>NC_047039.1:89895656-90198687 GCF_011762595.2 Tursiops truncatus | reverse complement strand
CACAGGAAGTGTAGTAGGACTGCAACGGTGTCCTGCTCACACCTCGGTGGGGAGTGAGGCTTCCTGCCGACTGGGACTCACATGCTCTTCCTAGGGTCACAGCAGAGAACAGTCACGCTGAAGCAGGACATATTCTCCCAGAAAGAGTGTAGACCAGAGTGTTCGAATTAGACAAAGGCAGCTCCTCACATCACTGGTCAGCAAGCAGAGGACATAGGCAGTGTTGGAGAGAGGACACGAGAGGGGAAATTCAGCTTCCATCAAAATCAAGTGATAAACAGGAAGGGCTTTTAGACTCTCCTTTGAGTAAGTCCTCCGCTGAAGACTGAGGACCGTCTAGGACTAGCGAGAAAGACTGAAGAAAGAAGCAGGCGTCTCAGCGCTCACTGACTGGGATAGGATGGCATGGAACACACCAGGGGCCCCTGGGAGAAGAAGAATGAACATGGGATCAGAGCTGACTCCTCACCCACACTGGGTAAGCTCCAGTTCCTGCAGGACCAAGAGAGAACCTACTATCAGTGCCGAATGCACAGCCCTTATGATTAGTTGACACTCCATTTATAGACTCTACATTACGTTCATAATTATCATTATTGTTGCTGCTGCAGCTGTTGTTATTAACATTTTCACTATAGAGTATGGATTCAATCACCAAGTTATTCTTAAAAAATCCTCTTTCACCTTCATAAAGTCCTAAGTCAAAGAACTACCCTAGGCACTAGTATGAAAAGATTCCTAGCTTAGAAAGACCTGACCTGACTCTTACAATCAAGATTCTGGTGCTTGGGGTGAATAAGACCAGATAAGCGATTCTTCAGAGACATGGGTGGTGGCCATGCTTGTTTCTCGCTAGGTGTGTTGCAGTTACACCAAGACCGTGCTCACCCTTCTCAAACTGGGACAGATGTGGAGGCACACTGCTCAGATCTCCCTTCAAGAAAGAACTCAGCAGTCAGCTGCAAGGAACGAACGTAGCTGGCGGCAGCTTCCAGCCATAACACTTTCAGGTTGTACTTCAGCTTTCAAGACAAGCCCACGGTCTTTCTGGGCACCCTCTAGCCAATGATCGAGTGTGATGGGGGCATTTCTACCCAACATGGGATTCCTTTGACAGGTAATCTTTACTCTAGAGCAACCAACTGAGTTGGCAGACACTTAGTGCAATCTGAATTGTGGTCCGAGGTTTTCCTTATCTCGCTGTCCTTTCACGCATGTCAGATTTGCATCACAGTCTGAAGGTTTTTTCTGCCCAACTCTGCTTCCTACCCCTGTTATCTGTCACAAGCAATAACTCCCACCCCGACCAATAAACAGCTTTACTCCTAATGCCATCTCATGGCTGCTTCCCAGAAAATCCAGTTGAAAAATCTGTTACCTTCTTTAATTACTATCATCTCACAAAGTAGGTGGTAATATCGCTATTTTACAGATTAGAAGGGTGAGGGTCAGAGAGGTAGATGGGGGAGCTGTCATTCAAACCCAAGGCTGCTTCACTAGGAAGGAGAAAAAACTAGGAGGCAACATTTGCTATTCAAATTGTCATTCAAAAGGAAAGCATCACTAGTGTTAACTTAGTCTCAGTGAAGAGAACACAAGAACCGAAAGTTGAGGTGAGGGTTCTTTTGCCCCTCGAGAGATCTCTCTGGGCAAAGCGGGGGTCCGGGCAGAGCTCTGGCCCCTGAGGCTTCTGGGGAGGAGCTGCTACCATCATGACGAGCATGGATTTCTGTACATGAGCCCCTTTGGCAAACTGGTGACACCTACAGACCTCTTCTCAGAGTAGTAGTTTTTTTTTTTTTTTTTTGCAGTACGCGGGCCTCTCACCGCTGTGGCCTCTCCCACTGCGGAGCACAGGCTCCAGACGCGCAGGCTCAGCGGCCATGGCTCATGGACCCAGCCGCTCCGCGGCATGTGGGATCTTCCCGGAGCGGGGCACGAAACCGCGTCCCCTGCATCGGCAGGCGGACTCCCAACCACTGCGCCACCAGGGAAGCCCTCAGAGTAGTATTTTTAAATGCATCAAATGAAATATGTCCGATTGCAAGGGAGGCCGATTATATTAAAATAAAGCTGCTAGAATATTTTTTAAACCTGCAATATGGTAATATACGTGCCTCTTTAGTAATGCATTACATAACAAGATCTAGCAGCAGGTCTTATAAGTACCATAATTTTGAAGTAGTTTTGAACTTGAAAGATATTTTGACATGTCTACAATGACTCCAACATGATGTGAAAAACCCATGGTTTGTATTGGCAACAAAGTCAAGGTCATGCTAATATTACTGTGATTTGCTGCTTACATTACAATTGGAAAACTTGCCAAATTTCAGTTAGAGATTAGTGAAAATAAAGATGTAATTTATTCCCATGCAAGTTCACAAACCCTAGATTAAGAAGACCTTCAGGGGCTTCCCTGGTGGTACAGTGGTTGAGAATCTGCCTGTCAATGCGGGGGACGCGGGTTCGAGCCCTGGTCTGGGGGGATCCCGCATGCTGCGGAGCAGCTGGGCCCGTGAGCCATGGCCGCTGAGCCTGCACGTCCAGAGCCTGTGCTCCGCAGCAAGAGAGGCCGCGATAGTGAGAGGCCCGTGCACTGCGATGAAGAGTGGCCCCTGCTTGCCACAACTGGAGAAAGCCCTCCACAGAAAGGGGGACCTAACACAGCCATAAATAAATAAATTTAAACAAAATCATATCTTTAAAAAAAAAAAAAAAAAAAGAAGCCCTTCAGTAAATTCTGATTGTACCTGACAAACTGTGTGGCAAATTCTAACTCACTCAAAACTATAATCGTTCCCAAATAGGTAGTATGTAGACCCTTAGAGAGGGACCAATGAGCTCTAGGAGCCAGTAAGGGATTCCCAAGAATAAATTATAGTAAGTAATCCTATTTGGTTTTTTTGATAGAATCAGAGACTAATAGGTTGGGAAGGCCTGTGTGTGACCATATTATGCCTGAAAGGCCTTTGACCCAAACCCTCATGATATCTTTTTAATTGAGATAAAGAGATGTCAGGTGGACAATAACGCAATTGGTTGACTGCCTAGCGAGTTCAGTCAGTCTCCAAAGGGTCAAAGCCAAGCTGGAGAGTGTGTTCCAATAGCATCCTAGAGGACTCAGGCCTAAGCCCTGGCTGACCCAACAGTTTCTTGCAGAGACTTGGATGAGAACCTAGAAAAACAGCTGAGCTGATTCTCAAAAGACATGAAGCCCCGAGGTTTGGTAAATACTCTGGATAGCAGAGTCCAAATCCAAAGCGATGCTAGGGAGCCAGAAATAAAAATGAACAGAATTTCTCAAGAAGGAATTTAATAAAGATGGCCGCATTGGGATTGACATATATACACTATTGATACCATGTATAAAATAGATAACTAATGAGAACATACTGTATAGCCCAGGGAACTACTTAATGCACAGTGGTGACCTACCTGGGAAGGAAATCCGAAGAAAAGTGGATATATGTATACGTAGAGCTGATTCATTTTGCTGTACGGTACAAACTAACACAATGTTGTAAAGCAACTATACTCCAATAAAAATTAATTTAAATAAATAAATGAAACCAGTATTGGAAAGTAAAAAAATAATAATAATAAAACAATGTTGGGACAATTGATGAAACATTGGTGAAAAGTGAAATTAGACCTCTATCTCACAAGGTATATTAAAAGAAACTCCAATTATATTTTTTAAAAAAAGATGGATGCAAAGTCAGATCTGGAAATTTACAAGTATCAATATAACTGCAGGTGCAGAGGATGAGGGCAAGGAGCTTATGAGCAGTACATGTGGTGCTAAAGACCTAGGGATGCTACGTCTGTCACAGACGTGAGCACGTAAGCACAGCACGTAAGCCTGTGCTACCCTAGACTGAAAGCTGTTGTCCAGAGTAAGGGAGGTGAGACTCCTCCCCTTCTCAAAGCTGAATGGCCCAAATCTGGGGATGGGGGTGGGGTGGTGATGCGTGCTGCGCTAGGAGTCATACTCAAAGGACTTGTAATGAACAGGATTGCACTCAGAGGAGAGCTGGAAAATCCAAACTGTACGACATAGAAACAGTGGTTGAAGCCACCAACAGCATTTGGTCTGATAAAAAGCACTTTGGGAAGGAAAGGAACAAGGAGATAAGATCATTTTTCTCAAAGGCCATTATGTATAACCGGGATCTACAAACATTTTCTGTAACGGGCCAGATAGTAACTATTTTCTGCTTTGCGAACCTGTGGCACATCTGATTTCTGTCACAGCTACACACTCTGTCATTGGACGCAAAAGCAGCCATAGACAATATAGAAATGAATGGGTGTGGCTGTGTTCTAATAAAACTTTATTTACAAACACTGGTGGAGGGTCAGATTTAGCCTGGGAGACATAGTTTGCCGACCCCTGATGTAAAAGGAGGAAAGTAACATTTCCTTAGAGTCTACCCTGTGCCAAACATCTGCACATTATCTCATTGATTCGTCATAGAACTCATAGAACTAAAGTAGGTACTATCTCCCCATTTTAACATATGGGAAAACTGAGACTCCATATGTGCCTATACTTGTATACTTCTATATGCGTTATTAAGCAAATATGCCCCAAACCCCACTAGCATGAGATGGCCCTAGAATTCTAATGAGTTTCCATCACAGCACTCACTCCCTGGAGAATTGGTGCCTGGCCATGGTGGGATCTACATGTGGAGTGAGTCATCACCCAAGTGATGGCAAATAATACATCTGGAAGGGCCACCAAGTCCCAGAAGCATCCTGAGAAATGCAAAGACCGTGATTCCAGTCACGAGGAGGAGACCTGGGCCACTGAGTTGAAAGCTGTGATGAAGTGACCTATGGTAGCCACTCTTTTTTTTTTTTTGCGGTACGCGGGCCTCTCACTGTTGTGGCCTCTCTCGTTGCAGAGCACAGGCTCCGGAGGCGCAGGCTCAGCGGCCATGGCTCACGGGCCCAGCCGCTCCGCGGCATGTGGGATCTTCCCGGACCGGGGCACGAACCCGTGTCCCCTGCATCGTCAGGCGGACTCTCAACCACTGCACCACCAGGAAAGCCCGGTAGCCACTCTTGATGGGAACAAATCAGCTAAAGGTTTTCTCATTATTTTCAGTAGTTTTTAAAATTAGATGATTCATTAGCCACAGAGGTATTTTCCATAGCACCGCTTACCACAGCGCTTCCTGCCAAGAACAAGGTCAGAGGCAAGGGTCTCTGAAAAGCTGCAGCATCAGGGTTAGAGCGAGGCACTAACATCTCCTCCCTGTGTGGCCAAAAGTATCGCCTCCCCCCTCTCCCCTCTCCCTTCTCTCCTCACAATACAGCCCTTGGAAGCCTCCAGCCAACCCCTAGGCAGTCACTCCCTGATCTGCACTCTCTCCACACCTCCATCATCACACCTACCATCACTCTTATTTCTCAGAAAGACCAACAAAATGGCACAAGCTGCAAGTTACGTGTCACCGAACCCCAGTGCTCAGAGGGTGTCTGATACGTAGACTCGCTCAATAAAAGTCGGTTTTATTAAACTTCACTTGAACAGGTCTCAAGCAAATGCACTCGCCTACATCTCCCATTTAACTTCCATGACAATCACTTAACAAATCACCCTCTGTCTTACTTGATAGATGAAACAATAACAGGCCCCTAGATGGAGGCAGAAAGAACTGCTGGTGCCCGTTGGAAGCCAAACCTGCTCCTGCTGTGCTCCCTGAGTTCTGTGTCACTCCCCCACCTCAGGCCAGGAAGAACATTCACAAGGATGCCAGCCTGCATGCCTTTTCTTTAGTGATTGCTGGAGGACATTGATTTTTTTTCTAGTTCAAATCAACTTCTATAGCCCACTTCTAGAGCAAACTGAGCGTAAACTAACCGGACAAGCCAGTCCTGCCCCGGACCCACTCTGCTATTTTATTGCAAGAATCACCTTCCTCATGAGTGTTCATTGATCTGTGTCTACATAGACCCAATACAGTATAAATAAAGCAAGGCTCCAACATCAGACAGACCTGAGATTAAATCCTGTTTCCGCCATTGATCGGCTCTGTGACCTTAAGCATATTGCTTAATCTCCCAGGGCCTTGGTGTCCTCATCTGTAAAATGGGGTTAAGAATGCCTACTTTGTAGGCTTGTGAGATTAAGAGAAATAATGGGCCAGAAAAAGCATTTGTAAAGTGTTGATATAGATGAGATAGTTCAATGGTAGATTGATAGCAAGGTAGCAGCAGGTAAGCTTATTTTGTAACAAGAGAAATTGAGTGTTAAGGGTTTAGGAAAAGGAGTAACGATACCCTCATAAACACCTATCCTCTTTCTGGATGAGGGATCTGAGACTCAGAGATATGAGATAACTTGCCTAGTGGCACACTGCTAATAATGGACCTGGCCTCATCACACATCCTGCACTTGGACGGTGTCCGGCATGCACTAGGCACTCAGTGAGCATTTGCAGACTAATTAACTGAAGGAATGATAGGATATGGTCTAAAAACACGAGCAGCGTAATCCAGGAGTACAGTGCTCTGGTCTCCTTCAGGCAGGGCCATTCTGGTTGCTTTTTTTTTTTTTTCTTTTTCTTTGGCTGCATTGGGTCTTCATTGCTGCACACAGACTTTCTCAAGTTGCAGCAAGCCGGGGCTGCTCTTCGTTGCAGTGCGTGGGCTTCTCATTGCAGTGGCTTCTCTTGTTGTGGAGCATGGGCTCTAGGCGCGCGGGCTCAGCAGTTGTGGCTCACGGGCTCTAGAGCGCAGGCTCAGTAGTTGTGGCACAGGGGCTTAGTTGCTCCGCAGCATGTGGGATCTTCCCAAACCAGGGCTCGAACCTGCGTCCCCTGCATTGGCAGGCGGATTCTTAACCACTGTACCGCCAGGGAAGTCCTCTTGTTGCATCGTTTTGGGATGAATAGTCCTACACGAGTCCTAGTGTGTCCAATGGGTATGACCACCATAGCCTCGAGAACTAACTTAACTCATTGTCGACAACCTTCTAAGGAAGAGAAGCTGGGGTTCAAGAACACAGGAATTTTAACTGCTCATATCTAATGTTTATGATTAGTCTTAAGCAAATAAGGTCAAGTTCTCTTGCCCTGAGACTATTACAGAATTCAGTTTACTGATATTCAATGGACCATCAGTTCCCAATTCTTTTAATATTATAGAATGAGGCTGAGTTCTATAAACATAGAGTCACGGTGGTATAATGGAAAGAGCACCGGATTAAATGTAAGGAGACATGGGTTCAAATCTCGGTCCCTATGAACTCTAGGCATGAATCTTAGCCTCTTTGGCTCTGATTCTTCATCTACAAAATGGGAAAATAATACTAGCCCCTCTTCATTATAATAGTGAGGATTAAGTGGGATCATGTATGTTAAAGTGTCTGTCTTGATGTTTAGCACATAGAAAGTGCTTAATAAATATTTATCCATTTGACGGAATGCACATGTGGTATCTGGCATACTAAACACTCATAATGAGAGGCTATTTAGTCAGTTCATTTTTAGCATTAGACCCGGGTCCCTAGAAGGCACTTAGTAAACGCTCTTTCGCTCAGTGGAATACTTGCCCAATGACGGGCATAGTAGTTGCTTAATGAATGTTCATTCATTCAGTGGAATCTTAGCACAGTGCATAGCACACAGACAACATTCCACAAATGCTGGTCAAATCCAAGTAGGGAAAGTGAACTTCATTCATTTAATGAGATTTTGCAACCCCATAAATATTGTATGTGGTTGCCGGTGCTTTACGAAGCAAATCAACCATTGCTGAAATGTTCTCAGCTTGCGCTGGTTAACAAACAGTTGTAAACTATTTTCCAAACATACAGCATTCCATGAATGCGCCGTAATAACACTGGTAAGCACCCGAGATCCTAAACAAGTGGTGGGAGAGTGCGGCGTACGGATTAATTCAAAAGTCAACAAAGGATCCGTCTGCACAGAGACGAGCACAGCTGCACAACCCTTCCTAAGCTCGCCCAGAGCTCAGCTTGACAATCATTCTGACAGATCCTAGAGACACTGAACCCCAAGGAAAAATTCCCAAGTGTAGGCAGAGTCTGTCAGGAAGTAGAAATGCACATATGCAAATGTGGGCCTATAGGAGAGTATGTGTATATATAAAATCTTCTTTTAAAGGATCCGTCTTTGAAAGATTTGCTGTATTTAAGTACTCTGCAACATGAAAGCGTTTTGTTCCTTGGGGAAATGGCGAGTGACGTTTAATGGTGTAATTTCTCCTTTTAGAGACCACATTCTCTAGAAAGACCATCAAGGAAAGACTTTTAAGAAAGGAGGGAGAGATGCCTTCAACAGACACTTGGTTTTCCCAATCAGAAGTTCAAGAGGGAGAGACAAACTCTATATAATTCCTGCACAGAGTAGGTGAGTGACACTGAAGTTTAGTTCTGAAGAATGTACATGAATTCTTTAGGCATGAGAGGTGGAGGAAGAACATTCCAGTTCTGAAAGGGAAAGTGACATTTAAGGTATGGCAATGAGTTCGACATGGCTGGCGATGAAGCGTGTGGGGTCCAGGGGTTAGTAGCAGTAAGTGATGCTAAAGAGGTGGGCCAGGCTGGGAGACCTTTAAGCCATGGTCCATGACCTGTGAAGAATGTTACACTTGCCTCTCTTTCATAACACTTATCTCCATCTGTCTTATTTTGAAGTTGGTTGTTTATGAAGGGTTTTTCCTCTATTTCCTTCTTCCAGTCTGGAATTCCTGGAGACCAGGATTGCATGTTTGTTACCTTTATTCACATCTGCAAGTCTAGCTTAGCACACTGCCCCTAATATGTACAAAACAAGTTTCAAAGTAAATAAAAAGCAAAGACACCTTTCCAGAAGTTAATATCTGTTGCCTACTGTCTAATCTTCCTTCATACACAAGGCCAGTGTGCCAGTTAGGAGTTAATACAGGAAAAAGAAGTCCCTCCAGGTATTTTAAACAGAAGGGCATTTAATACAGGGGATGAGGTGCTTACATAATCCTTGGAGGGCTAGAGGAGCCAATCTGGGGGGCTCCTGGCTCAAGTGCACAGCTCCAAAGCTGAGATGCAGAGGTCCGTGAACCTCTGCTGCAGCTGCTTCTGACTTCAACTGCCAATATCTCTCATTCTCTAAAAGCTGGTCACTGCATTACATGCCTTAAACCTGAGTCAGTCCACAGACATGCGTGTGTCTATCACCTCACTGGCCAGCAGCAATGACAAGACTGTGGCTTCCAACTCACTGTAAACTTCCAAGTCTCTTGGAATTTCATCTCATTGGTGGAATCTAATTTGCTTCCAGAACCCCAACTGCAAGGGAATCAGGGAAATGTAGTTTCTAGCCTTCCCACCCCTGGGATAAAGAAAGATCCCTAAGAAGCGGGTAGGGATGGATGCCTGATTCTAATCAAAGATATCCCCACAGTCGAGAATAATTCTAATTGCCTGCTGAATACTCGAAGTATGGGCTCTTTTAAAAAACAAACAAGCAAACAAAAAACCTTTTTATAGCCTGGATAACATTTCCTAAGAAGTGAAGAATTTTTTCTAGTGCCCCCTTTGTTTTTGGCAGTGCCACATGGCATGTGGTATCTTAGTTCCCCAACCAGGGATCGAATCTGCACCCCCTGCATTGGAAGGGCAGAGTCTTAACCACTGGATCAACAGGGAAGTCCCTAGCAGTCTTATTTCTTAACTAAAATCAGAAGCACCTCCTTTTTCCCGGTCCCTTTCCTCTTCCTCTTTCTTTCTCTTCCTTTTTCTTTCTGAACAATTCTGTCCTGAATGGTGGACAAGTGGATCCAGCTGGAGGTGGGAAGGCCATGGAGGTTAAGAGTAGGGTGTCAGGGCTTCCCTGGTGGTGCAGTGGTTGAGAGTCCGCCTGCCGATGCAGGGGACATGGGTTCGTGCCCCGGTCCGGGAAGATCCCGCATGCCACGGAGCAGCTAGGCCGGTGAGCCATGGCCGCTGAGCCTGTGCGTCCGGAGCCTGTGCTCCGCAACGGGAGAGGCCACAACAGTGAGAGGCCCGCGTACCGCAAAAAACAAAACAAAAAACCAGGAACCAGGGCTCCTTGGAGAAATGGCTGATTCCAGGACTAGGGCAGGGAAAGTACAAGATGAGCCTGGAACATCTTGTGCCATAAAGTAAGGAAGGACTCAGAGAATGATGGGGACAAGTCAAGAGGACACAGAATCCAGATTGAAAGGATTCCCACTGGCCAAATCTAGGACACTATGAACATCAAAATAAATAATAACAGCAAAGGATGATAAGTCATTGAATAAAGTAGGAAGCCACGAGTGCAAATGACAAACTACTTAAAAAGTGAAAATTTGATCAAAACCAAGATATTTAGATAGTTTCAAAGTACATGCCCATAAAATTACAGAGGGAGTACCACAATGTTCATTGCAGCTCTATTCACAATAGCCAGGACATGGAAGCAACCTGTGTCCATCAAGAGATGAATGGATAAAGAAGATGTGGCACATACATTCAATGGAATATTACTCAGCCATAAAAAGAAATGAAATTGAGTTATTTGTAGTGAGGTGGATGGACCTAGAGTCTGTCATATAGAGTGAAGTAAGTCACAAAGAGAAAAACAAATACCGTATGCTAACACATATATATGGAACCTAAAAAAAAAAAAAAAAGGTCATGAAGAACCTAGGGGCAAGACGGGAATAAAGACACAGACCTACGAGAGAATGGATTTCAGGACACGGGGAGGGGGAAGGGTAAGCTGTGACAAGGTGAGAGCGTGGCATGGACATATATACACTACCAAATGTAAAATAGATAGCTAGTGGGAAGCAGCCACATAGCACAGGGAGATCAGCTCGGTGCTTTGTGACCACCTAGAGGGGTGGGATAGGGAGGGTGGGAGGGAGGGAGACGCAAGAGGGAAGAGATATGGGAACATATGTGTATGGATAACTGATTCACTTTGTTATAAAGCAGAAACTAACACACCATTGTAAAGCTATTATACTCCAATAAAGATGTTAAAAAAAAATTACAGAGGGAAAAGAGAGTGTAACATTACAGTGAGAAGCCTGGCAGATGCCACCTTAGGAACTGAACATCGTCAGTGATGGAACAAACTGGAATTTCACACCTCGTGCCAGGATGCAATGAGAAGAACAGCATCGCTTCTGGGGTAGTCCTGCCAGAGCAGCACAACTGGGATAATGTCATGAAGAAACATCAGACAAACACAACTGAACTGATGTTCTACGAAATAACTGGCCTGTAATCTTCAAAAGTGTCAAGGTCGTGAAAATAACGAAAGACTGAGAAACTGTCCCATGCTGAAGGAGACTAAAGAGCATTGACAACTGAGAACAATGATTCTAGAGTGGAGTCTTCCAGCAGGACTAACAGGACATTATCGGGACCATGCATGAAATGTGAATGGAGCCTGAGGATTACATGATAGTATTGGATAGATGTTAATATCCTGAGTTTGATGGTTGCATTGTGGTTATATAGGAGCATATCCTTGTTTATAGGAAATACCGACTTCACTATTTGGATGTCACAGGGCATCAGATTGGTAACTTATTTTCAAATAATTCAGAAGGAAAAAAAGTTATTTGCATTGTACTTGCCACTCTTTTTTAAGTATGTGAATATTCCGAAATAAAATTTATTTGTAAAAAATGATAAGTACCCGAGCTCCAGGGGAACGCAGATTTATTAAATCAATAACCAAAAACCTCACCTGTCTTACAGCTTCAAAAAACTCGATTTCACCTTTCCAAACAGATGAGAGTCCTTCTTTTTTTTCACATTGGATCTGGGAAATATAAACTGAAACTGTACAAGGTTTCTGGAACAAGCAGTATTCCTGGAGGCTTCGTTGGATATATGCCCACCTCCAACCTTCCAATGTCTATCATCATGTGTGGAAAGAAAACTAGGTGAAGAATAAGAAGACCGGTTCTGAATGTCATTGTCACCACTTCCTAAATATGCTGCTTTGGGCAACTGCTTACCCTCCCTAAGCCTGTGTTTCCTTAACTGTAAAATGGAGATACTAATATTTACTTCACAGTATTGTCGGAAGAGTTAAATACAATAATGGGTGTGAACCTGCCTAAATAATGATTGGCATAGGAGCATAAGGGTTTTGTTTTTTTAACATCTTTATTGGAGTATAATTGCTCTACAATGGTGTGTTAGTTTCTGCTTTATAACAAAGTGAATCAGTTATACATATACGTATGTTCCTATATCTCTTCCCTCTTGCGTCTAAGGGTTTTGTTTTTAATTGCACAATAACTTAATTTTATATAACCCAAAAAGTTCCTTTGACTCTGCCATTTACTCACTCATTCTCACTCATTTATACACTTAATGTTTGACAAATACTTACCAAGAATCTACTATACACGGTTCTATGGTCCAAGTCAGAAATAATAAACCGCAAGTTACCCTTTTTTTTCCTACAAAGAAGAAGATGCAATGGAAAACAATGCTTTATATCCAGCTGTGAATTATGAATTTAAAGCAGTTTAATAATCCAACCAAGGATGTGTTTGCATTTCATTCCCTCTCTCTTATCGTAGCTATTGAATCCACCCACGTCTCCATCACATACATCTTTATTTTCCAATGAGTTCTGAAAGATTTCCAAGGTAGAGCAAGACACAGGGAATGCACCTGACGTCTGCCTCCCCCTGGGAATTATGTCACTCCATTTAATTCCTCCTGACATTTTCCCCGTTGTACTTTCTGCTCTTCCTCAAAATACATCCTTCTCAGAAAACAAATGTACTTATTGACTACCCAGGACAATCTTGGAAACAGTTGCAATTGATGGTGTGTAGAGTTCAAAAAAGAAAAAAAATAATAACCGCCAAACCAAATGCAGAAACCTGTTCCATAAGGTCTCCAAAGCACTAACAGGTTGTTTGGGACATCAAGAGTCCCAGGGGTTTCTCTGTAAACCCCACTTAGGCAAGCAGAGAGATTTCTTTTCCAATTTTAGGCCATTGGCAATTTCGTTTGCTTAGGCTTAATTGTTCCCGGATATTGAGAGGGTACAGAAGGTAATTGTATGTTTGATTTTAATGACTCTTTTGGCCTCCATTTAACAATCCTCGCTGAAAAAATTACCAACGAACCCACACGCACACGGGGTTTTTTGTTTGTTTTTCGGTTTTCTTTTTCCTCAAGAAATTCGCCTGAAGGTGAAATACAGATAAAATCCAGCTGCTCAGCCCCGTGCCGTTCCTGTGAGTGGACGGGTCTCCGTCACTCAGAGCATCACAAGCAAGAGGCTAGAACGGGCCCGGTTTCTGTGTCAGAGCCGGGCTGACAGTAGCTGTGCCCTCTGCCAGCCAGGGGAGAGTCCACACCCGTACTCTCGCATCTCCCTCTGGCCCAGCAGCCCTCTGCAATCCGAACTTCTAAAACTGCTCTGGCTAAGTGGCGTCGTACTGGGGGCACCCATCTCGCCGACTGCCCAAAGACAGAACAATTTTAACTGCCAGGAATGCGGCAGTGCGTGAAATCAGCTACGTAAATTGTGAAAAAGCTGTTGTGTGACAGCTTCAAATCGTGCAGTCGAGGTCCCCTTGCGGAGAGGAGGTGACCCCACCTCCCTCCCCCCGAGCGCCGGCCTTGCCATCCAGTCTGAGTACCGCGCGCACCCAGATCCCGCCCAGCCCCGGGACCAAACGCCTCGCCGACGTCCTCTCCGCAGTGCCTGGCACAGCTGGCCGCCCCCAGAAAACTCCTCCTCCCTGACTCCCCCTGTCCTCTGCCCCCTCCCACCCGCGCCTCTTTAGCCCCGCCCCTTCCTTTCCCCTCCCACCCCACCCCACCCCGGCGCCTCGCCGGCCCCGCCCCCTCTCGTGTTTTCCTTTCAGTCTCCTCTTTACCAGTTCTCCCTTTAAAAATTGGTGTAACCCAGGCCTGGGGAGGAGAGGGGAAAGCAAAATGCCAGCCATATCAGAACCGCTAAGATAGGGTAAATAAATTTTGAAAAAGCATATTTAATAGTGTAACTTAATATTTAATAAAAGCAAGAGATGTCTGAGCGTTTTTTTTTAATATATGGGTTTATATAACACTATGTAAGTTTCACGTGTACAGTATTGTATTTCGACTTCTGCGTACCAGAAAGAGTGCTCACCACCAAAAAGCGTAGTTTCCACCCCTCACCATACAGTTGACCTCCTTTACCCATTTCGACACCCCACCCCTTCCCCTCCGGTAACCACTACTCTGTTCTTTGTATCTACCTGTTTGTTTTGAGATGTCTATTTTTTAATACAAATCTCTGAAGGTTAAGCTCAGCAAAATCTCCTTGGTGATGAACCACCATGCAGTGATTCTTAGCTGTACCCACGGAGTTCTATCAGTTTGTTTTTCTAGGTTTTTTTGGAGTTAGGGGGTGTATGTTTACCAAGACAGTACATTCCCTTTGTTTAAGGTTGAGAAACGCTGTTCTCAATAACCTCATCCACTCCTTCCGGGCTTCGGGCTTCGATTATACCTCGAAGCGGACAGCTCCCAATGCTCTATCTCTAGCTCAGATCTTCCCCTTGGAGCGTGTGATCCCGCAGGGTCTGCTTACTGGATGTTTCCAACTGCGAGGCTCAAACCTAACAGGTCCACAGGTGAGCTCACGGTCTTCCCCACGCCCTGCTCCCTGTCTCTGCCCTGTGACCCGGGCCAGGCACTGGGGATGCCCCAACACCCGTGCTCGACCCATGTTAGAGTCAGTTCTAAACTATCTCATACACCCCTCTTCTCCTCTCCTTTACTGCGGACACTGCCTCAGCTCAGCCCTCCCTCCAGGGTTTTTTAGGAGATAACAGCCTCCCAACTGCGTTCCTTGGCTTTGAATTCTCCTCCCTCCACGCTGTTGGAAAATGACCCATCTAAAATATTCTAGTGGCTCCTTATTGCTTGTAGAATAAATTTTAATGTTCTCAGAACAACCACGGAAAGCTCGTCACAGTAGGACTCCATCCTACCTTCCCTGTTTCTTTCCTTGACAGCCCTCCTTCCAATTCCACTTTCCAGCCACCTGATTCCCCCAACCCTCCAGACTCCTTCCCACCTGCTGACTTTTCTGCACACCGTTCCCTCTGCCTAGAATTCCACCTTCCTGCCTGGCTACCTAGTGAACTGCTATTCTTCCTATGGAGCCCAACTGAGTGACACTTTCTACGTAGCGCTTTTCCACACTCCTCCAGGTGTAAATAATTGTTCCCTTCATTGTTTTCCTGCCTCACTTCCTACAGTCTCCTTTAAGCCCTTATCGCTTTGTAAATTTAGTTATTGGTTAGAGTCTATCTTCTCCTGTATGTTATGACCTCTTTGAGTATAGAAGCTGAAGCAGCATCCACATCTGTGTTTCCCCAGAAACACAGAGCCTGATACAGAGTAGGTACTGAATGAATGAATGATGACCCCATGGTGCCTGCTGGCTTTTCCCAGCATTACTGTGCTCTCAAGTCCTCTGTGACATAATAGGACCATCAGGACAGTAAAGGATTGCAATATCTTTACATTAGTTCCCTAATGCTGCATAGCAAATTACCCCAAACTTAGTGGCTTAAAAACTCAGTCATCACTTGTGATCTCTCTCTGGGTAGGGCATTTCGACACTAATTCCTCCCTCATGATGTCTGAGGCCTCAAGTGGAAGATTCAAAGGCCAGGGGCCAGAACTATCTGAACCCTCATTTACTCACATGTTGACATTGACTGTCAGCTGGGGTTTAAGCTAAGTGTCAGCCAAAACACGTCCATGTGGCTTCTCCGTGTGGCCTGAGCTTCCTCACAACAGGGTGTATGGATTTCAAGGACAAGTGTCCTAAGAGTGAGAAAAAACAGGTGAGACCATATTGACTTTTTTTTGGCATTATAATTATTATTTTTTAATAACATCTTTATTGGGGTATAATTGCTTTACAATGGTGTGTTAGTTTCTGCTTTATAACAAAGCGAATCAGTTATACATATACATATGTTCCCATATCTCTTCCCTCTTGAGTCTCCCTCCCTCCCACCCCTCCAGGCGGTCACAAAGCACCGAGCTGATCTCCCCGTGGTATACGGCTGCTTCCCACGTATCTACCTTACGTTTGTTAGTGTATGTATGTCCATGCCTCTCTCGTGCTTTGTCACAGCTCACCCTTCCCGCTCCCCATATCCTCAAGTCCATTCTCCAGTAGGTCTGTGTCTTTATTCCTGTCTTACCCCTAGGTTCTTCATGACATTTTTTTTCTTAAATTCCATATATATGTGTTAGCCTACGGTATTTGTCTTTCTCTTTCTGACTTACTTCCCTCTGTATGACAGACTCTAGGTCTATCCACCTCATTACAAATAGCTCAATTTCGTTTCTTTTCATGGCTGGGTAATATTCCATTGTATACATATTGACTTTTATGACCTTGCCTTGGGGGTCGTGCAGCCTCACTTCTGCCACATTCTGTTGATCGAGGCAGTTACAAAGGTCCATCCAGGTCCAAGGGGAGGGAACATAAAGCCCACGTTTTGATGAAAAGTGTTCATATCACATTGTAATAAGAACATGTGGGATGGCATATATATTGATACATTGGTGTGGCTGTATTTGGACATTATCTGCTATGATCTTCAAGGAACACCGCCCTCTGCTACTGTGGGGACACTAACCTCGTGAAGCATTGGGAGCACATTAGACAAATAACCCTAAATGGCTACCTAACTTGGTCATGAACATTTGTTATGAATCTCAGATGGAAACTTTCATCCAATTAGCAAGAGCCCCAAACTGTCAGGGACATACAACTGCGTGAAAAGGACTGAAGGAAATTATTTAGGATCTGTTTATTGAATTAACTCACCAAAGACTGACTACTCTGTACCAGGCCCTACAGATGAGCCAGATACATTCCCTGCCTACCAGAAACAAATATACTCAAAACCACTTTTCCTTGCTACACTGAACCAACATCCTTGAACCAAGTTAGTACACTTCCATTTTCTGTTCCCTTGAGATAGAACCTTGGTTCCATATGCAAAATGGACTCTGAGGATATGCCCAGTCATACCTGAGTACAGGGACAAAGAAAATTTAGGCTTCCAAGCTGAGTCTCTCTATCGCACAAGGAAGAATTAAATACCCACCATAAAGGTAAAACAGATTAAATATTACTAGTGACTAGAACGTATAGATATTATAAGACTCAGTCTCCTCGTGTGGGAAAACTACAACCCAGGAGCCAAATCCTGCCAGCAGCCTGTTTGTTTGTTTTCCTTAATTTTTTATTTTATTTTTGGCTGCGTTGGGTCTTTGTTGCTGTGCGCAGGCTTTCCCTGGTTGTGGCGAGCGGGGGCTACTCTATTGCAGTGCACAGGCTTCTCATTGCAGTGGCTTCTCTTGTTGCGGAGCATGGGCTCTAGGTACGTGGGCTTCAGTAGTTGTGGAAAGTAGGCTCAGTAGTTGTGGCACGTGAGCTCTAGAGCGCAGGCTCAGTAGCTGTGACGCACGGGCTTAGTTGCTCCACAGCATGGGGGATCTTCCCAGGCCAGGGCTCGAACCCATGTCCCCTGCATTGGCAGGTGGATCCTTAACCACTGTGCCACCAGGGAAGCCCCCAGCAGCCTGTTTTTATAAATAAAGTTTTATCAGAACACAGCTCTGCTCATTGATTTAAGAATGGTCTGTGACCACTTTCATGTGGCAGAGTTGAGTAGTTGCCACAGTGACTGTCTGGTCCCACAGACCCTCAAATATTTATTGTCTGGCCCTTTACAGACAAAGTTTGCTGCCCTTCCTCTAAATCTTTTTGCTTGCTTGCATCAATCATAGTGCTGCCTTCTATCATGCTTCACCTAGGCACCAGGCTCTATGCTAGGAATCCCTGTATGAATTACTTTCAACTTTACCTGGAACCATCAGGGAAATATTATCCTCATCTTGCAGATGCAGCAAATCAAGATTTTAAGAGGTGAAAGGTTTGCACAGAGCCACAACCCGTCAGTGGTGGAATTCAAACCCAGGTCAGTATAATTCCAAAGGCCACGCTCTTATCTTCACACCTGTCAGTAAAAGCATGGGGTATAGACACTTCTGCCTTCTGGCTGTCTGGGTGAGAAACAACTGGAATCCAGGAGCTGCCGGACATGATTATGAGCCTAAGGAATCTGCACTCGAGCACAACCACTGTCCCCAAATGATTGATTGTAATGGAGATGATTCATCATCCAGGAGGCGGGGATCACGGAGGTTGTCCCTAGAAGCCAACAGAAGGAACAGAGGGGGTTGGGCCACCAAAGCCCTCAGCACACACAGCTGAGACCTGGGGCTTGGAGCTACAGACACAGAACCACGGAGACTCCACCACCTTCCTCAGAGCTCCTCAATCTGGAGCGTTGCCCAGGCCATCTGGAGGATCAGGAAGAGTCCAGTCGTGACAGGTAGCTTTTATCTGGACAGCAGTCACTGCTGTAATGAAACTCCCCTTAGCACTTGCCAAATTCCATGCATCTCTGGTTCAGCTGGGAGCTGGTACCCCTCTGTGTAAGTCTGCATTCGCCGGCCCCAGACCGTTAGCACCCTTAAGAGACAGGAGGCAGAGATGTCTGTGGGCACAGGACACTTGGGACCACAAGGAATCTACCCAGACATTCCCTGAGAACTCACCTATCACAGCCTTGTTGGTGCTGGGACCCAAGTCTGAGCTCTGCGAACAAAAAGGAGGGCATTGCCCATAGCGTACTGAGGTATTTTTTGATCGTTGCTCTTTTGTTTTTAAATTCTCTCGCATTCATTACACATGTTTTTATTGAGCATCCAGCATGCTCGATAAATAAATGAAAGAAAATTCCCTGCCATCAATAATAATTAATGAGTGCTTACTCCATACCAGGAATTTCTCTAAAAGCTGTGCCGGCAGAAAGACATTTAAAACTCACAGCAACACTGCAAGGTAGGTACCAGCCTTGTCTCATTTCACAAAAGAAGAAACTGAGGCACAAGAAAGTTCATTCATTCAACAAATGCATCACACACGCACACACACACACACACGTATATATATAAAGAGAGAGCAAACTTTCTATGCTAATACTCCCAATAACTAGCATGTTTACAATTGGAGCCCTAAAGTTAAAAAAAAAAATCCTAACCATACATATTTACATACATTTCTCCTCATTGTACCATCCCCGCTAAGAAAGCCATGTTTTAGATGGTGAAATCTCAGAGACGTTTAAGGGATTTGCACAAGGTCACACAGCCAGTCGTGGCCTGCCTATCAGGGAAATGCTTTCTATAGAAGGACCAGAACAAGATCCTCAAGGTACCTTTCAGCTTTAGAACCCAAGGGATCAATTGCAGGGGGCTCTCCTCTCCCACCCTGGCCCCTTGTCCCCTCATTGGGAGTCTACCCGTCACTCCCAGGTCCCTTCTAGCAAAAATCAAGTATTTGAAGCCCCATCACAGAGTTATTTAAACTCTTTCTGCCTCAGTTCCTTGTCTGTAAAATGGAAATAAAACCAGTTCTTTCCTTAGAAGTGTGTTGTGAGGATTAAATGTTAATCTATATAAAGTACTTAGAGAAGCACCCGGCACATCCTGAGCGCCATTGGAGAGTTGTAATTATTAAATGTTCACTACGGGGCTTCCCTGGTGGCGCAGTCGTTGAGAATCTGCCTGCTAATGCAGGGGACACGGGTTCGAGCCCTGGTCTGGGAGGATCCCACATGCCGCATTGCAGTTGGGCCTGTGAGCCACAACTACTGAGCCTGCGCATCTGGAGCCTGTGCTCCGCAACAAGAGAGGCCGCGATAGTGAGAGGCCCACATACCGCGATGAAGAGTGGCCCCCGCTTGCCACAGCTAGAGAAAGCCCTCGCACAGAAACGAAGACCCAACACAGCAAAAATAAATTAATTAATTAATAAAAGTGAAGGCATTCCATTTGTTTAAAAAAAAAAATGTTCACTATGCTCGATGGACCTAGAGATTGTCATACAGAGTGAAGTAAGTCAGAAAGAGAAAAACAAATATCATATAATATCGCTTATATGTGGAATCTAGAAAAACGGTACAGATGAACTTACTGGCAAAGCAGAAATAGAGTCACAGATGTAGAGAACAAACCTGTGGTTACCAACGGGGAGTGGGACAAATTGGGAGATTGGGATCGACATATATACACTACTATGTATAAAATAGATAGATAACTAATGAGAACCTTCTGTTCAGCAGAGGGGACCTGACTCAGTGATCTGTGGTGACCTAAATGGGAAGGAAATCAAAAAAAGAGTGGATATGTGTATACGTAAAACTGATTCACTTTGCTGTACAGCAGAAACACAACACTGTAAAGCAGCTATACTCCAATAAAAATTTTTTTTTAATGTTCACTATGCACTAGGTCCTGTTCTAAGTTTTACATGAATCCATACCTACATGGTTGGGACTCTTGCCAGCCCTATTTTATCAGTGCACAAGGAGGCACAAGGAGGTGTGGGAGGAGGTTACATAGCTTATAAGCGCTGGGGCCAGGATTTGAACCCAAGCAGTCAGGCACCCAACTCTATGCGCTTGACCTAATACAATTCTGCCTCAGGACCCCACCATGCTGACCCAGCACGGGAAGGGGACAGTTGAGTGGGAAGTCATTCCAGAAGACATAACATTGGAGCTGGTCTTTGGTGACAATTGGTATTTGTAAGGAGTTAGGGAGGTGGAATAGAGGTGTGTCACTTGACGTAGGGTTCAAGGGCATTGATTTGGGAGTTAGAATCCCCACTACACCATTTGCCAGCAGTATAACCTCCAGTGAATTGCTAAGTATCCATGCCTCAGTTTTCTCATGTGTAAAACAGGAATCACTATTCCTACCTTGAGAGGCTGTTGTACAGATGAAATGAACTCGAGCACTTAGGATGTTCTCTGGCACATAACAAGTGTGCAGGAAATGGAGGGTATTTCCTCCCAGCTTCACTCATCTCCTGCTGCCTTATCCCTCTTATTTTCATCCTTTCTCCCTCCTGCCCCCGATGACCCACCCCCATGCTCTTTATGGAACATTGGTAGTTAGTTTCACTTTGTCTGGCTTACTCTGTTCAGCAAATACTCTCTTAGTTTTCCTCATCCCCTCTGGAACCTCTTTCACCATTTCCTTTCCAAGTACCTCTTCCCATGTCCATTCTGAAACACTGATGTTTCTGTGGGTACCACTGTTGGTCATCTCCTCCCTTCCCACTCTATATACCTGGGTAATCTGTGCATCCACATACTGACAAATCCCAAGTCTGTATGTCTGGAGCAGATCACTCTTTTGAGCTCCAGACCCACATTTCTAGCTACAACCTCTGCTGGGATGTCACAGTGCTACGTGTCTAAATTAGAACCATCCTTTTTATCCCCCAAAGTGCTCTACCTCCTGACAACTCAGTCTTAGCAACTGGCACCACCACCCATCCAGTTGCCCAAGCTAGAAACTGGGAGTTGTTTTGGAATCCTCTTACCATTCCACCTCCACATCTAATTAGTCACCAAGTCTTGTTGATTTCACCTCCTTTGACACCTTCCCCTTCTCTCCAGCTCCACTGCTCCTGCCTAGTTCAGGCTCAGCCCACGTCTTTTATAGTCTGGGCAGGGCTTCCTAACGAAACTCCTTCTCACCAGCCTTTGCCCTCCTTTAATCCATCCTCTGCATCACGGTTGACAAACTTTTTCTGTAAAGGACCAGATAGTAAATATCTTAGGCTCTGTGGCCATAGGATCTCTAGCACAACTAAGGAATTCCGCCATTGTATGCAAAAGCAGCGGCAGACAATGCATAAATGAATGGGTATGACTCTGTTCCAATAAAATTTCATTTAGAAAAACGGGAGCTGCATGGATTTGGCTCATGAGCCATAATTTGCCAGCTCTTGTCCTATATTGTGACCAAAGTGGCACATGTCATTCCTCTGTTGAAAATCTTTCATTGATCTCCAGATGCTGTCAAGATAAAGACTAAGACCCTTAATAAGGCTATTATGTCCTCTGTGATCTGGTCTCTTCTTCCTCTTCTTCTCCTTCTCCTTCTCCTTCTCCTTCTCCTCCTCCTCCTCCTCCTCCTCCTTCTTCTTCTCCTCCTCCTCCTCCTCCCCCTCCTCCTCCTCCTCTTCCTTCTTCTTCTTCTTCTTCTTCTCCTCCTCCTCCTCCTCCTCCCCCTCCCCCTCCTCCTCCTCCTCCTCCTCCTCCTCCTCCCCCTCCCCCTCCTCTTCCTCCTCCTCCTCCTCCCCCTCCCCCTCCTCCTCCTCCTCCTCCTCCTCCTCCTCCTCCTCCTCCTCCTTCTCCTTCTTTTCCTTCTTCTCCTTCTTCTTCTCCTATTTATCACATTACCCATGCTTCAACTTTTTCCAACAGCTACAGATCCTAGAGTATATTGTGAACTTTTTCCATCCCTGTGCTTTAAAGTTGCTGTGCTTTCTGCCCCCAAATATCCCTTCCCTTCATTTATTTAGCACACTGGCATTCATCCCCCCCAAATTCAAGTTAAGTCTCATCACCTGTTTGAAGTCTCCTATTCCACAACTGGAGAGAAAGAGTACTTCTTGTGAAATGTATTTCACTGACAAATTGGGAGGTCTTTGATGATAGAAACTATGTCTCATTCATTTCACATTTTTGATGGCTAAAGGAACCCTCATTTTCACTGTACATAGGAAGAAACTGAGGCACAGGAAACCCATGTTACAAACTCAAGGTCACATAGCAAAGAAGGCTCTATACTGGAATTGAAATCTGGAAAACACGGATCCTGAGTCCAAAACCTATGCTCTCTCTACTTAACTTTAAAAGTCAGAAAGAAAGATCTTTGTCCAGTGTCTACTTATTTCATAGCCTGGAAATAATATCACTAGATTTTCTCCATATCCATGAAAGCCTTTAGCAGTAGAACAGGAGAAACAGGATTCTGTATGGCTCCTTCAGAATAAACTATGTGACCTTCCTCTTTTCTCTAGGTTCCAAGTGTTGCTGCTGCCTCAACACTCTAAAGAGACTTCTTGGAGTTCTCTAACTAGTTGGGTGGGTCCTCTCCTTCCGTTGGCTCACTTTTCGGATCCCTTCTGTGAGCATCCTTCACAAAGTAAGTCATTCTGCAAATAAATGAGTTTTCCCACCCTATCAGGTGTGCTCACAACACAATGGACAATGAAGTTCATGGTCTGCATGGTGATCCATTCTCATGGCTCATGCATTACTGTACCAGGAGTGCATACTGCACTTTGTGGTAAGGGTATGGAGTAATGTGAAAGGACTAAAAATGGAAACACAGAACTCAAATTTACCAGTTCTTTCTGAAGAAATAACCCAGAACTGACTTGATTGCCATTCAGCAATGGCATAAATGTTTTTTAAAACTCCTTCACGTTCTGATGCATTTGCAAGAAGGAAGGCAACATCGTACTTTCAGGCACTTTTTTCTTAAATTCAAGACTTCAAGGATGTGTGAGAACTGACCTTGACCTCTAGGCCTGTGGTTTTCTATCTGAGCTCTGCAGAGTTCTGGGATTGCCCTGAGATCTCCAGGAGTTCTACAGTGAAGTATTCTCCACTAATTGTTGAAGGTTTACACTATGTCCTCTTGAGTTCTATGTTGGATTCCAGATAAAATTTCTGTTTTAAAAAGTCATTCTATCTTTGGCCTCAGCAGCAGAAGTGAGATGATGAAGGGAACGTCATCATTTGGAAAGCGTCAGAATAAGACGCATGCGTTGTGCCACTGCTGTGGCTCTAAGGCCTACCACCTTCAGAAGTCGACCTACGGCAAATGTGGCTACCCTGCCAAGAGAAAGAGAGAGCATAACTGGAGTGCTAAAGCTAAAAGCCGAAATACCACTGGGAATGGTCGAATGAGGCACCTAAAAATTGTACACCGCACATTCAGGCATGGGTTCTGTGAAGGAACCACACCTAAACCCAAGAGGGCAGCTGCTGCAGCATCCAGTTCATCTTAACGATTAGTCATGCAATAAATGTTCTGGTTTAAAAATCAAACAAACAAAAAAGTCGTTCTACTGCTTATTAGAAAAAATAAAAAATTAAAACTATAATATTCAAATTGACAGTTTAAATTAATGGCTCTGGAATGTACTTAGGGACCAATTTGTAATAGATCTGCTGATCGCTAGTTTCGTCAAGAAATAACTGTGGAAGCAAATAAAAATCTGGAAATATTTGCAAGATGATTGAGCAACAAACACGCTTTTAGCTTTCTACGCCATCCATCAGGAGCCTCAGCACTTTCCTCTTGGTCACCTCCTTGGTTCCGGACCCCTTGGCCTCACTCATCCTGGCACTCTGCTCCACCCTCCCACTTCTCCCCTTTCTGCCTCTCGATGCTTACTCACATTTGAGATTTGACATTTACACTTGATCTTTATACTCAGCTTAGTCTTCCCAGAGCCACAGCTTTGGCTCCCCTGAAACATGATGCAGGCTTTCTTGGCTGCCTCAGGCTGCCTTGGGTGACATGTATTCCGGGTCCACTTAACCCGTAAACTTTACCCTATAAGTTAACACTGGAGAGGTCCCATTCAGCATAGCAGCTCATGAGGAATAGTAGCCGAAATATAAATAAATCTCAAAACACATGACACCAAGCTCCTACTAAAGAGGGTTATGGAGTTAAAGTTATTAATTCAACAAAGATTAACTGTATGCCTGTTACATGCCACACAATGAGCTGGGTCCTGAAGATTTAGAAGCTATGGCCTCTGCCCACAAGATGCTCACAGTGTAGTAGAAGAGACAGCATAGGGCATAACTATCCGTGAGACACACTGAAATGGGACAAAACAAGCCTTACAGAGATACAGTCCAAACAGTTTGCAGTAATTGTAGAGAAACATTCACAGTCTCCTAACCTTATTTCTTCTCTCCTTCCCAGTGCTTCCTGAGCTCTAGCCACACAAAATCCCTCCCTTTCCATGACCTTTCACAAGTCTATGCATTTGCCCAGGCTCCTTTCTCTGCTGCAATTGCTTTCTCTGCCTCTTTCCTCACTGCCAAGTTCTCTCTCGGCCATCATGTAACTCATAGGTGAATGTCTCTGACAGCTAGCAAGTCCTTAATAAATCTGAACAAATAAATTAAAGGCCCAACTCAATTGTCTACCTTTCCGTGAAGCCCCCCTGATTTTCAGAATTAATGTGTCACCTTCTCCATAATCCCACAACCCTTTGTCACATCTTCATCAAATCTTTTAATAAGCTGTACTAAAGTTATTGATTTCTGTGTCTCATGTCCCAGCCAGCAGTTCCTTAAGAGTAAAGATAAAGTCTTAGATGTCTTTGTATAGATCACTCACTTCCCTAACACCCTTACCCCTTCCCTGGAATTATCACTGCCTGATAATGTATTTTCTGCTCAATAACTGATTGATAAGGCAATAAATATAAAAATGAAAGAATGAGTCATGGGTATAAAATATCATGCAGGCACAAAGAAGAAAGGATTCATTCTTACTATGGATATCAGAAAAGGCTACCTAGAAAAGATGGCATAAAAATTGAGCCTTGAGAAATTATTAGAAGTGTTCCTAAAAAACAAGAGAGAGGAGGACACTCCTAGGGAGGAAAGGGTGTGGGCAAAGGTAGGGAGGAAGGAAAGAATGTGACAAATTTGGGGAATGATGACTACATTGATCTGGCTGATGGCCCCTCTGAGGAGTATAGATTTTATCATGGGTCAATGGAGAGCCACCGCAGGGGAGTGACACAGTCAGACGTGCATTCTAGGAAGATAAGTGTGGACTAATAATAGGTGAGAGATTGGAAGCCAGGTGACCCTTCGGAGGCTGTTGCACTTATCCTTGTCTAGAGGAGGGATGGAGAAGATCTGGACTAAGACCGTGGATGTGGAGGTGGAGAGGAAGAATGGTTTAATAGATCTTTAGGAAATGACTCAACAGGAGCTCTAATTTTGCAGAAGAAAGGAAGAAGCCCAGACACAGAGAGAAAGGAACTGATGAGAATGTGAATTAGAAGAAGCAGAATCAGATCATCAAGTGACCTGAATGGCCAAGGCAGCAGCCTTCCCAAAGGAAATGGTACAAACTCAGAAGTCAAGGAAATGTTGTCGTGAGCAGGGAACCCAACCAAGGGAAAATTCACTCCACATTTTACAGGAGTTACAAGACTGGTGAGGAAAGCTGGGTTCTTGGCTGACGTTTGTATTGAGCTGATCACCAAGAGCAACACGTGCATGACTAACAACCCCATAATAGGCCCTTCCTTAGGAGCTGTAATGGGAGCTGTGCTGACAGATGTGACGGGTGTTCTCAGCAATCCTTGGGGAGCGACAACTGCAGAGCTCACACACAAAAACAGGTGAGACTCACTCTTGAAACATCCTAGCTGTTGGTGTGTAAGCAGGCTGGGTTCCTCAAGCATCCTGAACGTTTTTTTTGCCCGTTTGGAAGGGTTATCCTAATATCTTCTTAGCTGTGAGATCTTGTGAGAGCCTGACCTCCCTGCTGGGGCTCACTTTCCTTATCTGTAAAAGAGGGATAACAGTACAAGCTCCTTTGAAAGGTGATAGTGAGAAATTGATGAGAAGCTAGGCTTCTCAGTAAGCTAAGAAGCACGAATAAATGTTCGGGCTTAGTAACACGAGCCAAGAACTGTACCTGGAATTTATTTCTCCATATTTCTGAGAAAAATTGTGGTCTGTTTCTGTATGATCTGTGCAAACCATCCAAAGGGTTAGCAAAAAAGTGTTTTTCCTGATAGAGAATAATTTCTTCTTTTAAAAGGGAAGTGATGCTCTGCTAACGGCAAATACATCAAAAAAGTTGAGTGTGGTCTTCCTGATGCCACTCAGAGACAAAGGAGAGCCACCAGCATCTGTGATGGCTCTGAATCAGTGGAAGGCAAATGGAGCTGACCGTGAGGCAAGGAGAGAAGGCTTCTGGAGCACATCCCCTCTCCACAGGTCCCAAAGGAATCCACCAATGGCTAGCCACATCTCTGCAAGAGCTCAGAAACGAAGATGGGAAAGAACAGCTCAGTGTCTCAAAATGTGCCACCTCTGATTAAAAATTGATACCTATGGGGAAGAATTCCAAAAATGTAGACTAGAGAGAGCTGGAGACTTTTTAAAAAATTATTCCCCAAGTTGTTTTTTCTTTGTGACAGTATCTTACGTTTAAAGTTTTGTTTAGAAAACACTTTCACTCTCTTTGTTCTATTTAGTCCTCACACTAAGCTGTGGGGATGGATATTATCGATAGTGTTATTATACCCATGTAAGAGCTGAAGAAACGGAAGCTCAGAGTGACACACAGTCACTAGCAGGACCGTGACACCTGACTCTCAGCTCACCCTCTCCGTGTACACAACCTAACAGCAAGCTCCCCGAGTGCAGAACCATGGCCTCTATTTCCCTTAGTGCCTAACCTACTGCTCCAAATAGACACTCATGAGTGCTTCCTGATTAAACTACCTTATTTGTTCATATATGTAGTCATTCCATGCATATGTAGTGGGCACCAAATAACGCTGCTGTGGATAATGAATAACTCGTATGCAAACTAAACTCTGCTTGAAACCTGGTGGGGGGTGGGCATGAGGAGAAGAAAAAGCAAGAGCCCACAACCACTTTGGATTGAACCTATAGGAAGAAACAGAAAACAGTATTTGAAGAGACTGGCCTAGTAGCCAGTGAAGGAAGAATGTTTTGGGGATAACAGAGGGGGCCTTAATCCCCTTCCTCTAAGCCAGTGTTTCCCAAACTGGTTTGTAGCAGAATCGCCTGGAGAGTGACTGAAAAATTCAGAGGCCCAGGGTCCTTGAAGTAGGATCAGGCCTGGGCCTTGATATTTTACCAGAGTTCTCCAGGTGATTCTGACACTGGCCAAAGTTTGAGGACCACTGTTTTAAACAGACTTTTCTTAGCGATGAAGCTCAATAGCCGTGACTCTGAATTTTCTCTGCTTCTTCCCTTGTGTGAAAAAGGGGATGAGGTTTCCGCTGGAGGTCAGTGGTTGACCTCTGCCCAGTAGGGGTAATGCCTATGTATGAATTCACAGGACTTAGTCAAGGTTGCCAGTCTCTAGTTACGACTTGAAGAGGAGAAGATGGCATGGGGTGAAGCTCTCTGGTACCCCATCACCAGTGGGAAGGATATTGTTCCAGCTACATGCTCATGACGCCTTCCCCAACACACACTTTTGCCCTTTAAACAAAGATTCATTCAATGAACACTGACAAAGCCACTACCATGTCCCAAGAACTGGGTCAGTCCCAGAGGGCAAGCAGGCAAGTTCCTACTTTCAAGGGCCTCCCAGGCTGATGGGAGAGACCAGAGCCCTGTGGAAGAACATGGTAAACGCTGTAAGAAAGGTGAGAGCCTGTGGAGGGAAGGCTAACTGAGATGGGGCCAGGAAAAGTTCCCAGAGGAAGTGACATTTGAAAAGTACAAGTACACCAGGGGGGGAAGGGGAAGCAAGCTCTCAAGAGAGAAACCAGCTGGTGGCAAGGCCAGAGGGCTGCCCCAGGCCAAGCAGGGCTAACAGACTGGGTGGCTGAGAGGCAGGGTGTGGAGGACAGAGAGGAGGAGAGGGGGGCCAGATGTGAAGGGCCTGGAAGGCCAAGCAAAAGAGTGGAGGCTTCATCTCAACAATCAAGAGCCTTCCCTCTTTGTTACCTTCCCCTCCCACTGGTTCTGTCTGCCTTATGTCTCCCCTTTAGGAGGCTAGAGAAGAGGGAAAAGCAAAGGAGGAAGGGAGGGGGTGCAAAGGGAAAAAGGAGAAAGGAGGAGAGGAAGAGAGGCATTCCATTTCCTTTTTGTTGACCCCACGTTGAAATGCTGTGGCTTGTGTCTTATGAAGAACTAGAAATTTAATGATTTCTGGCTTCACAAGAGATGTAGTGGTGAACTCAACCCAGGAAGGCTGGGCTCAGCTCTGGGTGGCGTAGCTCAGGTAGAACCAGTAGGGCCTAGAGTAGTGGTTCCCAAACTCTTGACCTCAAGGGTCATCCCTTGCCCGCCATGGTTTTATATAGGTTTGGAGCATCTGTTGATGGAGAAAATATAAAAGGAAAAAGAAAAATCTGTTAATTCAGGAGAACTCTAAGGTAAATTTGTATTCATTCTATACAATAGCACCCACACACTTGAGAGTTCATTAATGCACAATAACCTACAACAAAAGGCAAATAACACACATAGAGAAATATCTGTAACATATATGATAGGCCAAGGGTTAATGCCTTAATATGTAAAGAGTTCTTACAAATTAATAAGAAAAAGACCAACAACCCAATAGGAAAAAAAAAAATGGATAGCAAAGGACATTTGCACTGGTGTTTGCAGAAAAAGAAATACAACTACCTTAGGGGACTTCCCTGGCAGTCTGGTGGTTAAGACTTCACCTTCCAATGGAGGGGGTGTGGGTTCGATCTCTGGTCAAGGAGCTAAGATCCCACATGCCTCGCGGCCAAAAACCCAAAACATAAAACAGAAGCAGTATTGTAACAAATTCAATAAAGACTTTAAAAATGGTCCACATCAAAAAGAAAAAAATCTTTAAAGATAAAAAAAAGAAATACAACCTTAATCTCTCTCATAATGAAAATATCTCTATATGAAATGCCATTTTTTTTTAACCTGGTAGAGTAGCAAAGACTAAAATGTTTGATACTGATAGAGTAGAAAGGATGTGTTGAGAAAACACCACTTTCATTCATCACTGGGAAAATGTAAATGGGAACAAATTATTTGGAGGACAATTTGACTATATCTATCAAAATTTAAAATATACTCTTGTACAGAAATTCCACTTGTAGAAATGTATACTACATATAAAATCACACATGTTCACAAAGTACATCAAATGAGCTGGACTTGATAAAGTGCAGTGAGAATGCAACTTTATCTTTCTCACCCTGAGAATTCATTTACCTGGTCCTTTCATTCACAGAAAGTCTCTGTCATTTCAAAGCACACTCCAGTGTGTTTATCAGAACTTTAATAAATTTCATTTCAAATCCGTTGGCTCAGACCCTTCCTAAGCTCAGGTCTGTTTCTACTGTGGATGCCACTTGTAGGGGAGAAAAGCAAGGTCACCTTTTGTCTTCCACCTTACTCCCTCCCCTCACCTCACTGCCTCCTCCGGATGGACCAGATAAAGAGGAAATAGGTAAGGGAGACCAGGGGCAACCAAATAAATAAGTAAATATTTTTTAAAAAAGAAACTGAGAGCCTAAAAGAGCCTCATTTTACCATATTGTTATATGTATATACCACATATATAATTTACAAAAATAACCTAAATTTCTGGTAAGTAAATCATGGAACAACCATATGATAATCTGCATATGTCATTATAGGAAAAATTCTACTAAGTTAAAAAAAACAAAACCAAACAGTGCAGAACACTGTAGGCTCCCATTTGTATGTGAGTGGTTTTAAAGGGACATGTTGGCATATACACAGTTGTATCTGCACAGAAATTCTGGGGAGTAGGGTGGTGAGCAGACCTACTATTCATTGTATAATATTTTATACTTTTTAAGTTTTTACAATAATGTATTAGTTTTATAATTTCACTTTAAAGTATACCTTGGACCACCTTCCAAGACAGTGCACAGAGACCTACCCCACTCTTCCCAGCCTTCGAAACAATATACCTCTGTGTGTCCCCAACACACACATGGCTACTTGACCATGACTTGAGACTGCTGCTCTTTTAGCAGCTGTAGTGATGGCTCTTCCACAGGTCTGTGCGCTGTAACACCATCCCCACCCATCAGATCCCTTAGGTAGGGTTGCTGGGACTACAGTGTTGACAGACACAGCCAAAATTCCATACAACTACCCTCCTTGCCAGTCCCTCACCACGCTCCCCCTCTTTGACAGCAGCTGTATGTGAGCCACCTTCCTTTTTTTTTTTTATAAATTTATTTATTATTTTTGGCTGTGTTGGGTCTTTGTTGCTGCACGCGGGCTTTCTCTAGTTGCGGCGAGAAACGGCTACTCTTCATTGCCGTGCGTGGGCTTCTCATCGCAGTGGCTTGTCTTTGTTGTGGAGCATGGGCTCTAGGCACGCGGACTTCAGTAGCTGTGGCACGCAGGCTCAGTAGTTGTGGCTCACAGACTTAGTTGCTCCATGGCATGTGGGATCTTCCTGCACCAGGGCTCGAACCCATGTCTCCTGCATTGGAAGGCGGATTCTTAACCACTGCGCCACCAGGGAAGTCCCTGAGTTGCCTTCTTGACAGAATTATAAACCACACTGAGAGGCTCAAGACCTACAGACTGGGACCCACAGACCTCATTAAAGCTTCTCCACTGGGGCCTGATAATCCCTACAGCTATGTGGCAGAGGAAAATGGGAGAATGAAGAGGACTATTGTATTTACATTACACAACCATAGCTTAAACTTGGTATAGAAGGCAAAATCAGCCTCATCATTATTAGATAAAACATAACTCATCTATGACATGTCTTTCTTGCACCCAGCAGCTTTGAGCTGGGCCTCAAACCCCTTGTAGAATCCATGTCTATTCTCTTCTGCCCTTAGATAACCCTGTTAAAATTCTCCAATCTTATGGAAAAGCAAAATCAGTAACTGGGTCCATGGAGATTTTGGACACCGTGTGAGAAAATAGTGAAAGCCACTTGGTCTGGAGAAGAAAACGGCCTGGGAGTGATGACGGTCGTCATCAAAACTCTTGAAGGGCTGGCCCAAGGATGGAGGGCCAGATAAGTGCAGAACAGGAGCAAAAGTTTGGAGCAAAAGGCAGGCAGGTTTTCAAGTTAGACCAGAGAGTTTTTTCTAACCATCAAAACTGTCCAGAGTTTTCAGGGGAAGCGGTAGCCAGGACTAGAGTCAGTGACTCTCTAGAAGCCAAGGGGAAGCTTCCAGAGGGCAACGTGCATGGTGCGTCAGCAGTATTGCTGAACAAATCCAACTGGCTGTCATCAATGAGCCACACAGTCTACATTTATTTTATTATTTTTGTGAAATCCGCCTATATGTCAAGATTTGTCTATGCTTTTCCATCTCAGAAACCTGATTTTTTTTAATGTTTGAATCAATTTCTTTTTTCAATTTTTATTTTATATTGGAGTATAGTTGATTTACAATGCTGTGTTAGTTTCAGGTGTACAGCAAATGATTCAGTTATACATATACATATATCTACTCTTTTTCAGATTCTTTTCCCATATAGGTTATTACAGAATATTGAGTAGAGTTCCCTGTGCTATACCGTAGGTCCTTGTTGATTATCTATTTTATATATAGTAGTGTGTATATGTTAATCCCAACCTCCTAATTTATCCCTCCTCCCACCTTTCCTCTTTGTAACCATAAGTTTGTTTTCTGTGTCTGTGAGTCTATTTCTGTTACGTAAATAAGTTCATTTGTATCATTTTTTTGGATTCCACATATAAGTGATATCATATACTTGTCTTTCTCTGTCTGACTTACTTCACTTAGTGTGATAATCTCTAGGTCCATTGATGTTGCTGCAATCAGAAACCTGATTTGATTAGAACAGAAAGAATAGATTAGTGTCTCACAGAAGATTCATATCAACCAAACACAAAGAGATGGATGTGTAAACTGGAGTAACAGTGCATTCATTTACAAGGAGAGACAGCCATCAGGTCGACCAGAAACTCAAGTCATCCTCATCAGACATCTTTTTCTCCTTGGCAGATGGACCCAGTGGGGATAGTTGTGTCCACGGAGCTGTAATTCTCAAGGTCTATCACCCGAGACTCTGGCTTGGATGATACCAGGATGAGCTCTGCCCAGTCACTGTGTGATTTCCTTTAATCCTCACAAACAGATTGTGAAACCACCGTCATAGTGTTTCACTCCATCCTCTAATACATAGTTACCTCAGTCTTGTCATTGACAAGTCCCGCTGTTCGGGAAGACTCTTTTTAAAGTGACTTTATGGATTTCCACTCTGGCTTATCATATTTGAATTTCATATCTCAATTCGCATAGGACAGATCCTGTTCTGGTAAGAGAACATCACTTGCATCAGGAAAGTAGAGGTTTACTGTGTCTTGTAGTGAGAGGCAGTGTGGAGTCCTGGTTAAGAATACAGATTCACCAGATTGAATCCCAGTTCACTTACTATATACATGACCTTGGGCAAGTTACATAATCTCCCTCTTCAGTTTCCTCTTCTGCAAAGTGGAGATAACGATAGTATCTGCTCATAGGGTTTGTGGTGAGGATGAAGTGTGTTAATAAACAAAGTCTGCAGCACCGGGCTCTGATATAAACCTTGCCTCCTAGTCCTCAGCATAAGACAAGTCATATTCTTGCCTCCACTTCACCAAGGAGAAAGCAGAAGCTCAGCAAGTTCAGACTGAGAGCTGGAATTGAAACCCAGGTCTCTCTGACCATGAAGCCAAGATCTATTCTGTCACCCACATCCCACTGGATCCCTCCCACAGACATGGTGGAATCACTTCTCTTCTCTTCCCTGGGTTGGGGCGGGGTGGAAGAAAGTCTATTTTCATCACCACAGCTCATCCTTGAGCAAGAAAAGTGATGGTGTCTGCTGCCTATGGTCAGGCCAGAGCTAGCGGGTGAGAATCACAATTGCGTAACACGCGCAGCTGCTTCGGCAGATGTGTCCACAGCTAAACATAGCAGAAGTTTCATTTCCAGAGTCAAAAAAGAATACCTATCCCAAAACATCCTCTACAACTTTACCAGAGGTGGAGGGGGTATGACCAACGGGCAGGATTGGGCACTCCTACAGGCAGACTTCATTCTTTCTCTGCTGTAATAACTGTTAAAAGTACAACTCTGCCAGGTCCCGATCCAGCCATTGGCTCCAATCACAAGGGTCCCCAGACCCTCTATGTTAACTGAACATCTGACCATGGCACATAGAACAGTCACCTATGAAAGAGAAAACAATAAGAGAAGGAGAGAGCTAGTGACCCTGAGATTGAAGAAGGTTCTGGAAGAAACTTTCATTCATTCTAAGCACTTACTACGGGGGAAGCCTGGCTAGCTGGACAGGCCTGGGTTTTAAGCTGTCCACACTAGTTTTATGACTTAGACTTAGCCACTCAACCACTCCGTCTACAATGTGCTCTGTTTCAAAGTGGAAGAATATTCCTACCTTGAGGTTTTGCTGTGAGGAAGAGCAAACATATGTAAAATGCTGGAACTATTATTATGGAGATGTCAAGAGCCACCATTAACCTGGGACAACCAAAATATAGGATGGATGGAAATCTTTTTTAAGAGACCAACAAAACAAAATCTTTTCTTTTTTACATAAGTAAATCAATTGCAAAGGGAAGAGAGAAAAGGAACAAATATTTTTAGTACCTACTATAGGCCAGATCTTATCAGGCCCTTTACCTGCATGGAATCTCACATATTCCATGTGACAAGTTTTATTACCTTTATTTTACAAATAATGAAACAGTTCATAGGAGAGGCTTTACAAGACCATGTAGCTAGCCTGTGGCATGGTGAGGCCAAGAGCCAAGGGCTTTCAGATGCCATCCACACCTCTCTCTGACGCATCATTCCACTTCTGCCTCCAAAGTGAAAATGCTAAAAACTCCTTGAAAAAAAATAGTGCAGAACATTTATAGAGTACCCCAGAGCAGTGCTTCTCAAAGTGTCTTTGGGGGTAACCCATTGTGTTTTATTTTGTTTTAATTCACCACTCTACCACAGACTGTGACATTTGTAAAATATAATGAAAACAAATTACTAGAAATGTAAAAATTTAAATGACATACAAAATACAAACTCAACTTTTTTATTAGATTCCACACATACAGCATTAGTCTGTCAAATTGTTATAAATATTTCCAAGTGTTTGCTTTCAGTGTTTGCGCTTATCTCATCATGGACCAGCCTGTGGACCAGACTTTGGGTAGCATTGCCCGAGGGTTAAAGCGATCCTCATATCATGGAGAAAGATCTCAAAAAGTCATCTAAGTTTGCCTCCTGTTTCCAGGCAAAGATAGTGTGAAATTCCGGAGGCTGGGCTCTTTCCTTCTTCCTGAGAGCATCTCTCCAGAGCCTCACACCCAGCAGATATAGATCATCCCCACCTCCTAGTAGCCTCTGCCCAGACCAAACCAGAACATTTGCTTCCAAAGTTTATTTGAAGCTTTCCGGTTCAGCCCTTATCCCTTCTCCCCTCATCCCCACATCTCCCCATCTTTGGATTCTCCTTCTCTCCTCTGTAGACACCTGGCCATCTACAAGTCCCATCTAGCCATGCAGATGCAGAAAGTAGAGCTTCTTTGAGCAGGTTGGAGAGGTAGGCAGGTGGGGAAGAAAACACCAGAGTCATGACTTATTGGTGCCAGCCCAGTACAGGTGCCAGCTTTGCATATATTATCTCTCTTTATCTTCACAACTACCTTAAAAGGCTGGTATTATGGTCCCAATTTTATAGATGAAGAGATTGAAGAACAAAGAAATATCAGACCCTGAATAGCCAAAGCAATCTTGAGAAAGAAAAACGGAGCTGGAGGAATCAGACTCCCAGACTTCAGACTATACTACAAAGCTACAGTAATCAAGACATTATGGTACTGGCACAAAAACAGAAATATAGATCAATGGAACAGGACAGAAAGCCAGAGATAAACCCACGCATGTATGGTCACCTTATCTTTGATAAAGGAGGCAAGAATATACAGTGGAGAAAAGACAGCCTCTTCAATAAGTGGTGCTGGGAAAACTGGACAGCTACATGTAAAAGAATGAAATTAACACTCCCTAACACCATACACAAAAATAAACTCAAAATGGATTAAAGACCTAATGTAAGGCCAGACACTATTAAACGCTTAGAGGAAAACATAGGCAGAACACTCCATGACATAAATCACAGCAAGATCCTTTTTGACCCACCTCCTCAAGAAATGGAAATAAAAACAAAAATAAACAAATGGGACCTAATGAAACTTAAAAGATTTTGCACAGCAAAGGAAACCATAAACATGACCAAAAGACAACCCTCAGAATGGGAGAAAATATTTGCAAATGAAGCAACTGACAAAGGATTAATCTCCAAAATTTACAAGCAGCTCATGCAGCTCAATAAAAAAAAAACAAACAACCCAAACCAAAAATGGGCAGAAGACCTAAGTAGACATTTCTCCAAAGAAGATATACAGATTGCCAACAAACACATGAAAGAATGCTCAACATCATTAATCATTAGAGAAATGCAAATCAAAACTACAGTGAGATATCATCTCACACCGGTCAGAATGGCCATCTCAAAAAATCTACAAACAACAAATGCTCGAGAGGGTGTGGAGAAAAGGGAACCCTCCTGCACTGTTGGTGGGAATGTAAATTGGTGCAGCCACTGTGGAGAACAGTATGGAGGTTCCTTAAAAAACTACAAATAGAACTACCATATGACCCAGCAATCCCACTACTGGGCATATACCCTGAGAAAACCATAATTCAAAAAGAGTCATGTACCACAATGTTCATTGCAGCTCTGTTTACAATAGCCAGGAGATGGAAGCAACTTAAGTGTCTATCATTGGATGAATGGATAAAGAAGATGTGGCACATATATACAATGGAATATTATTCAGCCATAAAAGGAAACGAAATTGAGTTATTTGTAGTGAGGTGGATGGACCTAGAGTCTGTCATACAGAGTGAAGTAAGTCACAAAGAGAAAGACAAATACTGTATGCTAACACATATATATGGAATCTAAGAAAAAAAATGTCATGAAGAATCTAGGGTTAAGACGGGAATAAAGACACAGACCTACTAGAGAATGGACTTGAGGATATGGGGAGGGGGAAGGGTAAGCTGTGACAAAGTGAGAGAGTGGCATGAACATATATACACTACCAAACGTAAAATAGGTAGCTGGGGGAAGCAGCCACATAGCACAGGGAGATCAGCTCGGTGCTTTGTGACCACCTAGAGGGGTGGGATAGGGAGGGTGGGAGGGAGGGAGACGCAAGAGGGAAGAGATATGGGAACATATGTATATGTATAACTGATTCACTTTGTTATAAAGCAGAAACTAACACACCATTGTAAAGCAGTTATACTCCAATAAAGTTGTTAAAAAAAAAAAAAGAAACACTGATCATAACCTGTGGCCCCACATACAGACACAGCCACGAACTGTAATGTTGGAAAAAATTTTCAATTAATGTGAATGATGGACAAGCCCAGTTACAACTCAACATCTGGGCCTTTCAGCAGGGGTTCTTTTTTTTTTTTTTTTCTTTTTGGTAGTTGAAAAAACATCTCTTTTTTTATTTTTTATTTTTTTAACATCTTTATTGGAGTATAATTGCTTTACAATGGTGTGTTAGTTTCTGCTTTATAACAAAGTGAATCAGTTATACATATATATATATCCCCATATCTCTTCAGCAGAGTTTTAAATGTCCCTCATGAAGCCATTGGCTATTTCTAATAGATTCTAATTTAATCAATAAATAATTATGAAGAACCAAAAAAAAAGAAATGTCAGAGCAAGGACTGGGACACAAATCTGTCTGAGATTCCCGACCTAAGCCCTCAACTCCTACTTTGCAATCCTACTGGGAAGAACCCAAAGGCCCAAAGTCACTTCCACGGCCAACCTCAAGTTCCCTCTCCCGCAGTGAGAAAGTCAAACCTGCAAGGCCTGTGGTGCTTATTCCTTCTTCCATGGCCAGATGGCAACAGATCTGCCAGTAGCACTTTCTCCCTGCCATCCCCTGCCGTCCCAGTGGGAAACGTGTCTTCCTGATGCTCCGTATTGTATAACTAAAGCAGAGGCTCAGAGGACTCTTTGCAAGTCTCCCCCTTTGCCTGCTTACCCCAGCTTTCCCAGGCTCCTCAGCCCCATACAGACACCACCCTGACCTCTTTCCCTCAGGCTGGACAGGGCATCCTCCTCAGTAACAATGACTGCTACCATTTGCTGGGGACCTGCTCTGGGCCAGACTCTTATATGGACCTTATCTCGCTTCATGTTTACAACAGCGCTTTAAGGAGGTATCATTACCCACATTGTCTACGGGAGATAACTGAGGCTCAGAGAAGTTTAGTAACATAAACAAAATCAAAGAGCTAGTAAAGAAGAGAGATGGGATCTGAGCCCGGAGGTGGGGGGGGGGGGGCGTCTCTGTCACTGGGCACTGCCTCCCATCATGATACATTTGCAAAAGATTCAGCACAGGGAAAGTACTCAATAAATAAATTCCTGACACCAAACACAGTCAGAAGCAATGGGTGACATAGGAAATGGGTTAAATTTTAACGGTATGTACATATAATGAAATACTGCTCAACCAGGAAAATAACATTACAGAAGAGCAGCTACTGCCGTGGACAGATGTTCATTTTTTAATTTTATTTTTTTTTATTTTTGGCTGTGTTGGGTCTTCGTTGCTGCATGCGGGCTTTCTCCAGTTGTGGCAAGCGGGGGCTCCTCTTCCTTGTGGTGCGCAGGCTTCTCATTGCTTTGGCTTCTCTTGCTGCAGAGCGCGGGCTCTAGGCATACAGGCTTCAGTAGTTGTGGCACGTGGGCTTCAGTAGTTGTGGCGCACGGGCTTACTTGCTCCACAGCATGTGTGATCTTCCTGGACCAGGGCTCGAACCCGTGTCCCCTGCATTGGCAGGAGGATTCTTCACCACTGTGCCACCAGGGAAGTCCCGACAGAGATTCCTGATGTTGACTAAGGCAAGCTACAGAGTATGTGCAGGATAATCCTATTTAACTGTATTTATTATCTTGTAGGTATGTGTACACACGAACACTTACACCCTTTAAAGAAAAATACGCCAAAAATGTCAACAAAAGATAAGTCTTTGTGATGAGATTGAGTGGCCTTTGTGTTACTATTTTTGTATATCTGTGTTTTCTGAAGTTTTTATAGTAACTATGGCCTCCCTGGCCTTGAAAGTTCAAACCTGAACACGGAGGGACCACCTGGGGAGAGGGTTTGTGACAACAACTAAAAAGGGTTGTTTTATTTTGCCTTTTTTTTTTTTAATGTCCTGTGAGTGACGTAAGTGTATCTCAGTCTTTTGTCACCACCAGTCCAGAACTCTATTTGTTCCAAAAGGGCCTAATGGTTGAAATGTGGAAGGCATCAGGGCCTCCCAGAGCCAGGATTTGGCGTCATCCAGATCGGATTTGCTCAGTGTCAGTTACTGCTTATTTCTATTGGCTGCTCCAAGGGCCTGCTTATTCATGGTGAATCTGTTTTCCTGATCAGCTGAGAATGTGAGGAAAGCAGAGAAATCAGCCACGAGCTCTGTGCGTTTTTATTATCCTTGATGCCACTACCTTGAAAGGCTTTGGGGTCCAGAGGTGCTCAGACCCCAAGTGAAAGCAAAGAAAGTTATTCGTTGAGTGTAAGAGACCCCCTGAGGCTGCGTAGTTGACCTCCCTGCCGTTAGCACCAGGGGAGGACTTGCGGGAGGGCTCTTGCTAAGCTTCCTGAGATCTTTACCTGGTAACTGTGTTTTCTAAACCCCAAACTGGCAACCAGGGAAGCAGACTATGAGAAAGGACACAGCCACTGGTGTCAGAAACACAGACTCACATTCCACTCTCGCTTTCTAGCTGTGTGACTCTAGACTAGCTTGTTGTCCTCTTCTGACTTTGCTGTTCCCTCTGTAGGACGGGGACAATGTTGGCGGTTGAGACCACTGATTGAATGAACCGATCGATGTAAGCTGCTTCAGTCTCCCCGGCAGCAGCCTGATGTCAGAAGGTTTGCAATATGCATAAGCTGTTGTTAGATGAGCTAAATTAGAAATGCTTTTGGGATTCTTATTAACTGGGTTATAGTTATGGTGAAGATGCTGGAGCTTATCCCAGAGTTCAGGGACAATTCACAAAACTGATGCCAGTTTTGAAATTTTATATATATATATATATGTGTGTGTGTGTGTATATGTATATATCTTCCACTTCCTTGTTAACCAAGTAAAACATAGTTATATAAAAACTATGTGGCTAGGGGCTTCCCTGGTGGCTCAGTGGTTGAGAATCCGCCTGCCGTTGCAGGGGACACGGGTTCGTGCCCCGGTCTGGGAAGATCCCACATGCTGTGGAGCGGCTGGGCCCGTGAGCCATGGCCACTGAGCCTGCATGTCCGGAGCCTGTGCTCCGCAACGGGAGAGGCCACAACAGTGAGAGGCCCGCGTACCGCAAAAAAAAAAAACCTATGTGGCTAGACAAGAGAAACTTTCAACTTTTGTACCCTGCTTTATTCAGTCAACGTGAAGAACATCTTTCCATGCTGGTACCATCTCTTCTACGACACGGATCTGCCATATTTATCATCACACCCTCTCTCCACGCAGCCCCTCTGATCGTGTTCAGGTGGAACCTTCCAAGCCTGGATGCATGGGAAGGTGGGCGTGCACAAACACCCCGAGAAAACACCTGCCCAGCTGCACACCCACCCCGCAGCCTCAGTCCTTCCTGGGGTCAAATCCTGAACCGCGCAGAGGGCTTTGGCCAAAGTTAGAGCGGCCGCCTGGGACCCTCCGGAGAAGGAGGCCGCGGGGTGCAGTGCAATCAGGTTCTCAGATACAGATGGTGTGTAGGGACCGCCCCGGGCAGGGTGGGGGCAGGGAGATGGGCTGGTCAGGAAATGCCAGTTTAAAGTTAGCTCTGACCTATTAATCAGCAGCGGAGACAATGATGCTGGAGGGGCGGGAAGGCCGGACATGTGCTCGCGCCAGATTTATGGGCCTAGAACAAAGGGTGGCCTGCTCGTTTAGAGAGTCTCTTTCCCTTTTCCTCTGGCAAAACGAGGACATTGTTTGAAAAGCCAAAAAGAACAAATATTCTAAAGACTGAGGTCATTTCCAGATATGCAACAGGTCCTGAAGGGGATCCGTAGGCAGGCAACGGGAAACAGGACTAGGCAGGGCTGCTCTGAGCAGAGTGGAAGGATAGGGGCAGGGCTGGGGGCGGGAGTGGGGAGGGAGGCACATGTCATGAAGCGGAGACCACAGATCCCTTCCCTGTGCCCTTGGAGGAGCTGGGACCCTGCTGCCTGGTGCCACTGTGAAGGCATCTGACAAGCCCACCTGAAGCCTCTCGAGATAAATCCGGAAGTCTTAGGGAGGCCTTCCATGCAAGCTGAAAACGAGCTGTCTCCTTCTGTGCTCTGCAGGCTTTTCTGGGAAGGTCTTCCCGGGGGTGGGATGCCTAGGATGGCACTGGTCTCAGTTTCCTTCACGTCCGGAAGGGAGTCTTGTCTCACCACACTGCCTCAGTTTCATCAGACCAGGAGAGACGGGGGAAGTGAGAAGAGTAGGAAGGGGAGAAAGGAGAACACTGTCTTCCAAAAAAGCCAACCTGCTGGAGAGGAGAGGATGACTCTGACTCTCCCATCTTTCAGTGTTTGGGGACCAACCAGCTGTGTCTTTACAGCTGCATCTTCCGCTGCTTTCAGTCAGGTGCTGGTTGCCCCTTACCTGGAGCCTCTAGAAGGGTCTCCTTTCCTCTCTTCTAACCTCCACCCAGGTGGTGGGATGAACTTTCTAGATTATATATCTGACCATCTCTTTCCTGGCTGAAAAGCATCTGGATGACTGCATTTTCTGCAGAAAAAGGGTTCAGAAACCTCAGCCTGGTGACAGGATCCTTCATGTTATGGCCCTACCTTCCTTTCCAGCTCATCTGACATCTCTCTCCACCCCCACCGCGTCCTTTAGTCTCATAGAATTATTTTCTCTTCCTGGAACGTGGCATGGTCTCCAGGAAAAAAATCTAGCCATTCTTTCGGACCTAAGCTTCAATGCTATCTCCTCCAGGAAGGAAATCTCCCTTATGTTGAGACCCTACACCACGTGCTGGCTGAAAGAACCACTGCTTTGCCTGGGTTCCCGTGCATATGTTCATAGTGCTAATAATAATTATGACAATTATGATAATAAAATAGCATAGCACTTTTCATAGAGACTATACTACTTCACTTGAAGGCATGAACTCCATTGAATAACTGCTTGAATGAACGAATGATGACCTTTCTAGAAAGGGTTACCCCTAGGACATGCGGAGGCCCATGCAAATATTTCTGTGGGTCCTCTGTATATATAAATAATGTAAGTCACCCCAAATCAGTGTTTCAGCATCATTCTGACAGCCCAATTTCATGTGATCCTACAAAAGAAATACTTTCTGACCATCAGGAAAGATCTGTTCACCAGGCAGCCCTCCTAGAACTGGGGCCTGGTCACGGGTCCTTGAGACAACTACTTAGGTACAAGGTCTGAAGCTCCGCTGGGGCATCAGTCAGTGCCATGCACTAGGTAGAAGATTGGTGGGTATGCCAAAGGGGAGAAATGGGGACCAGGGCCAAAGTGGGTTCAAGGTGGGCCCAGAGCACCCTGTCTGGATAGCATTTCTGGCCCTGGCCAATCCTCATCAATGAGGTCCTTAGAAAATGTTGGGGATGGCTTTCCAAAATTCAGGGGGCTCTGAAGCCCAGGACCCAGGCAAACTCCCTGTTTGCCCAGGTGGTACTGCTCTAAGGTACCCATGTGGTTAGACATTCTGTCATTCAACAAACATTTACTGAGCACATTCTACCCACCAGGCACTGCATTAGAAGCTGAAGTTACATATTCGTTGGTCTTTATTACTATGAGTTAGCAAGCAATCTCTGCCAGGAAGGGAACTTAACAATAACGCAGCAAAACCTGCAGAGTGTGGGAGCAGGAGTATCCTCTCGCGCATCAGGAAACTGGGCCGGAGAGGAGCTGTCACATGTTCCCTTAAAGGTCCCACCATGGCCTCTACTCTTGGGCATGATTAGAAACACAGCAGAGAGTTCCTAAAAGAAAGCAAACGGCATCACTTCCAAAAATAAACCAAAATGTGAGGAGAGAGAGAATGATGACTGAGAGCCTATTCTGAGGTTCAACAGATCATGGAAATAATGATGAAAATACATTCAAATGGCTCCATACTGTGCTTTCAGAAATTCAGCAGCTAAGCCAGCTGGTCAAGCCCCTCGGAGCAGAGTGATGGCAAGTCTGGGGCCCTGAGGGCCAGTGTTGGGGGGGTACCTGGTGTCCACTTCTCTCCCTGAGCTCCAGTCTCTTCATCTGCAGATCGGGAATCAGGACCCTCACGGGTTGTTGCAAGATTCAAATGAGACCAAAGGTCATGAACAACCTGTGTGCACTGAAAGCACCACCCCTGAGTTGTCCATTGTTAATTAAGAGGCAGAGGGGTGGTTTTCTCAGCTCACGAAACAAAAACACAAAAAGTGGGGAGTTTCCACATTGTGGCTCTTATTATTCCACAATGAGGTAATCAAGGGAAGAAACAGATCGCTCCTCAGATGAACCCTGAAAAGCCCTCAAGTGTGTAACTCCATGCTGTGCTCACCACACACACATACGCACACATACACCAACACACACACACACACACACACACACACACACACACACACACACTCCATAGTCTGACGTTTGAACATCCCTTCTCCCAAGTCTTTGTTCTCAACCTAGGGAAATTTTGCCCCACGCGGAACATTTGGCAAAGTCTGGAAACATTAGGTCATCGCGGCTCAGGTGGGGAGAGGGTGGCTTGTTACTGGCATCTCATGCGTAGAGACCAGGGGTGCTGTTAAACACCCTGCGATACGCTGGACAGTCCTCACAATAAAGAAATCCCCAGTCAAAAATGTCAGTCGTGGGCTTCTCTGGTGGCGCAGTGGTTGAGAGTCCGCCTGCCGATGCAGGGGACGCGGGTTCATGCCCTGGTCCGCGAAGATCCCACATGCCGCAGAGCGGCTGGGCCCGTGAGCCATGGCTGCTGAGCCTGCGCGTCCGGAGCCTGTGCTCCGCAACGGGAGAGGCCACAACAGTGAGAGGCCCGCGTGCCGCAAAAAAAAAATGTCAGTCGTGCCAAGGTTAAGAAATAGCTCTGAGCCTTTATTTATGCTGTTCCTTCCATTGTAAGTGTTCCTTTTCCTCTTTTCTCCTTACTTAAATCTTACCTCTCCAGAGAGAAGAAAGTTCCCATCACATGTTGCTGGAGGTTTTGAACCAAGAAAAGCTTTTAGGCAATATGGTCAAAACTAAGAGAATTGTGAATACCCATACTCTTAGAGCAAGCCATTCATTGCTCACTCCCACAAGGTCCTGTACACGAGGATGTTTATTACAGCATTGTTAGTGATAAGGAAAAACTAAACACAACCTAACTGATCCCTTCAGGAGAGATCAGTAGCTTTCAATTATACATTATAAACTATAAATTGCTTTCAATACAAAGCAATCATCTGCAGCCCTTAAAAGGAATGAGGTCATTTCCAAAGAAGCTGATGGAAAATGTCATTGAGACACATTGTTAAATAAGACATCAACGTCCAGGACAGCCTTTTTAATATGTTCCTTTTGTTAAATAGCTAAAAGGACACATAATACACTGATGCAGTTGTTCCCTGCGCAACCAGGGAAGCCCAACAAACACTTCTTTAAACGAGCAAAAGACTTGTACAGGCACTTCACAAAAAGGATATTCAAATGGCTAATAATCATACGAAAAGAAGTTCAAAATCATTAGTCATTAGGAAAGTGCAAAATAAAACCACAATGAAATAGCACTGCTCTCCCACCAGAGATGCTAAAATTTAAAAGACTGACAAGGGCTTCCCTGGTGGCGCCGTGGTCAAGAATCCGCCTGCCAATGCAGGGGACCATGGGTTCCAGCCCTGCTCCGGGAAGATCCCACATGCTGCGGAGCAACTAAGCCCATGTGCCACCACTACTAAGCCTGCGCTCTAGAGCCTGCGAGCCACAACTACTGAGCCTACGTGCCACAACTACTGAAGCCCGTGTGCCTAGAGCCCGTGCTCCGCGACAAGAGAAGCCACCGCAACAAGAAGCCCGCGCACCACAACGAAGAGTAGCCCCGCTCACTGCAACTAGAGAAAGCCTACCCGCAGCAACGAAGACCCAACACAGCCAAAATAAACAAATAAAATAAATTTATTTTAAAAATAATAATAAATAAAAGACTGACAATATCCAGCAAGGGTGTAGAATAACTGGATTTCTCATACATCACTGGTGGGAGTGTAAAATGGTGCAACCACTTTGAAAGTTCTTTGGCAGCATCTATGAAAGTGGAACATTCCAGACTTACCTCTATAAATCCAACCTGATCTACACAAATTTTCCTAGATAAGCCTTCTGATCTATACCATGTGTTTACTACCCTTTAAATTCTGCCCTAAGTTCTCAAAATTTCTTTGGTTCTTTTAGCTAGTATTCACTGAACACCTCCTCAGTGAGGCACTTGGGAATCTTATCATTGGGAATAAGGAGATGACCTATTTTATAGATACTATTTTATAGGCCCTGCAGGGGCTCATGGACCAGATGGAGGTGGAGACAGACAGACATTGTAGAAGACAGACACCACTTTAGACTAGCCTTCTGTTCCTCACAAAATTCCAAGTTCAGATCTCTGCCTCATACTGCTTTCATCTTCTCATAGCGCCTGAATCCACAATGACCCGAAGTAGGAACTAGGAAAGTGAAAGCCTGCTGAGTTCATCTAGTCGATGTGTGTCCACAGGCAACAAGAAAGATTTGGGCTTGGGAAAAGAAATAGATTTGGGTCACTGACAATTTCAGTAAGAGGCTATAGGATATTTAAAATCTAGTCCCATGCTGGACAATTTTATATTAGCTCATCCTCAGAATTATTCTCAGCATAAACCTGGGAAGTAGGTTTCATTATCACCATTCGGCAGATGAGAAAACTGAAGTTAAGATAGATTAGTTGCCAAAGTCATATAGCCAGAAATTGGCAGGGCTGAGAGCCAAACACCTGATCCCTTATTTTAAATTTTGGTTCTCTCCATTACATTACATTCATCGGAAGCATCCCTATACAACTCTGGAGACGTGTACATTTAAATTTCTCTCTGGTTTTGGTCCCTTACACAAGCTTGTCTTTTCGCTGAAACAATTAGGTGCCCATCATCTTTCTTCTCTCCTCTGATCCTTCCTCCTCATGGCCAACTCCTCCTTCTTTAAGTCTCTACTTTAATTTTGGTCTCCCCAGAAGGCCTTTGCTGATCTCCTGGACAAGTTCCAATGCTGTGGCCATGAGCAACCAAAGCACCCAGTGCATCAGACCTTTTATCACCCTACGTTGTCATTAATGGTTTATGGTTGTCTTTTCCTCTAGGCTGTGAGCTGCTATCTTTCCTGTTTATTGCTGAATTCCCAATACCTTGCACGTGGTAGGGGCTCATTATAGACTGTTGAATGAATAAATGAGAAGTGAGAGCATTCTTCCAGGTCTAAGATTTTTGTTTTTTCTTTTGCGGTACGCAGGCTTCTCACTGTTGTGGCCTCTCCCGTTGCGGAGCACAGGCTCCGGACGCGCAGGCTCAGCGGCCATGGCTCACGGGCCCAGCCGCTCCGCAGCATGTAGGATCTTCCCAGACCGGGACACGAACCCGTGTCCCCTGCATCGGCAGGCGGACCCTCAACCACTGCGCCACCAGGGAAGTCCCAGGTCTAAGTTTAACACTAACTCTTCCCCACCAATTCTGTCTACCAGATAACAGTAACCCAAAATCAACAAGCAAAGACCACACGGTCAGATGGATCAGGAAGCACAGATTCTCACTCTGGTCAAAGACTTATTTGCTGGGATATTCCCTCCCCTTCCTGTAACTCAGTTTCACCACTTATACAGTAGCAGCATCACACCAGATTGCTTCTATAACCCTGCCCGCCACCACCTTGCCCTGATGCTATCATAGGACGTAGCAAGGCCCGGGCTTGACCTGTGCTAGGAAGTCAGCTCTGCCTAAACCCATCTGCCTTCCCAGCTGTGGGAGATCAGCTCCTACGGGCTTCATATGGTTTCATGAAAATTTCTGTGGCTGCAAGGTGATGCGTGGTGATGAGAGCAAAACTCACGACTGACAACCACGTGACCCCTACCAGTCTCCTGGTATGCTTTCTTATAATAATCAGTGGTTCAGAGCTATTGCAACTTAGTGTTGCCAGCTCTACCATATCAACTTTTGTCCAGTTGGCTCCTGGAAAGCCTGAATTTTAGATGGTGTTACAGTTTTGGAAAAAAGTTCTCTGGGAAAAATGAGTAGAATTAAATTATTGTCATCCCATTAAAAAATCTGCCTTATAGATAATTAAGGACACCAGAAGCCATCTGGCCTCATCCTGTACAGCATCACTGAGAGGTGGTCCTGGAATTCGTGCTTGAGATCTCCTAATCTGGGGAGATCTCACTACATTTGGGCAGTGCATTCCACATTTGATAGTTCTCATTGGAAGAAAGTTGTTTATTATGTTTAGCTGAAGTCTGCCATGCTGCAACTTTTCTCCTGTTAGACTGGTCCTGTCTTCTTCATACCCTGAGTAAATGTCTAATCCACTTCCATATGACAATCATTAAACATACTGAAGGATGGAATAAAGGAATAGAACTGGCTACATAAAAATTGAAAACTTTAGTAAGCAAAAACAATCAACCAGAACCAACAGGCCACCATAAAGAACTTTAATTGGCACATTCAGGGGAAAATGTGTGTGTAACATGTATGAGAGATAAAATGTTATTATACCTACCAAGAATTCATACAAATTTATTCCCAAAAAATGAGCAAAGGATATTAACTGGCAATTCATAAAGTAAGAAATGTAATGGTACTAAACCTATGAAAGAATATTCGAATTTGCCAAAGTAACCTAAGAAATGTAAATAAAAACAAGATCATCGCAGAGTGTAAATTGGTTCAATCTTTCTGGAAGACAATTTAATAATATCAAAATGTTAACTGTGCAAACATAGCACAGGGAGATCAGCTCGGTGCTTTGCGTCCACCTAGAGGGGTGGGAGGGAGACGCAAGAGGGAGGAGATATGGGAATATATGTATACGTATAGCTGATTCACTTTGTGATACAGCAGAAACTAACACACCATTGTAAAGCAATTATACCCCAATAAAGATGTTAAAAAAAAGCAAAAACAAACAAACAAAAATTTTAACTGTGCAAATATTCTGACCCATAATTTTTACTTCCAGGAATTTATCCTAAGAAGATAATTAGCCATATGGACAAAAGTCAAGAATATTGATTAAAATGTGTGCTTACAGCAGCAAAACTATTAACTAAAATCTATCAATAGGAAATTGGTTATATAAATTATGGTAGACATATACAATGAAATTCTAAATAGCCATTAAATAGGATGACCTAGCTGACAACAGATATATGTATATTAAAATAGTGTTGAGTGAGAAAAAGATTAGTTTGATAACTTTCATGTAAAATTGTGTACATATTGCATGTGTATGGATTTGCAAAGTGCTGTTGAGAAGCTTGTTCATCAAGATATTAATGACATTCCTCTTGGATAATACAATTCAGGGTGATTTTCCTTTCTTCTTTACCCTTTTTGGTTGTGTTCATTTTTTGTATTGAGAATATATGATTTTTAAAATAATAATAAAATAAAATAATAAATGAATATTTACTTTGAAAACACAAATATTGAAAAACAATTCTAATGTCCCTCCTCTCTTCTTTTCTACGCTAAGCCTTCCCGACTCTTTCAGAATTTCTTCATCTGAAATGAACTGGAATCCCTTGCCATCCTGGTTTCCATTTTCAGAAGTCCCTACCTCAACAAGACCTAGATCCCTGGAAAATCCAGGAGTCAGAATGAAATGCAGTGATATGGATATGATCTCTCCCACACAGAGTAGAATGACATTCACCTCCAGAAACCATGCAGCCAATGGTGAGATTAGCTTTGGCAGTACCACACCTCACTGCTGATCTACTTTGAGCTCCCTGGTCTCTTTCACACACGGGAGGCTGTGAATTCACTGGGTCCCCACCATGTATTAATACTATTGCTTACTTGAGCCCAGATGAGGGACTTGACATCTATCTTTATTGACATTTCATCAGCCTAGACTTGGCTCGTTATTTTAGCCTGTAAAGAGCTCTACTGAGTCCGAGTCATCCAAAAAGCACCTTTGCTATCCCCCTGCACAATTGAGAACTTTGAATGACATGGTCATTTTCTCCCAAGGTTACCCCAGTTCCTCCTTGTAGGACAAATGTAGATATATTCCTCTAGCTGCTTCCTCTATGCTCTAGTAGATGAAATGGTCTACTTTGCAAGTCAAAAGCACGTATTTTCTCTAATCCATTATTGGCAAGGGTGTAAGTTGGTTCTGAGTTTCTGAAAAGCAACTGGAGGATGTTTATGTAAACATTAAATGTGGATAAACTTTGACACCAAAACTACACTTCTATAAAAGTTTCTTTATATACTGTCTCAAGGATGAGTGCCTAGAAGTGTCTTATACACATATATATGTTCATCATTAATCACAGCAGTGTCTAAAATGCTGAAAAATTGGAGGTAAACTAAATATTAAAACAATTGAGAAATCGGGTGTTAATATATGATAGACTTTATACAATTAAATACAATGTAGACATTGACAATAAAGATGTAGTACCATAATTATTATCATACAATTATGATATTAATATATGCTATCAATATGTTGTATAATATAACATTAACAACATATTAAGTGAAAAAAGTATGATTACTTCAATTTCTTTTCAAGAAAAAAAGATATTAGGGAAAGAGAAATGTTTGGGAGGATGTGCTCCAAAGCTGCAAGAAGGTTGTCTCTGAATGGTGAATGTATGTGTGACTTTCACTCTCTTTTCCATAGTGCCTAAATTTTTTTATAGTGAGCATGTGTCATTTTTTAACAGCTTGAAAATCAATAATATTCATTTAGGAATTCTTAAAATATGTACTTCTCTGCTTCTATTTGAGTGAAGTTTTATACTTGAAGCCCCATGTATTGCTACAGCCTACATCAAATTTTTCTGTAAAGGGCCAAATAGTAAATATCTTAGCCTTTGCAGGCCAGACAGTCTTTGCTTCAGCTACTTAACTCTGCTATTGCAGAGCGAAAGTAGCTATAGATACTATGTAAACAAATGAGTTTGGGTGTGTTCTATTAAAACTTGATTTACCAAAATAGGTGGAGGACTGAATTTGGCTCATGGGCAGTAGCTTGGCAACCCCTGTTCTATACCCACATCAAAAGTGCATTTTCATTTTCCCACTTGGTGTTTGCAAACTGTTGCATATACCTTGTATGAGTCAGCTTTTGCTGCATAACAAATCATTCTAAAACTTAGCAGCTCAAAACAACAACCATTTATTTGCTCATGAATCTAAGGGTCAAAAGTTTGGGCTGAGACCAGCTGGGACAACTCATCTCTGCTCCATCTGGGATCAACTAGGCCCACTCATTTGTCTGAGGTTCCCTAGCCATCAACAGCTTCACACATGTCTGGCTGGCTGTAGGGAGGGATGGAAGTAACTGGACCATGTGTCTCTCATCATCCAGCAGGTGGCCTAGGCTTATTCACATCGTGGTAGTCACAGTGTAACCAAGAACAGTAGGAAGGGCTATCCCTATCTGAAGAATTTTTCCAGCCTCTGTCTGCATCACATTTGCTAGTATCTCACTGACCAATCAAGAAGTCACACGGTCAAGTGCAGATTCCAGGGTTAGAGATCCCACCTCCTGATGAGAGAAACTGCAGTCACATGCAAAGGGATAGGCATACAGGGTGGGGAATAATTCATGGCTGTTTTTTTACAATCTGACAAACTTCCTCAACAATCTCACCTCTTGTCCTTATCTCCTTCCAGAAGCTCTTCCACTTCTCTTTGAGCAAAGCCGTTGTATCTTCTGGCCAAGAAGCACAATCTCAAAGCATCTTTTCCAGATACAGGACCCTAATTCTTCTTCTCACCTGCAGTCAATTGTTACTCACCCAGGAAAAGTGAGTTGAGCAGCTATTTACAAATTGACTCAAAATATTTCTCCACGCTCAGATTCCCCTCTTCCAAACTTGTATTTAAATCATTAGCCTGCATCACTTCCCATTCACTGAATCTTCCCTGCTTTCCATGTGTTCATATTCAGCCCTTTGAAAACTGAAGATTAGAAAACTGGGACAGTTCCCATGGTGACACATGGGTCTCTTTGATCCTCTTTACTTTCACATGGCGAGGGAACCACCCAGCCAGCTGAAGCTCATTATAATCTTTTCTGTGAAGAGGGATCACGCCTTCTTCATTCACCCTCCTTCCCCCAAAAGCATATAAAACGCTGCTGGCAACCTTTAAAAGAAAAGACTTTTAAATCTTGCTCAACAGCCATCACTGATGGAGACATTGAGTGACAGCTGAGCAGTAGAGGAAAGAGCATCATATATGGAGTCAGAAGGTCCGAGTGGGTTCAGAGTCAGCCTCCACCACTATTGGTGTGATCTGGGACAAGTAATTTTCATTTTTCTCATGTGAAAGCATCCAGCATAATACAGAGCAAACAGAGTCCTCAGTAAATGTCTGCTCGTTATGTTTGCTTGCAGTTGTGTGCAAAGCACTATGGGAAGGGGCCACAGAGGGTCCAGAGACCAGTAAGACCCAGCGTGCCAGCAGGGAGCTCATAATATGGTGGTAAGTGAAAGCTCACAGCCCAAAGCTGCTTCTTTTTTTTTTTAATTCACCATAAAAGGATGATGTAGGAAGAAAACTCTTAAACATTTGTCACCTTCTGGGCGTAATAGGGAGAAAATGCATAATAATGATAATGACATTCAGACTCATTTTGTCACCCCGGTCATCCCATCTTCAGCTCCAAGGCCTGAATTGTTTCCCATGGAAGTAACCCTCCAGTGTCAGCCCACTGCTGGTGCGGCTTCCCACATCCCATCCTTGAGAGGTGACATCTCAAAAAGAGTTTGGAAAGCTCAGTTCATCCAGAGAACTAGATAATGAGGTTAGAGAGCCACAAATGACAATTGATTTGGCAGGAGACTCTCCGGATAGAGGAGAATAACAGTGAAGACCAAAGGCAGCTATCTTTTTACAAGAAATAAAGGCGATTTCCTTTTGGCTTATATCACTGGGTTATTTTCATTCTTAAAAAAGGACAAGAGAAAATCCAAAATAATGAGTCAGTTTAAATTAGAGCTGATTGCAAACCCAATCTGTTCTTTGGGTGACCGTGAGAAAATTACTTTAAACTCTCTGAACCTGAGAATATTCATCTATAAAGCAAGGATAATTATCCTTATAATCTCTAATAACATATCAACATTCAGTAGAGAGTACTCCAAAAATAAATAAAATGACAAATATACTCTACACTATTTGGTCTTTGGTATACCCGAAGTGGTCTTTAGGGGGGAGAGAGAGAGAGAGAGAGGAAAAAAAAATTTTGCACCTAAGATGTGCCAGGACCTCAGCTCTATTTATCTTCAGTTTTACAGGTCAGGAACCTGAGGCTCAGAGAAGTTAGGCAACTGGGCCAAGATCCCAGAGCTATTATGTGGCAGGCGACGCTGACTCCAAACCTAATACTCCTCGTCAGCCACTGTCCAAATCGTGGTAACCGCAGCCACAAGCTAGAACAGAGTGTGGCCTTGGCACCCCATGGAAAGGCTTCTCCTGCAGAGACTCGGGTTGGCGCTTGGCCAGGAGTCCCCAGGGAAGGTGATCTGGCCTGGCTGGTGGCAGTGTCTGGCGGGCACCCTGGGGAGCCATGCTGGGGCTGGCCTCACGCACAGTCTGCCACAATGAGCAGGAAGAGGGCGTAGCTCTGGCTCTAATGAAGTTCGCAGATGCTGGAGACATGTAAACACCAGCGGGTGTGGGCGATCCGCAGGGTGGAGAAGCGAGCACGGGCCGCCCCAGCAGCTCAGAGCGGGTAGAAATATGGGCAAGAGGTAACGAAGGAAAATCCATCCACTGGGGCTTGTTTGGGAACAGAGGGCAGCCCAGGGACACGCCCTGAACAAGAGGCAGGGGTCTGTGGAGGCGACAGGGGGTCTAACGCCAGAGGGAGAACTGCCAGGGAAGATGACACCGAAACTTCGGGCTCCAAACTGACAGCCTCATCCTCCAGCAAGTGCTGACCGAGCAGCTCCCAGTACATGACTCTGCAGGGAGGGTGTGAGTCTAAGACCTTGTCCCCACTCCCCAAATAATAGTCAATTAACATTGACTAAACTGAATCCTGACTCCCCCGCTCGCCAGCTGGGTGCCTCGGCAAATCACCAACAACTTTAAGCTCTACTTTCCTCACCTGCAAAATGGGTAATAACAATTAGTACCTTCCACATAAAGTCATTTTGAGGATTAAATGGTATAGTGCATGTGAAAAAAAAAGAAACACTTGGCACAGTGCTTAGTCCAAGCTAAGCCCTTAATAAAGGGTGGCTGCTAATGTTACTATTAAGACTCCCTTACATGCCCGGGCAACAGGTTTATCACTGTGCGGGTACTAGCAGGAAACAGATGACAGACTCACCTGGGACATTTAAAATGAATTTTATTAAAGGGACGATTTGTTGAGCAATGGATTTTGAGACACCCAGGAACTAACTACATTAGCAACCTATCCTCCATCCCTCAGCCTTTGTCGGAAGCCAGAGCCACGCCCCGTGGGAGCTGGAGCCGGAGTGTGGAGAGAGGGATGCGGCCATTGGCCAAGAACCAAGCAAAAGCAGGGGGTGTGGTCAGGGGGCGTGGTTAGGGGAGCCTCTCTCTCCCCACGTGCCCCTCAGTCTTCTGCCACTGCCTCCCCTTGGCTGAACTCCAGAGGAAGGCGGAAAGCGAGAGGTACCATGTAGGTCAGCCTCCCGGGCACCAGCGAAGCAGGGCAGAGGCTGGTGGAGCACAGATCTGAGGACGGGCAGCAAACAGAACAACAGCCCAGCCTCCCAGATTCATTTATCAGTCTCATTAAACCCTAAGAAAGTTGGTGTCATTAGCTTCCTTTTTCAGATGGGAGATGCAGCAACTCATTCGGAAACCCAGCCTGAAAGATGATGGAGCCCCCATTGGAATCCAAATCCATCTCCCCATGCGCCCCCCGCCGTGGACTCAGTCACTGCATGGGAGAGTATTCCCCCATCAAACCAAGAGGTTGCATAGAATTTTAAATCAGTGTGGGTTAAGGGGTGGTTTGTAAAAACAAGCAGAATAAGAAAAGTGGACCCTGTGTGCCCAAGTGGGCTAGGAGTTCATCATCCCTTCAACAGACGTGTCCCTGAGGACCTTCAGCGCTCCCTGCGGGACTGGAAGACAGAGGCCAGCTAGTAGGCACAGCCTTCATTTACACAGCACTTCCAAGGGAAGTGCTTGTTTGGGAACAGATTCCGAGTACGTTACGTGCGTTTACACCTATTCCAAGTACATTCTGTGCGTTTACACCTTTTAACAGTAGATCTAATTCACTTAGTCATCATTATATCTTTTAATCAAACATGGATACTGCCCCTGAAACACTGACGGAGTCTCATGTAGGAGTCTCGTCATGTACAGATGATTTCAGCGATGTGACCAGGGACATAGTCGCTCACTCAGAGGAGCAACCAGATGTTTAAGAGCAGACGGAAGAGTTCGGCACCTGGGGGTGCACTGCAGGCGGCTCACTGGCTTCCTAACTAAGCATTCAGGGACCACATGGCTGACTTGAAAACAGCCATGGTGGGAGTGATTGGTAATCACTGTAAATGAAGGTTGGGTTTGTTTTTTTGTTTGGGGTTTTTTTTTTTCTGAGGGATCATTGCATTGCCTGGAGGGCTCCCCAGAGGAGGAGTATTTAATGCAGATTATTCATAAGGAGATGGGAAGGTGCCCCAACTTCCTCCCTCCTACTTCTTTCCCACATCCCTTCCTCCAGCCTCATTTGAGCCAATCAAGGCACCCCACACACACTCCTGTGTGCTGCTCTGCACTCTGCCCTCTGCCCTCTGCCAGGAAGATACTTTTCATCTTATCTCCCGGAGAAGCTCTTCCTGGTGAGTCTCTTTACAGATACTGTGAATGCAAACACCTGCCCAGGACCCAATGCCAGCTGGACGACGTTGGGCGCCCTTGCCCTCTCGGAGCCTTGTTTTCCTGGGCTGTAAAGTGGGGGAAATTCGAGCTGCCCTGTCTACTCCACAGAGTTGTTTTGGGAACGGGATAAGATGGTCCCAGGGCCACACAGGAGAGGTGAGCGCCGACAAAGGCAGGCAATGAAACGCTCGCCGGCAGTGCTGGGAGCGAACTCAGGATCCATCGAAACCAATGCTCTCAACTTACAAATAGGAAAACCGAGATGTCTTTAGCTAGCATGTTCCTTGGCTAGATTACTGAGGGCAGTGGAAGAATATGATCTCGTGAGCGTCCCAGAAGATCTCTCCTCATGCCCACCATGGACGTGTGGGCACCCCCAGGCCAGACCTCCCAGGAATGAGATTCTGGAATCAGTGCAGAAGTAACAGCATCCCCCAACTTCCCAAGCAGTAGGCCAGGGAGAGAAGGGCTGTCTCTTGAGGTAAGAGAGAGCCAGGAGGGGCAGTGCTATGCAGAGACCCGGTGGAGCGCGGTGCGTCGTACTGCCTCACCCGTCACCTCCCCACCCCCAGCAGAAGAGGGGAAGCAGGGAAGGCAAGGAGAAACGGGGCCTCGCAAAAGCAGTAAGAGCCAGCCTACTGGGAGAACTGTAACCCAGGGGCTGTCTCAGAGACCTCAGTGAGATGAGGCATCACCAGCCAGAGAGGTAGCTGTCAGGTGAGGGTCGGGTCAAGGCCAGGTCCAGTCTTGGGGAGCAGCCCATAGCGGCGGAGCTCGTAGAGCAGGTGGGCATCAACAGGGGCCCGGACAGGAGGTGGATACCGAGGGGCTAAAAAGCAGGAGGGCGTGGCCGAGGGCCCGCAGGAAAGACTGCTCTTCTCATCACTCTTGTCTGAGAGTCCAGAGTAAGGATATGGTTGTGTTTCTAAGGATGTTTCAATTTTATAAGCTCTACGGCAATACATTCTCAACGCAAACAATTCGAACAGGACATGCAAAGCAGAAACCTCCCTCGACATCTACCCTGTCCTGCAACTCTCCCCGGAGGCTCATTGTTTGAATTAATTTTTATTGGAGTGTAGTTCATTTACAATGCTGTGTTAATTCCAGGTGTACAGCAAAGTGACTCAGTTATACATATCCACATAGCCACCCTTTTTCAGATTCTTTCCCACATAGGTCATTACAGAGGACTGAGTAGAGTTCCCTGTGCTACACAGTAGGTCCTTATTAGTTTTCTATTTTAGGAGGCTCATTTTCATGTGCATCCTTCCCAGCCTTTGTGCATGAGTTTATATCCATATATGTTCATGGGGGAAATATGTGGCTGTGTGTGTATGGTTTTGTATTCATGAAATCAACCCTACACAATATCCTGAACTTACTATTTTGCACCTGAGATCACTGTACACACACACACACACACACACACACACACACACACACACACACACGGCAGAGCCACCACGTTCCTTATTAACCACCGCATCTAATCTGGAGGAGTGATAGATTATCTGATCAGTCCTCCCGTTGATGGACACGGTAGACTTTTCCTACTTTTCCATTAGCGAGCAATGCTCTAATGAACATCCTTTCACGAGCCTGTCACCAGGAAGCAAAGAAAATTGTATTTCATATATATTCTTTTTTTATTTCATATATATACATATATCTATAAGGGTAAAACATTTTCAGCGATGAGAATCGCCTAGGAAAAGTACGCACCTCGACCTCCCATGCACCCCCTGATTTAAAACCCCTCTAGACAAAGATGTTGAAAGAATGTCGTCAGGAACTGTGGCTGCGTGAACTCAAGACGGGACCAAGTACCTTAATAAGTCGTTTCCGTCTCCACTTGCAAGGGCTCGTGTATATTTCGTGTCCCCTTAGTCATCATTGGGGTGAGTTCTACATATTTATGCTTGTTATTTTTTTCATCTGTCCTCATAAATCAATCCCTGCAGTCTCCTAATCGAAGCCAGCTTTTCAAACGAAACTGTAGCCGGGTGTTTAACTAACTAAATATTGTTTTTCCCCCAGCACTGACAGAGAGGGGGGTGGGATGCGGCCTTGGTAATTGTCCTCCCTTCTTCCAGCGACTCCAGGAAACCACGTGCTGCCCCAGCAGTGACTGACGGAGCCCCAGGTGGGTGGCAGCCTCGGGTTTGGAGGGAGCCGCAGTTGTGAGGTTTTCCTTTGCTCGCTGGACTTCGCCCTCCTGATCCCTGGGAATCCCCAGGACATAGGTCACCCTTCCCTGGGCTACCCTTAATAAAGGAAGAAAAAGCGTGAGGCTGCCCGGAGCGGCACCCAGGAGGGCACATGCCCTCCGAGGGAGCCTGCTCGACTCTCCTTCCCCGGGTTCTGTCAACCTCCAGGCTGCAGCTGTCATTGGAGAACAGAGGATGTCAGCTCTTGGTACTTCGCTTCCAGCAACCCCCCACTGTGGTCTCAGGTGGCTACCAGTGTGGCCTCAAGAGCAACAAGACTGAGTGCATTTCTCCCTGAAACCTGCCTTTGAACCTCATCTTGAACCGCCCTCAATCCTTCGACTGCCCCCACTGTCTGCAGCAGCGGTTCTCAAAGTGCGGTCCCTGGGAACCTGTCAGAATCGCAAATTCTCAGCGCCAACCCCAGACCCACTGGGTCAGCATCTCCGGGGCTGGGGCTCAGCCATGTGTGTTTGAAGGAGCCCTCCAGGCGACTCTGATGCACGCTCAAGTTTGAGAAGCACTGACCTGCAGGATGATGTCTACGCTCAGACTCCCCAGCCCTCCACGCACTGGCCCTGCCGGCCCCTCCAGCCCCGTCGCTCCAGCCCCGTCTCTCCTTGCTTTCCCGACAGAACTCAACACCGCGTGGGACAGACACACCCCGTGGGTCTCTTCTAGCCTCTGTGCTTGCTGTCCCTTCTACCTGCCGTGTCCTTGCCCACCTGACCCCCCGCATCAAATGCCAACCTTCATCTTTTAAACACCAGCTCACTGTCCCCTAGGAAGCCTTCAGTGACGTCTCCAAGAAGAGAGAAAAACACCTGACATCTACAGGGTGCTTACTATATGCTGGGTCCTGGTCCAAGAACTTGATTTTTTCAAAAGTTAATCCTCTCAACAACTCCACGAGGAAGGTATTACTATGACTCCCATTTTATAGACGAAGAAACAGAGGCCCAGAAAGCTTAAATAACTGGCCCAAGTTAACAAGAGGTGAACTTGGCATTTGAACCCTTGGATCTGGAGCCTTGAACCTTTTGCTCTATTGTCTCCTGTGATACACCCAGTCTAGTAGTGTCAGGGCCTCACCCTGGGCTCCCTCAGAACACACCTGTTGCCCCTGCCTCATGACAGCCCTTCAGGTGTGTGGAGGAAACTCTCAGGCCCTGCCCGGAACTGCTCTTCTCCAGGCCAACATCCACTGTTCCCTCAACTGGCCTCCCTGCGACTTGGCTCTGTAATCGCAGCTGCCAGTCGGATCACCACAGCTGGCTCCTGAACGCTGGAAGCTTCCACGTCATCCTCTCATTGGCTGCCTTTGACTTCTCCGATTTCCTGTTTCCAATCACAGGGCCCAAGCCTTTGCATCAAGAATGATGACATGACATGCATGCTTTCTGAAAAATCTCATTTTCGAAAGCCATTTCCTATTCATTTCCTTCCTTATCGAGGCCCCTCCCAGCCCGGCTTGTGTTAAAAAAAGAAAAAAAGAGGAAAAAAATAAAAGAAATCTGTGTTTTTCCACGCTCAGACTGGCTAGCAGAGTTGCTGCTTGGGTCCCCTTTTGGATGAGCTGCTCAACCAGTATCTCCCAAAACCATGGGCCTTGAAACCATCTCTGCAAACCCAACCACTGAAACTCCCCTTAAATGTCTCCCTTCACCACCTGTGTGGGATTTGTGGCAGTCATTTCGCTTAGGGAATTCTCTGGCTTGAAAGATCAGCCTTGGAACTGAAAGGACCACTTCTCACCTTTCCTCAGCCTAAGAAGTCTAGTTTTCTCATCTTAGGAGACACACGGCTGCACTTCTCAAACACCCTCACTTCTCACTTGAACGAGGTCTGGGTGCTATCTTTAAAGTCTGTTAAGCCTGAGCTTGAATGGGAGTTCCTTGTTAGCTGGGCAGCTTTGAAGAAGGCATTTAACCTCTCTGATCCAGTTTTCTCATTTGTAAAATGGGCCTAAAGATAATGCTGTATTAGTGTCCTAGGGCCGCAGTGGTAACAAATGAGCACAAACTGGGGGGCTGAAAACAACAGAAATGCTCTCTCACAGTTCTGGAGGCCAAAAGTCCAAAAGCAAGGTGTTAGCAGGGCTGCACTCCCTCTGAAGGCTCTGGGGGAAGATCCTTCCTTGCCCCTTCCAGTTTCTGGTGGTCCAGGTGTTCCCTGGCTTATAGCTGCATCCCAACCACTGCCTCCATCTTCACTTTCCCTTCTCTTTCCTTTCTCCTCTGCCTCTACCCCCACCCTGCCCTACTCCCTGTCCTGGGAACAGGTCTCCTGAGCTGACTGCTTCCAGCTGGCCCAAGGCCAGTAACAGTCATGGTAACAACCTGTGTGTGATCGTGGCTCCATGAAGCCCTCTTTATGTAGACAGACCCATCTGACTCACATCAACAGCCTGGTTGGTATTTCATGGCAGGTGCTTCATTTATCCCCATTTTACAGATGGGTACATGGAGGCTCAGAGAGGTTACATCACTTGCTAGGCGCACTCAGCCGGTAACTCAGATCAGATGACGCTATCACATTTCCCTGAACTCTAATGTGTGAGCAGAGGGTGACCCTGAGGACGATGCCCAGCTGTGAGTTGTCTGGAGGCGCCAAGAATGCAGGGAGATGGCTGCCCAAGGAATGCCATTCCTGCCAAAGGTCAAAATCCACTTCTGCCTTTGCTGCTCGCCAGACCTTAAGTGTAGACAACACAGCCATCCCAGCGGCTTCACCAGAGCACCTGCCCACCTCACCCTCCCACTGATATTTGAATAACTTCAGAGTTGAAGTGCTTGTTTCAGAGTCTTGTCATGGTCGAAGGACTCAAGTGGGAAATAACCTCAAAACCACTAGTGCCTGGCCACATGTAGGTGCCCCAGTAAACTTTTGCAGGAGGAAAGGGAGAATGAAGCTCTGCCTGGGTTGTAGACCCAGTTCAGATGCTTGCTCACAAGCTGTGTGATGTTAGGCACATACCAAGCCCTCTCTGTGCCTCAACCTGGCCACGTGTGGGCAAAGTACGTTTGGATAAGATGACAGCTCAGCCTTTCCATCCCAGCCATTCTAGGAATCCTGGGTTCTAGCACGTCTGTACCATCAGGCTTGTCTGAAATGATAAATGGACGTGGAATAAAGCTGAGTCATGGAGTCCAAGTCTCTTCATCTATCCTGCTTTCTAAGGCTGGGTCCCATTGCTTCCCGTATCGATAAGATGGAAGTAAGGATGTGTATTTCCTCCTTAGCTTTCCCTGCTTAGCTGTGTGACCTTGAGAAAGTTATCTAACTTCTCTGAGCCTCAGTTTCCTCATCTACACATGGGGAAAATAGCAATACCTATGTTACTGGGTTACTGTGGGTGTTATATAGGCAGAGTCCTTGATGCAGTGTCAGGTACCTGGAAAACACCCAAACACTATCATATCACCAGGGCCATCTTAGCCCTGGGTTTATTCCACACGGATTGCAACTCAAATGGAGTTCAGCCACCAAATCTTTCGGCAGGTTGTGTTGGTCCCTTTGATCGCCTTCCTCAGTCTCCAGAGACTTCCTGCTGCCTTTTTGGACCTCCTAGAATGCAGCTGAGGCCAGGAAGATGCTCTGGAAGCTCCAAGCCCAGAGAGGGAGGCGGAGAGGGAGGGCCCTGCACAAGTAACCAAACCAACTCCAACTGCCATCAGGGGACATGCCAGCAAGATCCTTCTAGAACTGGCTGAGGGCATTAACCTCCGAAAAGAGGTAATCGTTAGATCTCTGTGTGTGCACGTACATGTGTGCACGTGTGTGTTGCGTGGAATGTGTGGGGAGCTTTGTATCCAAGTTGACCTGAGCCTGGCTCTCCCTCTTCTGGGCTACATAACGTCTGCTAGTCACTTCCTCTCCCCCAGCCTCAATCACCCTCTCGTAAGCAGGGAGAAAAATGTCAGGATGATTCAGTGATATAATGGGAAAGGGGGCTTAGATTTATATGAATAACTGCATTCTCTCCTTAAATCAGGGCAGAGGTGGAGTCTTACAGGCTGGGGTTGGGGGGCATGTCCGAAGCCCCAGATAGGACCACACAGTCCTATCAGATAGTCTGATTTCCTCAGAGGGCAGGCTGCTGGTTCATTCATTCTCTCATTCATTCAACAAACAGTTACTGAATCCCTCCTTGAGTTGGGGGTTGTGCATACTATTGGGTCACAGCGACAAAGAAGACCTGACCCTGCCTGGAGGAGCCCAGTGACCAGTTGGGGAGACAGGCACGTCCGCAGATCGTGGCTTGCGGTCCAGGGAAGACCACGGTGGAATCTCAGTGGTGGAGGGAGGTGGCTGGCTCTGGGGGGAAAGCAGGAAAGGCTTCAGAGAAGAGGAAGCCTTGCATCTGGGCCTCCAGGTGGGAGAAGCTCATACAGCAGTGGAGGGAGGGAAAGGACATTCCCAGCAGAGAGGCAGCTCTAACAGCATGGCAGGGCCTGAAGGGCTTCGGGGTATCAACTGAACAGATGAGAACAATGAGTGAACAAGGGAAGTTAGTTGGGCTAGGAGCGAAAGAGGCCACGTGGGCCTTGCCAAGGAGTCTGGACAAACAGAGCCAGAGACCCAGCAGATCTGACTTTGTCCACAGTGCTGTCCGCAGGCCAACACTATCAGCATCCCCAGGAGATACTCAGAATTGCACATCCCTCCGCTCATCACGCTGTATACCCTAAACTTATATAGTGCTGTGTGTCAATTGTATCAATAAAACCGGAAGAAAAAAAAAAAGTAATATTTAATTTAATTTTTAGAAAGGAAAAAGAAATACAGATCCCCAGGCCCCACGCTGTACCTGCTGAATCAGGAGCCATGGGGGGCGGTACCCGGGAATCTGTGTTTAACCAAGCCCTCCAGGTGATCCTGTGGCGAGATGCAGTGTAGGAGAACTAGTCTCAAACATAATAACGAAGGGCTCCTGTTTACAGAGCGCCCACTTGGTGGCAGGCATGAGGCCAGGTCCTTTACATGCTTATCTGAGTTAATCCTCACAACAAGCCTATGAGATGGGTCTGTCATTATTCCCATTTTACAGATAAGAAAACTGAGGTTCATAGAAGTAAAGTAACTTACTTGAGGTCGTGAAGCTACTAAGTAGCAAATCGGAGATTTAAACGCAAACTGTGAGACTCCCAGGCATCACCGAGAGAAAGGTGGTCTGCCTTAGGGGTTTCTGATGCCAGGAGATGGGAAGGAGCATCAGAGAACCTGAGGTTTTCTGGGGCTAAACAACAGGATCTGTTGACCTTGATAGGTATGGGGAGAGAGCAAGAATAGACAAGGAAGACCCCAAGCTCCCTAGGTTGAGAAATTGGGGGGGGAGACACAGGGGCATCAGGAGGAGAAGGGAAGAGATGAGGCTTCCTACTGGACTGTGCAGGGCATAAGGAGAACATCAAAGATGCAAAATGTTCCCATGAGAACTGGAAAACAGGGCTGTTATCCACTTCTTGGTGGGTGGTATAAGCATGGATATATTGGATTAGACCAAAAAGTATACTTGGCTCAAATTACTTAGGAGCTTTAAACTTTAGGGAGCTAAATCACCCCAAGATTTATAAGTTAGTGCGGAAGGGGTTCAGGTTGAGGGACACTGTACTCACCATGAGCGGCAGTGAGGGGACCCCAAGTCTTTGGAACCCATCCAATTCCTCCCTTGACCTTGATGTGACCTTTTACTGGGTCTCAGAAAGAGAGGGGAAAATGCCTGCCCTCACAGGAGAGGGTGACAGAGCAATTAATAAGGCAGATTCTAAAGCTTCTGAAATGCGAGGCTCCAGGTGCTGAATTCATCTGCTCGAAAGATGAGAAAACAGAAAACCCTCTTTTTGTTCCTATTTGGGTAAAGCTGGACATAAATCATTCTTTGAAAAGGTGGCATGGGTGCCTTTGGTTGGAGGGTCTCAAGCTCTTTCCAAACATCACCTCATTCATCCTGGCAAACACCAGGAGAGGAGAGAAGGCCCCAACAGGCGGCACCTTTTGTGTCATTGAACAGATGAGACCAACTTAAAGACTGGGCAGGTTCCAGGTGGACGTGACACAAGGCTCTGCTCACTGTTGTTAGCTACTCTGCCCTATGGGTTGAGGGTGTGGGGAGGGGGGCGAGGCGTGAGTGTGTGTGTGTGTGTGTGTGTGTGTGTGTGTGTGTGTGTGTGTGTGAGTGTGTACTCTCTGTGGCCTTTTAGTCTTCTTAATTATCTCAGACCAGGAAAAGAAAATGAGGCTGCAGCAGCTGGAAGGTGGGTGACATTGTACTGCGAAGTCCATATTCTCCTTTGAAAATGACAGATTATTGCAAAGATATAATCCCATTTTCTTGCAGCTTGTCCTTGATAAATGCCTCTTGTTTATTTCCAGCCCTTCTACACGTGTGGGCATTATTGCAACGTGCAGTTCTAACCTAAAAAAGGGGGATAGGGAAGCGGAGTGAGAGGAGGAGAAAGTTAAGAGCTAACTCCAACATCAGATGCCCAAATGTCATTCGTCTCCTCGGGGTTTGTCTGGGGGTTGAGTCCGCTTTGGTGTTTCAAAGTCAGGAAAAGATCTAAAAGTAGCAGGTTGTCTTAGAAATGGAAACTATTTGATGTAGTCTCTCCTTTTCTTTTTAATAAAGAAGGGAAAGGAAATAAAAGAGAAAGAGAATGTGAAAAAAGAGGAAAGGAGAAACAGAAGAGAAAGAAAGAGGGGGGAGAGAAAGAGGAAAGAGAGAGAGAAGAAAAAGAAAGAAGAAAGAAAGAAAAAGAAAGAAAGAAAGAAAAAGAAAGGAAGGAAGGAAGAAAGAAAAGAGAGGCACAGAGCCGATGGCGAGCGCCAAGTCGCGCTATCCCGGCTCCCTACCCGGGAGAGACGAGCACTTTCCTCCGCGGCCGCGGGCTCGGAGCTTTTAAGGGTTTCTAATCCTGGAAGGCTGTCTGACATCACCCCGTTTCTTGTCGGCTGATGTTTCGTACAAGCCTCTCATTTCCTCAGTGTTTTCAGAGCACCAATTACTGCAACAATCTCGTGTTTATGTTTGCGCTCTCTCCTGCCTCGCTGGCCCTCCGCCTGGAGCCTCTGCTGCTCTCCGACGCGGGGAGCCCAAGGGGGCTGGGTGGGGGGAGCGGGTGGGGGGACCTGGATCAGGCATTGCAGAAAAAGGGAGGGGTCCCCCTTAATTTTTTTTCATTGACTTCAGCACCATGTGATCAGGAAGTCTGGCCTCCCTCCATTTCCCCTCCCGACTAAAGGGAAACATTGTGTAGCAGCCGCCGCGGCCACTGGTGGGATGGCCTTCGCCGCCTGACGTAGGGAGATAAAAATAACCGGCATATTTAAGGCAGGAGCAGGAATCCCGGCGCTCACACGCGGCCTGGTCAGTTCCCGAGGCCGGTCGGCCGCAGGGCCTGCAGGGAGGCCCGCGCACTCCTGCGCGCACGGGAGCTATAGCGAGTGCCAGCGCCGGCGACCTGGGGACCCGGGCAGCCGGGCACCCGGGCCCACCGCCCAGGCCCGCCGAGCCCCGCGGGGCCCCGGAGAGGCCGGCAAGGCTGGTCGCCGGCAGCCTGGCTTCAGCGCGCTGGGCCGGGCCTGGGTTCTGTGTCCTGCTTTCCTGGAGGTGGGAAGAAGGAAGGATGCGGTGGCAGAGGGAGGGTGGCGCGGAGCCTGACGCTGAGCCGGAAGGCACACCCCAAGCTGCCACTAAAAAAGCCTGCCAGTCATACACACCACGGTCCACACACTCTCCACTCAGGTCCCCGTCTCCAGCCCCTTTAGACGCTGGAACTACCTATTGCAAAGCAGGACTGGAAACAAACAAAAACCATCTCGCCAAAGAAAGTGGGGCAAATCCTTGCAAAGTTCAGCGATTTCAGAGGAGAGCACAGATTTCCCAGGAGCCTGCTACCTAGACACCCACCTAAGGCCTCTACAGATTTCCTCAGAACTCCTCACCACTGCCCTCACCTCTACCTGTCCGGGGACCCAGAAAATAGAAAAGGAGGAAGTGTCCCTGCCCCCTAAGTGAGTCCCCCGTCTCCACAGCACAAACCACGGGGACGAGTACTTTACCCATATAGCACCGCACTGCAAACTGTCCCTCATGGGAGGTTTTATGACCCTGATTTTACATAAAAGGAAACTGAGGCTCGGGAGATAAAATGATTGCCCAAGTCCACACGTGGGCAACGCTTCCCCGGCACCTCAGTCGCCTCCTTCGACTGCATTTACGTGACCACATCGATGTATCATTCTGGAAACCACCTTCCTTCTGTTTCTCCTACTCCCTAAATAAAATTAATACCAAGCAAAACAGCGGTGGTGAGCTTTGCGCTGACCTGTGAGATCACAGTTTTGCCACTGGGCCACAAAGTTGTTTTTATTTCTAATTAATAATGGGAAATCTCCCAGCCTTCTGATGTCTAAAGTAGAAAGATTTCAAATTTTCTGGCAGAGTTTTTTACCTAGCCAAACCGGCTGATGAAAAGTCAGTGATACTCACCCCTAATTTTTTTTTTGCCATTACAGAGATAACAAATAGCTATTTTCTGGGTGGAAGAGGCAAAGAAGTTTCATTTAGGGAACTTCAGGAATTTGACCACCTGTGAGGATGGAGACACCAGGGTCTGGCATGGTCATTGCTGAAGCCCCAGCACAATGCCTGGCACTTAACGTACTCAACCCGTAATTGTCAGACCAAGTGAAGAGCGGGTTGTGAGAAAGGGAGCAGCTCTCAGAGACACATCGCGGTGATATGTGTTGCTCTCACCTTTGATAACTGTAGAAGCGTGACCATATTTAGTCCTTAGAGTAAACCTAGGAAGTAGGCATCGTTATCACCCCTGCCTGGCATATAGGGAAACTGTAGCACAGAAAGAACTTACCCGAAGTAACACAGGAAGAACTAGCGCTGGAATTCGAACCCAAGCCGTCTGACCGCAGAAGCCAAGCCCTCAACCACTAAGCTAAATCCAAAGAGGTGCCCATGAGACGTCAGAGAAAGGGACCCACCGTTTACTAAGCAGCCCCTCTGACTCAAGTTCCATGCTTGCTACTGGGTTGATGGGGGCAACACCACACGCTCCACGCCCTCAGGCAGGTGAGTCCAAGCAAGGCGGGACCAGAGGTTTTGTGAAGGCGGTCTTGCTTCTCATTGTCTCTGTATTTCCAACCTCGACTCTCACGAATGTCTGTTCAACTGTCCATCCTGAGAGAAGCCTTCTTTGGCCACTGTCAGCCCAACTATGCAGCTCCCCTGTCCATCCCCCAGTAGACGCTGCCGATGACTGCATTAAAGCACCTGTCACATCTCCTTGCTCACTGGCCTGCGCTCCCACTGGTTGGGGAGCACCTGGAGGGCAGAATCAAGGTCTGGTTCAGCTCTGTATTCCCAGTACAAGTGCAGGGCATGGTAGCCAACTAAATGTTTGCTAACTGGTGAATGAGTATGTATTAGACCTCCACTAGTCTCCTAAAGACACAGACCCCCATCACCACCACTCCTAATTTTCTCTATCTCAGCAGCCCTCTCTGTTGCACCACCGAATTTGTCAGTTTGTAATTCGATCTGTTTCCTCCCACTCCCCCCAGTAATCCATGAGTGCAGGAACCACTTCTGTTTTCCCACCCTAGTATTCCCAACACTATTAAAATGCCACACGTTGCAGGCACTCAATAAACATTTGTGAAATAAATGAGTGAATGAATGAATGAATGAATCCACACTCCTTGGAGCAATGCTTACCTTTCTGCTTTCAATAAGTTTATTCCAAAGTCAATCTTAATTGAGCAAAGCCACTTGAAATAATGTCATTGCCCAGATTGTATTCATAAAGTAAGTGCTTTTTGTTTGGTGACCACTTCAACTCCAAGTCTCATCCATATTGATGATAAGACTTAAAAGGGGGGTTATTGAATAAGGTCCTTCTTCTCATACAATGTGGGCTCCAGTGACCACTATAGTTGGAGCTACACACAGGCTCCCTTTATGCCCCTCTGTTTTCATTAGCTCGGGTAACTTGCCAAAGAGTGATCCTTTTGGGCTGAAATTTTCCATGCTGGGTCTTGGCAAAAGGTGAATTTTGGGGGAAAGTTTGAATAAAATCCCTTCAGCCATTTTTTAGTTTGATGAGGATAAAAAAAAAAAAAATACATTTTTTTCTTGCTTTTAATTGGAGACGTTTTTAGGACACAGGAAACTCCAAACCAGTTTAACTTTGAAAACTTGAAACTCATGTCTAAGCCCATCTAAGGAAACTGTGGAGATGATTTGAGGCTCAAAAGAAATTATTTTCTAATTAAAAAAGAAAAACTAAGAAGTAATTGAAAACAAACTCTCTACAGCCTTAGCAATCAAGACACTTGGGCTACATAAGTCTTTCTGTGATTCTAGCAAATTATAAAAGCTCAGAGCTGTTCAGAAGGGATTATAAAACTTGGGTTTCAGCTCCTCTGCCATGACAGATGATATTATTCTCCCCCCCGATCCCCGCTTTTTTTTTTTGTCTCGAGAATCTTCTCTCAACATCGTACCAGGAATATATGATTTGAACCATAGCCTCAGAAAACAAGCTGAGGTTCCCGGAGCGAAAGGACCACTCCTTCGAAGCCAGATCTACAGCTTGCTTTCCAAAGCTTTCTTAGACAAATGCTAACCAAAATATTCTATCTTACATTGGATTTTCTCACTACTCACGCCAGTATCGGATTCTTGCCTTCTTATTCACTGGAAACTACCTTAGACTAGTCATATTCTAGTGCTTGCCACAGAATTATTTTCAAAAAGCAGTGCTAGGCTGGAAAATCAGGAAGACCTGCGTTTGACTCTCTGCTCTGAGATTTACGAAGCAAATATCTTAACCTAAGACTCAGTTTGCTCACTTGTTAAACGGGGATATTATTTACTCAGCAGTTGTCATAAGGATTAATTTAGGCCCAGCGTCGCCCACGGTGCCTGGTACAAAATAGGTGCTCAATAGTGGCAGCATCTTTCTGCCCCTCCCCCGTCAGCCATTCATTCACGTTTATCCTGTCATTCTACCACCTAGTTGGCATCTCCTGGTTCACTGTGGTGTCTAGTGCAGTCCGAGGCACATGGTGTTTATTTAGCAGAGACACACAGAACAGAATCAGTGGAGTGCTGGCCACTTCCATCCATGCTGTATATTTCCAATGACACAAGCAAATGTTCTGTCTTTACCTGTTTCCTTGTCCTTCTCTCTTACTGGAAGGATCTCTTTCACCTCTGTAAACCCAGGATGTAGCTGGGTAAGTGAGTGAGTGGATGAACACACCAGTCAAGGCCTCCTATTCCTTTATAGGATCTGCAGCCTGAACCTTGGCCTCCGTTTTTCAAGTCGTTTTATTTTAGCTCAGGTATTTGCCTGACAGCCAGGATGTGTTTGGCATGCTCACTTACCTTGGTTAATATATTCAAAAATCAACCACATCTCAGATGATTCTCTTTACATGCAGTTTTATTTAGCAGCGAGCAAGCAGGGGACCTTCAACCGAAGTCTTTTGTTGGGGCAAAAACTGCCCCTGTTTGAATTTCCAAGAGGAATTCAAAAGGGAAAAGGAGGGAGGGAGGGAGGGAGGACCCACGTAAGCCAGCATACCTCCACTGCCACCCCCAAATAATGTATATCTGATTATTTGTTTGGTTTTTTCCTTCTGCAAGGTTGGCTGGCCTTCTTGCCTCCTCTTTAATAGTTAATTTTTTTAAATCAAAGATGATTGAGTTCCAACCATGTGCCATTTCTTTTGGCACATTTTGTATCATTTCATCCTCATCTCAATTTCTAAATGGGAAAACAAACTCAGAGAGTTTAGGAGCCTTGCTTCCAGCCACACACCTAGATACCCGAGGGCATTTTAAAAGCACTTCTGCTTTACAAGGTTTCTCCAGTCTTACCCACCACTTCACATCCTTTCCTTATAACACCCAACCCAACACATGTGCTCACACACTCACGCACATACTCACACTTAATTAATTATGTTTTATAGAAAGATTCAAGAGTCGAAGAAGCCTATCTATTGAAACAAACAGGGGATGAGTATCCTTATGCAAAGGAGAAGCCCCAAATCCACTACAGGGTTAACTCTGGGGGATGGAGCGGATACAATCAGGAAAGAGTGCATACAAAACTTCAGTTGTGTTTGGTCAAGTTTTACCTCTTACGCAGGGTGGTATTTATATGGGTGGGTTTTTTTGCGGTACGCGGGCCTCTCACTGTTGCGGCCTCTCCCGTTGCGGAGCACAGGCTCCGGACGCGCAGGCTCAGCGGCCGTGGCTCACGGGCCCAGCCGCTCCACAGCATGTGGGATCTTCCCGGACTGGGGCATGAACCCATGTCCCCTGCATCGGCAGGCGGACTCTCAAGCACTGCGCCACCAGGGAAGCCCTATATGGGTGTTTTTATTATGTTGGACTTTGTAAGTGTTCATTTGCCTTAAACGTGTCATAATACAATTTTTGAAGATTCAGCAGCACTGCCTGGTGCTTACTCCCAGTTCTGGCCATTCACACACACACACACACACACGGTCACACTCAGTACACACTCACCCACTGACAAGTACACTCAGGCACCGACACACACACACAGTACACACACACAGTACACACAAACATTCACATGTTCACCTACACATGTTCAGTCCAAGAAGCCACACATTCAAGTGGACACACACACACACACACACACTGCCTGCCAGCCCCAGCCTCACCACTACTCCACTCCCTGGGTCAAGGGCAATAGGGCCACACACAGGGACCCTGAACCCTGGGGCACAGAGATGACGTCACTGAGCAATGGGACCACCAGGCAGAGAGCAGTGAGGATGCACGGGGCTGCTTTCAGGGGCTGACGCAGCTGATGCCACCGAGGCCAGTCCCGCTGGGGCCGACCCGTGACGTTCTCCCACCGCAGGCGCATCTGGGAAGGGACGGAGTTAAGGAGCGCAGGGAAGACGCTGGTCTCTCACAGTTTGGGGTGGGAAGCAGTGACTTGTGTGGGAAACAACCTCCTCAGAAACCATGGCAACGCCCATTTGGCGGCTCTGGATTGGACCCCGACCAGACATTTATTAAGCAGCCTCGTAAGCTGTGGTCTCCAGAAGAACAATACCAAACTGATCAAATGTTAATAGCTTCAATCTGTTCCTCCTCACTAAACTCCCGCCCCATCCCCTCTCTCCAGACTTTGCCTTTCTGCTTCCCAGCCTCAGCTGAAAACTGCCTCTGCTGCTACCCCAGAGCCCAAGTTCAAGGCCAGGACCGTGAGGTGCAGGTGACGTAGGCAGGTCCAACACAGGGACCCTGAGAGTCCAAAGAGGTTAGACGGCCCCAGTTGAAAAGGTTCCGAGATTGTCTGATCCAGTCATTCTCAATCTGGCTGCATTTGAGAATTACCTGGAGAACTTTTTTCAAACTATGCCAATGTGTGGGGGAAAAAAAAGCGCCAATGTGTGGATTGCGCCCTAGTCCAATTAAATCTGAATCTCTAGGGGGCGGTGATCTGTATTTTGTAAAGCTCTCCTGAGAATTCTCGCATGCAGCCAGGGTTGAGAGCCACTGAATTAATTTGACCCCCCCGTAGAGGTGAGGGTGGGGACCCCAGAGAGGGCCAGGAACTTGCCCAAGGTCCCAGAGCTGGGGAGTCACCGGCCTGAGAAAGGAACCCAGACATCCTACCTGCCGGCCCAGCCTTCGGCCCACTTGCCTCACCACGAGTCCCACTCTTTTCTGCTAGGAGCCTGGAAGGGGGGCGGAGCGGGGCGGGGACAGGGGGGATAAAATGAATCCAAGGAGGGTGCGAGGAAACGTAATTTTAACAAAAGTATGGGGACCAGACAGTCAAGGAATCGCAACAACCACACTGACTGATTCCCAGTGTTTACCACATGGTCACACAGAATTTACTGTGGCTCACCAAGTGACCTTCACCCAGACACCCAAGCCCCAAGCCCAAACCCTGAGAGACACCTTCGACTCATCCAGCTTCACCACTCACATATGCAGTTGGTCTCCAAGCCGTGAAGAGTTGACCTCATGAGGCTAGAGCCCCCAAGGTCCAACTCACTGGCTGATGCCCAAGTTCATGCCGTCTGTAATGCCTTAACTAGTCTCCCTAAAGGGGCGTACATTCTCCAACCCATCCTCCACAGAGCTACCAAAATACTCCCTCTCCAGCACACATCTGCCTGTGTCGCCCCTCAGCCAAAGCTCCACGGGGAGGCCCCTGTGCATGAGTACAGAGGCACTCAGGCGATGTGCTAACAGCCCGCTAGCCACACACAGTGCTAGGGGCCAGGGCCCCCAGGAGTAGACAAGGTCAACACGGACCCCACTGGTGTTCACCTTACATTCTCGATGAGAAGACAGATGCTGACTAATCATGCGATAGCTACTGGGAAAGAGCTGAGAGAACGGTACTGGGAGAATGTAAACGGGGAGCAGCCCCATCTGTTCTTGGTGCGGGGGGGTGTCTCAAGAATGGCTTCCCTCAGCAAAGCATGGGACGGTTAATCTGATGTTTGAAGGGTAAAAGGGAATTAAGCAAAGGAGAGGACTGGTCTAGACCCAGGGAACAATGGAAGAGGCACAATGTCCCGGGTGGTGAAGGAGTGCAGTCTGGAATCCCAAGAGCAAGGAGAGATGGGGGCAAGAGGATGCTGCTCGAAGGTCAGATTAAGCAGAGCCTTTTCAGCCATGGAAGATGCTTTGTATTTAGCCTTTGGATTTTAGAAGAGTGACCAACCATCCCAGTGTACCCAGGACTGAGGGGTTTCCCGGGATGCAGGACTTACAGTGCTGAGATGTGGGGGGATGATGGAGAGGAGTGACCGAGGTTGGCTCCCAGGTCTCTGACCTGCACTGCCCGTGTGCAACGGAGCCACAACTTGGAAGGGACCGGGATGGGAGGGAGGGTGACAAATTCAGCTGTGGAGTTTGGGAAGTTAGGGCAGTATTCAAGTGGAGGTGTCAGTAGCTAGGTTCTTGGTTCTATGGTCTGAAGCTAAAGAAAGATGTAGGCTTGGGAGCTATCAGCATAGAAATAGTCATTGAATTATGGGAGTGGATTAGGCACCTAAGGAGAAAATTAAAAGACAGCTCACAGGAGGACTTATCCCCCAGCCTTGAGGAATTCCAGTGTTTAAAGATCTGGTAGGGGGCTTCCCTGGTGGCGCAGTGGTTGAGAGTCCGCCTGCCGGTACAGGGGACACGGGTTCGTGCCCCGGTCCGGGAAGATTCCACATGCCGCAGAGTGGCTGGGCCCGTGAGCCATGGCCGCTGAGCCTGCGCGTCTGGAGCCTGTGCTCCGCAACGGGAGAAGCCAGAACAGTGAGAGGCCCACGTACCGCAAAAAAAAAAAAAAAAAAAAAAAAAAAGATCTGGTAGGCAAGAGCAAAACCCAACAAAGGAGGCTGAGGAAGAGCAGCCATGGTTATAGGAGGAAAACCAAGAGCCTGTGATGTCTCAAAGCCTGAGAAGCACGTGAGTCTAGGACAGGGTGGTCCATCGTGTCCAGCAGTGCTGGAAAAATCAAGTAAAATGGCCAGGAAATGCCTACTGACTCAGGAACGCTCAGGTCATGATGTCCTTCTCAGAAGTGTCTGAGTGAAGCAGTGAGGGTAGAGGTAGATTGAGGAGTGAGTGGGAGGAAAGGAAATGGAGGCGGCAGGCATAGCAGAGAAAATTGATGTGGGGGATTTGGCTGGGAAGGAAATTGATGGGGCAGGAGCTAGAGAGAGACAGGAGGTGGAAGGAGAGTTTGCTCTAAGGTGAGAGACCTGACCGTGGTTAAACACTGACGGGGAGGATGCAGCAGAGTGGAAGAATTGAAAGAGGAAAGAGAAGGGCTGTCACCACGCCCCACAGTCCACCTCCCGCCGCCCCTCCGGCTGCACCTGCTCTGCCAAAGCCTCCCTCCCGTTGGTCTGCGGCGAGCTTTCCTTTTGTCTGTATCAAAGGCTGACCCCAAGAGGCCTTCCCTCCTCTGTTTTGGTACAGCCCGCTGTGCACACCTCCACCACTGCACTCAGGGCTGGCCAGTTTCCATGTTGTTGCTTCTCCCAAGGCAAGATGCTCATCTCAATTCTTAGCCCACAGCATTGGCTGCCCAGAGTATGTGCTCAGGAAACATTTGTGGAATGAACGCCATTATGAATGAATAATGATGAACTCGAAGGCGCACATGGGTGACCATGAGGACAGTCTGGGCTGGCACGAGGAGGGGTCTCTGTTCTCCGAGAAGTGCAACCCTAAGAAAATTCCATTCCTGAGGTCCCAGTTAGGGGCAGGGGGGCGGGGTGGGGCGGACTGCTCACTGGGCCACATTCCTCCCTTCCATTGTTCCTGACAGCTGCACATGGAAAGTACAACACTCACCAAGGCCCAAGTGTTCCCCCTCCTCCCCTTTCTCAGCAGGAAGGGAACAGATGGGCGTAATTTATGCCCAAGCCCTTCCCTTGCAGCCCTGGCACTGGGAAAAGGGGATGCAGGAGCCGAGATCCACCCAGGTTGCACAAACTTCTCTCAGCATCTAGGCAAGAGGCCAGCCAGGGTCGGGAGCAGGAAAGGGCAGGCGGCGGAGGAGTGGGGGAGGAAGAAAAAGGTACCAGTCACTTGCGCATGACCTTGGCGTTCCAGCCCAGGAGCCACCAGAGCGCACGCGGCACCTCAGCGCAATTCTACAACGAATGGACTCTTGCACCTGCTTCAAAGATGAGAAAACTGAGGCTCAGAGACGTGAAGGGAAGGCTCCAAGGTCACCCAGCTGGTGACTGGGGCCAGAGCCAGGTCCGTCAGCCTCCAAAAACTGTGTCCTCACCACCAGACACCACTGAGGGAGAAAGGCGTATTCTCAGGCCTCCCTTCACCTTCCCTCTCATGGGTCATCTGGGGTGACAGGCGAAAGAGAGCCGGAGACCCGGGCTCCTCTGCTGAGGGCATGACACACACTAGAAAACACACAGATGAGCAGAAGACTGTGCTGCAAACACGAAGGGGCGCCTGGAGGGTCAAGGAGCAGCTTTTGTTGGCTTTTGAAGTCAGCCTGCTGCAGGGGCCTGTCCTGCAGCCAATCCTCAGGGCTAGGATGGGGTAAAGGGGAGAGTCTAAGGGCTTTTGAGCTCTGAGTCACCAAAACATATCTCCCAAGCCCCCGCTTACTTCCTCATTCAGTTGTAATTGAGGTAATTGCCACGGAACCTACACATGGCATCTGGGAGCCAGTGAACGTGGGTTCAAACCCCACATGCTAGCTGTGCGCCTGGGGCCAAGCCACATCGCCTCCCTGGCTCTCAGTTCTTTATCCATAACATGGGCTTGTGAGAAGGAGATGGCGGAACCCAACCTGCAGTTGTGTCCATGTGGCCCATTCGGTGTTGTTTTAGTTCCTCTTTGCTCTATTGGATTGGTTGTTCCTTGTAAAACTTGAGAGAATGTACCTCAAAGTACAGATTTCCAACTTCTTGAACTAATCAGAAGGCCTGCCACTTGGGCCTGCAGGGTCCGTGGCAGCAATCTAGAGGGACGTGCACACTTCAGTTTTCCACTGTCCCCACCGCTCCCTCCCTCCCACAATGATATCACCTGCTCCTGGGATGGGGCATTCACTACCCCTGCTGTAAAAACCATTTTGCCGGAGTCCTGAAACTCTGAGCACCCTGAGAGCAGAGAGTCTCACCGATTGTCGTTCTTCAACCTCCCCTGCCCCCAGAGCCCCGCACAAGGCCTGGCTGGATACTCAGCCATTCGTTTGTTTAACAAATACATATGCATTGAGTCCCTGCTCCACGCAGGCACCCCATGAGGGGTAGGACATTGAGCAACAAACAAGCCAGACATGAATAGCATCTCACAAGAATCCATGAGACCAGCTTGGTCATTATCCCTGACACACAGGAGAGACAGGGAAACTGAGGGACCAAGAAAGGCAGGACCTTGCTTGAGATCCCAGGATAGGGCAAGATTCAAACTCGGTTCTGCTTATTCAGACTAATCCATGTTCTGAACCAGGGCTCTGCAAACGACAGCCTAGGAGCAAAATCTTGCCCACCACCTGTTTTTATAAATAAAATCTTGCTGGAGCACAGCCAGGCCCATTGGTTTCCATTGTCTATAGCTCCTTTCACAGGATAATGGCAGAGTTGAGTGGGTGCAGCAGAGACGATGATGCCCCTCAAAGCCTAAAATATTCACTCTCTAGCCCTTCACAAAACAAGTTTGCCAGCCCCTGCTCTGAGCCACTATTCTGAGCCTCCTGCCTTCATGAAACGTCACTGTTCTCATAAAATTATACTGGGGTGGGAGTGGAGGTGTTAGACAATAAAAAAAAATACATTAGAAAGGCACATGATTGGGCTCCCCTGGTGGCGCAGTGGTTAAGAGTCCGCCTGCCGATGCAGGGGACGTGGGTTCATGCCCCGGTCCGGGAGGATCTCACATGCCGCGGAGCGGCTGGGCCCGTGAGCCATGGCCGCTGAGCCTGCGCGTCCGGAGCCTGTGCTCCACATTGGGAGAGGCCACAGCAGTGAGAAGCCCGCGTACAGAAATAAATAAATAAATAAATAAATAAGTAGAAAGGCACATGCTAAGTTGAGCAGGCCTAGGTTGCTCTGATATTGAGTACCCAGGGAAGGCCTTTAAATAAAGCCCATTGGGCTAAGATCTGAGTGACAAGGAGCCAGTTACACTGAGGAAGGGAAGGTGAGCCTTGTGGCAGGGGGATGCGCCCAGCAGAGGCCCTAGGGCCTGAACAAGTGCGGTAGGCTCCAGGAGCACCAGGAAAGCCAGCATGCCAGAGTCCAGAGGGCAAGGAGGCGGGCACATGGGTAGAAAAGGGTCTGGTCCGAAGGACTTCCTGAAAACGTGTGAACACATGAGCTAAGCAGGGCCTGGATGTGACATGAAACCTCCATCTGACGTGCGCTGGCTTTCTGCACCCAGATCCTCCCTTTAAACTGGCAGGACCTCCTCTCCCTGGGCTGTAAAATCAGTTCTCACTCTGAGCCGCCCTTCTGGGACTGGTGTGGGTCAGAGGCAATAAAGACATGACGGAGAAGCCCTTGGCAACCATACAGGGCTGCCCTGAGACTTGACGGCTGCCCCGGACGTGTGGGCTGAAGCGTGCTGGGAGGTTCTGACCCCCGAGAGCTGGAGACCCCTGAGATCCAGCCTCCTCCGTTCCCAGCCTGGCTGGCTTGCGGTGTAGCCTCACACAGGCCCCTCGGCCAGGCCGCCTCCCCTTCACGTAGCCCTTGGCTAGTGGGAAAGTTTTGAAAAAAGGAAAGCTGGCCATTGGAGGGGGCCACAGACGGGGGTGCCTGGTAATATGTGACCAGAGCAAAGCAGGATTTCTAACTGTCATTTATCTAGTTCCTGGGTCTTTGCTGCCAGGGGTACTGCTAAGCACCCGTTTCAGTGACTGACTTTGTCAATCCGTAAGGAATTAAAAAGTGGAGAAATGAATTACATGAGCAATGCTCAGATAAAAGCCAGAGTCAGCTTCCCAGCTCCACCACTTATAAGCTGTGTAACTTGTGGAAAATCACAGCCCCACCATCGGTCTCGGTCTCCTCACCTGTCGAGTGGGAATACCACCTCCTACAAAAGGTTGTTCTGAGGGTTAAGTAGAGACGGAGTAATTACGTGAAGCACTTAGCAGAATGCTGGCTTCGCAGTAGCTCTCCAAAATATTAGCACCTATCTTTCCCCTCTTGGACCCCGGCGGTCTCACAGCACACCTGGCACAGCTGGGCTGGGGGAAATGCTGAACAGCGCAGGAGGCAGTAGGTTTCCAAAGCCTTTGTGTGCCTGAGGAATGCAGAATGAGCTGGCCCTTTGGGACACAGGGATGAGAGTCCTGAGAAAGCCCAGGGTAACAAAATGTCCTATGACGTAGCTTCATTCATTCATTCATCCACTCAACAACAACAACAAAATTTTTGCATTATAGTTGATTTACAATACTTACCTGGCAGGGAAGATACCATGATCATGAAGGTGGTTTTCCCAAGGCAAGACTTATCCATTTCACGCAACAAAAGTTGACAGGGCACCCGCCGTGTGCTGGACCCTGCAGGAAGGCAGGGCATACAGAGAAGAGGAAGAGAACAGGTGTCAGGTAGCTACCAGATCTCCAGGTTGGAGAAGGATGAACAGCACACAGTGGGCACACAAGTTAATCATGGCTAAAGGCAATGAGTCATGGCCATTTTCCTATGTTCTCTGGGTGCTGATGTAGCTCAAACACAGGCAGAGGAGTCCTTCCTGCTCATGGGAAAACATCACCTCAATCAAAAAGCATGACAAGGGGCTTCCCTGGTGGAGCAGTGTTCAAGGCTCTGCCTGCCAATGCAGAGGACACGGGTTCGAGCCCTGGCCCGGGAAGATCCCACATGCCGTGGAGCAACTAAGCCCGTGCGCCCCAACTACTGAGCCTGCGCTCTACAGCCCACAAGCCACAACTACTGAGCCCACGTGCCACAACTACTGACGCCCACATGCCACAACTACTGACGCCCACATGCCTAGAGCCCTTGCTCTGCAACAAGAGAAGCCACGACAATGAGAAGCCCGTGCACTGCAACAAAGAGTAGCCCCCATTCGCCGCAACTAGAGAAAGCCCACGCACAGCAACGAAGACCCAACACAACACAGCCAAAATTTAAAAACCAAACAAATAAATAAATTTATTAAAAAAAAAAAGAAAAGAATGACAAGGGAGCAACACAGGTTTTATACTCTACACAGGTCTGGATTCAAATCCCAGCTCCTCCAACATCCAACTCTGTGACCCGGGCAAGCCATTCACTTCTCTGAGCCTCTGGTTCCTTAAGGAACTCAACTGGCAATAATACCTACCCCTCTGGCCCAGAGGTTGGGAAGCATGGAACAGTGGGAAGGGAAGCTCACATCTGTGGTTCTGACTCTAGTTACCCTCCAATATCGGCTTCCCCCTCCTCTCTTGATAGCAGAACCCCTTGATACTAGCTGAGTATATGGCCACCTAGAATAAATTACAGTCTCTCTGGCTGCTATATTTGGCCAACTAAGTTCTGATCAGTGGGATATATTAATAACTGGAAAAGGTTTCTGCAACTTCCAGGAAGTGTGCTTCAAGAGTGCTCGTCCTAATCTCTGTCTTTCTTCCTTCCTGCTTTCTGGAATGCAGATATAATGGCTGGAGCTCCAGCTGGCATCTTAGACCAGGAGGTAATCTTGAGAACAGCAACAAGACAAGGAGCCTGAGCCCCTGACACTATGTCACATGCTGAGGGTGTGGGGGAAGGGTGATGTTTCCAATCCCTCCAACTGAATCCAATTCTGACTAACCAAGAAAATCACATTCAGGGGGTCGAGGACCCCATGTTCTCACAGCTAGTGAGCTCTTGAGGGGTAAACACTACTCTGCAGGTGGTGGTCTCCCTTTCCTCCTGGCTGAGGACCCATCGGCCCTGGCACTGAAGTGTCTCCCACACCACCAGCCCCTCCCTTGCTCCCCGTTCTCCTTCGGTGAGGTCATAGGCCTTGCAGGACGCCCTTCCCAGCTAACAATGGCTCTGCTGCAGAGTCAGGTGGTTGCAAGATTAAAAGTACGGGAGCACGTTTATAAATGCACCCAGATGAGAACATTTCCAAAAGCGGGGCCCAAATTCCTACACAGACCAAGACCGGCTGGGTGATTCAGCACCAGCAGCCTAAAACGCACTTGTTCAGTGTGTACCAGGGAATGCCTTCTCCAGCTGGGGCACTGTGCCAGGCCCTGCAGGCGGAGGGAGGGAGAGGCCCCATCCCTGAGACCCAGGAGCCAATGGCCAAATGAGGAACTAACATGTTCCTACCAAGCAACACAGAACACAGTTCATTCATTAATTCATTCCTTCATTTATTCAGGGACTATTTATTGAGCACCTACTATGTACCAGGAAAAGGGCCAAGGAGCAAAGAGATACAGAAGGGAATCAGGAATCCAGCCTGGGGCTGCCCATCAAACATGAAGACATCCGTCCTCACCATCTCTGTCCCAAAGAAGCCACACATGCCCTCACACTCCCTCATTTTGAAGTCCAAATATTTCTAACAATGAAAGGGGGCACAGGCCTTAACAAACAGACTCGAATTTTTAGGAGCTGCCCACTGGTAGGCAGGGGTCAGTAGTGCTGGGAAAAGACTGGCGGTTTCCTACGTGGTCATGGTGAATCTGAGTCCCGGATCAGCTGCCACCTCAGGCGGTAAGGCCTTCCGCCCGCTGAGCCTCAGTGTGCTCATCTGTAAAATGGGACGGTGATGAAGAGAAAACCCTGTCATCAGGCACGCCTGAGATGGAATCTTGGTTCAGCCACCACACAGCCGACTAACCTGTGTGACCTTGGCGGATGTATTTAATGTTTCTATAAAATGGAAACAATATGCTACCCACCTCATTTGGTACCAGGAGGATAAACTGCTCTCTGTGGAAAAAAAATGAAGGATCAGGAGGGGGCAGGGAAGGGGAGGGAAAGAGTCTAAAAGCTCCCACCCAGCATCATGCCGTATCCTATGCTTTATCTATTCATTTTTTAAATCTTTTTTAAAATTATTCTTGTAAAACATGCATAGTATTCAAGCTCCTTCCCCTCTGGGCCTCAGTCTCCCCATTTAGAAAGGGAAGGGGCCGGCCTAGAACGATTCTGCTGCTTGGCCTCTGTCCGAAGAAGCCACCTATCACATTCAACCAGAGGATTTTCTGGACTTTTCCCAGGGTAACTTCACAGCATGGTTTTATAGTTGCAGGGCATTTAACAGTCAATCATCTCGGAGCAACACCAGGTAAACATCTCACTGGGAAGTAAAAGGAGGGGTGGGCAGGGGGCACGTGACCTGGCCGGGAGGCGACAGGCGTGGAGTGGGGCATGGTGGAGGCTGCATTCCTGCCCCGCTCACCAAACCAGCCAATCCTAGGGCTCCCACTCTATCCAGAAATCTCGTTAAGTCCATTTTATAAGTCTTTTTTGACAAGTGAGGCCTTTAAAACATGTTCCTCATTGTGCAGAGGGTGAAGTTCAGTCCAAACATTTGTCTGCAGGAGACACTGGGCGGATCCCACTGCCGGGGAACCATCATAAAGTCCACGCATACTCTGGGGCCCCGAGAAGGGGTGCTTCTTCAAGATACCCTGTCAGGGGCTCTGCTATGAATAATAATTCAATACAAAGAATAAAAAACCCGGTGCCCAAACACCTCCCAGCTGTCTATACTTTCTCCGATCTTTAACCTCACAAACGGGTATTTTTATCCCAGTTTCTCGTCCAGAGTCACACGGCTGGACAGGGCTAACCCACATCCAAATTCTGGTCCCCTGGGTACCAAAGCCTTAACTCTGTCTGTTCCACCATCCACCTGCCAGTGTGAAAGGGCAACACAGTGAGTGCTGGGAGTGGATTCCCTAACAGCCCAGCTTTTCATGAAGAGTCCCGGGGACCCTAAATCATCACACTTTTTGTCTGGCTCCAAAGGAAGACCACTCCCCTGTATAGCCTGGTTTTGACGTTGTGTGTGGTGGGGAAAGCTGTCTGTCGGAGTCGAGTTTAGCAGCCACAAGTACAGGGCCGCCCTGCTGGAAGGAGATGTACCTCGTAGCAACTGGGGATCAGATTTAAAGGGTCTTTCCTGGTTGAGATTCCGCGCTTCCACTGCAGGGCGCAGGGGTTCGATCCCTGATGGGGGAACTAAGATCCCGCACGCCACGGGGTGTGGCCAAAAAAAAAGGTTTTTCCTGGGAAGTTTCTTAGGGCCAGAGCAGGTGAGATGGGCCCCTCGGTGACTCCTGAATGCTGCTAGAGTCACAACCACAGACTTGTTAAGAGAAGGTCAAGAGGGGGAATCAGACCCTGGGGGAAGCAGGGGTTAGGACGGTGGAGGGAAAGTCCATTTCGCAACAGCCTCCTGGAGAGAGATTTCTCAAACTCACCTGGGCAAGTCCCCAGTGCCTGTCTTAGAGGTCAAAGTCAGACTGCTTAGAGCAGGACACACAAGTCCTTCAAGGAATGGCCTATCTTCCTGCGCAGCCAGCTCCCACCCCCCTGCACAGGGCCAGTGCCGGGCCACACGGAAAGGCCGAGCACCTCCGATGCTTCAGGTTCCCCTCCATCTCACACAGTACGTTTCCAATGTTGACTCCACCCCCGACCAACACCTGCTCATCCCTCGAGGCCAGTCCAACTGGCAGCACCCCGGGAGGTCTTTCGGAGTCCCCTGGTCCCTCCTGCTGCCCAGCGCTGTTTGTCCCTATGTAAACTATTAGGCCAGTTGATGGCTCAGTTCCCATCTGTGTATAAATCAGAGATAAGAAGAAGAAGAAGAATACCTTTCTCAGAGGGTTGATGGGAAGAGTCGATGACGTGAAACAAAGCCAGTGTTGAAGCAGGGCCTGGCCCGCCTCAGTGCTGATACATCTGGCCATCGTCATCCTTCTCGGGTCTGGGTACCAAGGGAACTGGTAAGGAATCTGCTAGCAGGAGCTCCAGCCTCAAGGCTCAGCCCTCGCCTTCAAGGGGGACTCCTTGTTTCTCTCAGGGCTCGGCTCAAGCTCTGTACTTGAGGACATCCTTGGCTACCCCAGCAGAGAAGCCCTCACCCCTCTGAGGCCCCCATTCGGCTGCGTACGTGCCACCATGAAGCCCCCGGGCCCCTGTACCGCAACATGCTGTTTACACGCCTCTCTCCCATTACACTAAGATAGGGACCGTTTCTGAATCCAAATGCTGGTTGCTTCAGTGATGAAAGAATGCCAACAGGAGAACTGTTTTCTTCACACACCCCTGGAGAAATCCCCTATATGCGAAACACAAGTCCAGTTTGAGAGGAGATAGATAACAGACACAAATAAAACCTGCACTGTTCGCCGTAGGCTGTTGTCCATGGAAGCAAGAAAGAGGCAAGGATTTTGTATACACATTTAGTTCACGTCGATCTCAGACTTTCACAGGTTTGCAGCATCACATTTTGGCAAAAATCCAGTCCAACCCCCATTGGATGCTTGAATACCATTCCAAGAGCACACCTCCAGTGACGGGGCACTCACTACCTGTCAAAATAATCCATTCCATATTTGAAATCTCTGACTATTGTAGTTTCCTTTGCATTGATCTACAGCTTTTTCCATTAGTCATCCTTCTGCCCCTTGATCCCCACAGAATCTATCTGCTTCCTCTTCCCGGGATAGAGATTTCAAGGCAGGGCTCTTATACCTCCAGCTCCATCCTTCCTCCGAAGCAACACCCCAGTTCCCTCTGCCAAGGCTTCAGGGCCCTCCCCAGCCTACTTCCCTGTCAATGGACTTCCGCCAATTGGCCCCACTCACAGTGCGGGACCCAGAGCTGTGGGCAGAACTTGGGGTTGGCTCCAACCAGCTCAGCACAGCAAGGTCAACTCTCAGAACCAGAGGTCCTTAAAGATCATCCCAGGAAGTTCAGCTCCTCCACCTTACAGATGAGACCAAAGGCCATAGACATGCAGTAATTTACCCCAGTGTTCTGATTCCCAGGAGAACAATGGAATCACATTCGTCAACAATAAACAATATCATCATTGTTGCTCTTTTCGTGTTGGCAGTCACATCGCAGGATGAACTCATGCTGGACTTCAGTCCCAGAATTTTGATAGTTTCTTCAACGCTGTCAACATTAATCTTGGAATTCCTTCCAGTAAACAAGTCAGCAAAAATAAATAAATAAATACATGATAGAGAGGTAGATAGACAGACAGATAAAGGAAATCCTTAGAAACAGGAAGTAGCTTAGCGGTTGCAGGGAGGAGAGGATGGGGAGAGATTGCTAACGCGTCTGAGCTCTCTTTGGGGGGTGATAAAAAATGTTCTGAAATTTGATAGCAGGGATGTTGCACAACTCAGAGAACCTACTGAAAGTCTCTGAATTGTGCACTTATAAAAGGCGAATCTTACAGTATGTGAATTTTCTCTCAACAAAGCTGCAAGTTTTTGGAAAAATATAGGAATAGCTGACTCCAACTTTCTTCAGCTCAGTAGCCTTTCCTTAGGGCCCTTAGTCAACAGATTCTCAAAAGGATCCCAGGGATGTAGAGGATTGCTATCACCCGTCAGAACAAACCTTGGAAATTCCTCCTTGGGTGTTTCCTAAACTTCTGATTCCAAGTCAGCATTCCAAGAAACGGACTCCATCACAGTCTGTTTGGGTCTCAGATGTGAACTCCCAGGCTCCAGGTTACGGAACACTCTCTGCGTGTCAAATGCCTTAAATAATCACCTTGCTTAGTGTTCCCAGAAATCTTTAAGGCAGTGGTACTCAGACTTGAGTGTGCATCAGAAATGCCTGGAGGGCCTGTTAAATCACGGATAGTTGGTCTCCACCCTCAGAGTTTCTGATTCAGTAGGTCCGGGGTGGGACTCGAGTTTCCAGGTGATGCCATTGCCGCTGGTGTGGGAACCACACATGACACTTAATTCTCCTGTTGTACAAGCGCGGAAACGGAAGCCCAGAAAGAGTCAGTAAATTGTCCGGAATCGCAGGATGTGGCAGCGACTACGGTGAACTGCCCCAAGAGTGTCTCTCAAATCTCTCCTCTCAGCTTGCTGCTCTCAAGAATAGAGGTCGGAAATGTTCATAATCCTTTTCCAACCTTCCTTGCAGCTGGGGACGGCTAGGCAACACGATTCCAAACAGGGTCCCTTCTTCCTGCTCCAAATGCTGACAAGATGCTGGGAAATGTGTTCTCTGGGCCCACAAGAGTGACATGCTAGAGACACTGAGCAGAAAGACAAAATGTCCCCGGGTCCTTGATCGGCTGCTGACCCAATGATCCTAACACTCTGGCAGGACCCTGTTATGTATGAAAAATAAACCCCGGGCTTCCCTGGTGGCGCAGTGGTTGCGGGTCCGCCTGCCGATGCAGGGGACACGGGTTCGTGCCCCGGTCCGGGAGGATCCCACATGCCGCGGAGTGGCTGGGCCCGTGAGCCATGGCCGCTGAGCCTGCGCGTCTGGAGCCTGTGCTCCGCAACGGGAGAGGCCACAATAGTGAGAGGCCCGTGTACCGCAAAAAAAGTAAAATAAAATAAAAAATAAACCCCTATTGATTTAAGCCACTGTTAGTCAATCATTCCATTATTTATAGCTATCATCCCTAATGATACAAAGGAATGATCAATATTAGAGCCAGGATTTATACCTAAGTCTAACTAACCCCCGACTTATTCTTTCCACTCTCCGTACTGCCACTAGAAATGGAATTTTTTGGCTCTGAAGTACTCAACACACCTAAGAAATCTTTCAACTTCCATCTAATAATGTTTGTCAAAGGGAAGTCGCTTGAGTAATTCTCCCCAATTCGCAAGCAAAGGAATTGGATGTGGTTTGAATCTAACCAATGTCCCATGACCGACCCAAGTAATGGTGCCTTTAGACCCTTACTACTCAAAGTGTAGTCCACCTCCCAGCACGAGTGGCAGCATCACCTTGGTGACAGAAGCAGAATCTCTAGCCCAGTGTTACTGAATCGGAATCTGTACATTATCAAGATCCCCAGGAGCTTCATGTGCTCGTTGAAGCTTGAGAAGTAGAGTTCTAGTTCAATGGTTCCCAAGACTGAGCATTAGACACCTGGAAATCTACAACCAAATATACAAACCAAAACACAGAGTCCCAGACCTCACCCCAGACCTACTGAGTCAAAATGCTGCTTGAGTAGGAACCAGAAGCCACACCTGTAGTTTTTTTATATTATTTTGTTCAGGGAGTTTTTGAGAAATTCATTTGAGAAATTCATTATATATATATATACACACACATTTTACTTCCAATTTCAGGAATTTAGAGAAGTCCACCCAGGGTGCTCCTAGGATGTGTGAACTGCAAAAAGGAGCTCTCTCTACATGTCTGGGCAGTTACAGAAGTGCACTCAGGATCCTAACGAGAAGAGGCAGCCTAGCTCCCGTCAGCCCAGCCGGCCACGGTTAGTTCTCACCTGAAGATGGTTTATGTAACCAGCCTGAGCCCAAGGTCACGATTCAATTAGCAGCTTCTGCAGCAAGTACAGCTCTGTGCTCCCTGGGCTTTCCCATCACCCCAGATTACAGAGCTTTTCATTTCATTTTCACCAAATTAACCTAATGCACATGGAGGATGACTTCCTGCTCAACCACTGCCCACGAGAATGCCGCAGAGGCAGGTGCCTTGTTCAATTAGGAGATTTTGAAAAACACACACAGAACACACTCTTCAAAACAAGGTACTCAACAGGCAGGGGCAGAGGATCACCACCTCCCCCAACCAACTGGCAGAATTATCTCCCTCCAGCTACACATTTCTACTGCCACACTTATTTCAGCATTTTATCATGTAATTGGTCACTGGTTTTTTCAGACCACGGGCTCCTGGAGGCAAAGGGTGGGTTTTCATCACTGTAGTACTATACCTAGACCTGGTAAAAGTAGACACTGAAAAGATGATTGGTTGGATGGATGGATGGATGGATAGACGGATGAATACACAGAGGGACGGAAAGAAGGAGGGTGCTGTTCTTTAAATATAGTAAAATGAAAAGAACTGGAAGTTAGAGTCTAGAAAACTCAGGTGCAGGCTCTACCTTGACACTAGATAGCCATGAGGTCTCAGTAAAGGCATTTAACCTCGAGTCTTGGTTCACCCTTTATAAGATGGTATCACTAAGCACACACAACTGAATTTCTATTTATTGTGACAATTGAATTAGAGAGTACACGTAAACATATTTTCGGAGGAAGCAGCCCTCAGACTAGGACTGTAGAAAGGGATGGGTCCCAAAGCAGAGCTGAGCCCAAGTCTGGCTTCACCATTGCCAGCTGTGTGACCTTGGTCAAGCACCGTAAACTCTCTGTGCTTGCCTCCTGCTTGAGTAAGGGGGATGGCAATGACCCCTCCCCAGGGCCAATGAAGGAGGCACCGAGACGTGGGCAGAGAGTGGTGCTCGCCAAACATGCATCCTCTTCACTTCAGCCCCCTGTGCCCTGTTGCTGGATGGCGTCTACATTGATGGAAGTGGCAGTAAGAGGTAGTTGGATAAGAAAAATTGCTTTTCAATTTAAAAGAAAATTTTTAAAGAAATAAAAGAAATTTTATTTAAATTTCAAGAAAGATTTATTTTCAAGAAATGTGATCAAATTGTGTAGTGAAGCATAATCCAACAAACAGATCTCTAATTAGAGACGGGGAGGGAACGGGCTGTGCTGGGAGAATTCTCACCACGCGGGCCTCACAGCTCAGCGCCCTACAGAACATAAAGCTTTCAAAGCCAAGTTTCACAATCTTGTACCACGTGAGCAAACTTCATTCGCCTCAGTGAGGCAACAACTGCAGGCATTTATGTATTTCCCTCTTCCTCCCCTTCCCCAGACTCCTCACTAACCCACTGCTTTCTTTTTAAATTTTATTTATTTATTTATTTATTATTTATTTTTGTCTGTGTTGTGTCTTCGCTGCTGTGCACAGGCTTTCTCTAGTTGCAGCGACCGGGGGCTACTCTTCGTTGCGCTGCATGGGCTTCTCATTGCGGTGGCTTCTCTTGTTGCGGAGCACGGGCCCTAGGCGCACAGGCTTCAGTAGTTGCAGCACGTGGGCTCAGTAGCTGTGGCTCGCGGGCTCTAGAACACAGGCTCAGTAGTTGTGGTGCACAGGCTTAGTTGCCCCGTGGCATGTGGGATCTCCCCAGACCAGGGCTCAAACCCATGACCCCTGCATTGGCAGGCGGATTCTTAACCACTGCACCACCAGGGAAGCCCCCCACTGCCTTTGTCATAGCCCCCTGCTTCAGCCTACTTCCCTCCTATCCCCTGAGGTGGCCAAGCCGTTCAGTGATTTGGGGCCAGAGTCCTGGATTCAAATCCGACGGCATGACCTCCCACAAGTCAGTTCGTCTCCCTGGACCTCAGTCCCCTTTGTATCTGGGATCCATCCACTCCAGCCTAGGGGCAGGGGCTGCTGTCGGGAGTCAGTGAGATATCACAGCTGCAGTGGTGGGTGTTTCTCTCTTCTCTGTGTGTGTATGCGCGGAGATCCAGCTAGAAGAAGCTCCAGTGGATCTGATTCATTTGCTCAGGAAGAAGGGGAAGTGAGAAATCCCCTGACCCAAACCAGTCTTGGATGGAAGCCCTTTACTGCAAACGCCTACAGAAACATCCTGGTATTTTACAAGCCTCTGGCGCCTTCCACAAGGGCTAGGAGGCTGATTCGGCCGGAAGGGCCAGCAGCTGTTCTCTTGATAGCCCGGTGGGTCTGCATCCCTCTCACCCAGCTGCTGTCTGTCTAGAGGCAGTTAGACATCGGTTGCCCAGGAAGAGACATTCTTTGCCCAGAATGATTCTCCCCAAACCCCCAACTCAATTCAACCCAAACCGTGGGCAAGCCTGTAATCAGGAAGAGCTCTCACAGCAGAAGAGCAGCGGGTAGGCTTGTGATGGGCTCTGATTCCACCTCCAAAGCACAGCTCCGTGGGGCAGCGGCCAGCTACCTGTTCACATTGTGTGAGCCCTCCTGCGTCCCGGTGCGGCTCACATCAAGACCAGGCTCACGCACACTGGGGCTCTGGGCAGTGTCCATTATCTTCTCCAGTCTGTCAGTTCTCAACGACCGGGCGAGGAAGAGGAACTATTGAGTAGCCCTGAAGGGCTTGCTGAGAGACAGAGCATGGCCTGAGCAGCTCAGTTCTCTGCCTACAACACACTGGGCTCTTTCACAGGCATCTCATGTCACCTCTCCCCTGTGGTAGACCCTACTGGGCCCATTTTACAGATGAAGAAACTGAGGCCCAGAGAGGCTGTAACGTGCCCAAGTGAACTCAGCTGGAGCATAGCAGACTCAGGTTTCAAATGCGTGTCTGGTTGATATTCTATCCAGTGGCCTTTCCACTCCCTGGCAGCTGTCAGACACCCACATCCCTGATCTGTAATTTTTCAGTCCTTCCTCCAAAGTTTCCAGTGTCTAGGCCCAGCTTGAAGGGCAAGAGGAAGAAAGTACAAGGTGCCACCCAGCAGAATACACATGCTGGCAGGTGAATGGGGGCTTTTCTTCTGCACAGTCATGAGGCAGGAACACCCAGCCTTCACCTATGGTAGAACTGACCACGGCTCCCACAAGTCACCCCATAGCAGAATGGGGCACAGAAGCCATCCCCACCAGTGCCTGGAATACCCCGAAGTTCCGAAGTTCACGACTTGTCACTGATGTAGCCTCAGGTCTAGGAACTACCCTTCACACGGCCAACTTGGGCCAAACAAGTACCTCTCAAAGCCTGCAGTTATAGCAAGGGAAATGACCTGGCAAATATGGTTTGGGCCTATAAGCCAAAATGCCAATGTTAAACAACAGGCCAGGGAGAGAAAACAAATAATTTATCAGCAGAATGATAGGAAGCCCATGGGTAAAACCGGAACGGTACTTTCTCACCGTGCAGAGTAGATGTGAAATTTCCCCCCATTTCTCTGTGAATAAGGGGCTGGTGCTATCGGTGAAATAATTTACGATCCAGTGAGCTCCACTGTAAATGGCTGCTCTGTTTACGGGCTGTAAAAACATCTCTGAACACACTGACCTTCAGCAGGTGAGCCCTGGAATTTATAGCGCTGAAGAATTGTTTTACTGCTCCAGGACTGGCAGCAGTCATGCTGGACACCTGTTGGGGGTGAGAGGTGGGAGATCCAGGCCTCCAGAATTCCAGGAAGACGAAACCCTCAGAAGAGTAAGGAGCCCCATGTGAGCCAACCAGATAAAACAAACAACCAGTGCCCTGGCCAGGTCCAGAGCCAGCATCCGTGTCCAGCGTGAGCCAAATAAACAGACCTAGGAGGGAATTCCCTGGTGGTCCAGTGGTTAGGACTCAGCATCCTCACTGCCAAGGGCCTGGGTTCGATCCCTGGTCTGGGAACCAAGATCCCGAAAGCCACGCGGCTTGGCCTAAATAAATAAATAAACAGACATAGGCTAAGGAGTGCAGCCTGGAGGGCACTACTGGAGTTGGAGGATCCCGTCAGAGGCCAAGAGGGTGGAACCCGAGACAAGTCCTGAGGCAATGCCACGGACCAAGCTGGAATAACCTAAATAAATTGATAATTAGGAGGGGGGCAGGAGCAAGAGAAAGCTCAGAGGTGGGGTGTTGTCAGGGTTTCCAGAGAGATGGAGCCAATAGGAGATAAAGGTACATATATAAGAGGAGATTTATTCTAGGAATTGGCTCATGCAGTCATGGAGGCCGAGAAGTCCCACAGTCTACTGTCAGCAAACTGGAGACCCAGGAAAGCCAAGGGTGTAATCCAGTCCAAGTCCAAAGGCCTGAGGATTGGGGACCAATGGCGTGAATCCCTGTCAGAGGCTAAAGGCCTGACAACCAGGAGCACTGAGGTCCAAAGGCAGAAGATAGATGTCTTAGCTTAAGCAGAGAGAGAATTTGTCCTTCCTCCCCATTTTTGGTCTATTCAGGGCCACAGGGGATTGGGTGATACCCAGCAGCACTGGCGAAAACTACCTTCTTCATTCAAGCTACCCATTCAAATGCTCATCTCTTCTGGAGACCCCCTCACAGACACCCAGAAATCATGCATTACCAGCCATCTGGGCATCCCTTAGCCCAGTCAAGCGGACACATCAAATTAACCATCACAGACGGGGGACTTCTCTGGCGGTCTAGTGGTTAGGGCTCCGTGCTTCCACTGCAGGGGGCACGGGTTCAATCCCTGGTCGGGGAACTAAGATCCCGCAAGCCACACGGCGTGGTCAAAAACAAAGCACCACAGATGGGAACTACAGCCTGACAGGGAACACATCTAGAACAGAGGCCAACTGAGGAATGTTCTAGAAAGTATTCATGGGCCAAAGAAGCAGAGCATGGCAGCCACCAAACGATGCCTGGGTGAATGGAGCTGACAGAAAAGAATAGGTTCGGAGCAAATAAGAAGACTCTTTCTTCTGGACCCTTCACCTGGCTCTGAGAATGTTCTCTGTTTCCCATCAATGCCTCAGAATGGGGATTTCAGAGAGGCCCCAGTGCGAGCTCACATCCCCAAAGCCAGTCACCAAACTATCCGGGAGGATGACAGTACCAGCCTCAGCTGAGCATATATTCTTTAAGTCTTCACCAGAAAGCTAAGGTGACATTTGACAAAACCTCTAGCGTTTTACACCATATTATTGGGCACAGACACTTTGAGAACAGAGCGTTCAAAAGTATGAAGATCGCCCAGCTGAAAGCACACTTGGAGGGTTCCGAGCCCTTAAAGGCAGTGACGAAATCGAGGACTGTGTACAGTTTGTCCACATGAAGAGTCCTGGAAGACGGCTTCCCACTCCACAGGCGTCCTGGCCAAATGAGGAAGAGTCAGAAGGGTTGGCCTGAAGTTGCCCAATACCCTGGGCCTCTGGGGAGAAAGGAGGAAGCAGGCTATTGTGTCCACACCAAGTTAGAAACCTAGTGGCTTCCATTCCTGGTGTTACTAACTCTGTACCTTTGAAGGGCATTTTCATTTTTTAATTGAAAAAAATATTACGGTTGATGACCTGCCAGTTCTTTGCACATACGATTATCACTGAAAGCCAGAGGCCCCCAGCTTTTTGTAAATAAACAGGTAGGACAATGTCTGAGAAGACCTGAAGCTTGGAGGCTGGGGCTAGGGAGGAGGTCCTTCATTCCTGCTCTCCCCAGTATGCACATGACATGCCCACACACATGCACGTGCACATACAGAGACACACACACGCGTGCACACACGCACACACACATGTGACTGCTCAAGCAAGCCTTCTCCACCATCATAACCCAGCACCTAGCACTGGGGCTGGGATAGTACAACTACTCAGCAACTATTTTGGCAAATAAATCGTTTAACAAATAAGGATATAAATGAGAGCTAGAAACCAGACCCATGAGGAAGAGGGAGAGGAAAGGGTACAAAGCAGATGTGGATTGAAATCCTGCACCCAGAGAGCTCAGCAGTCTATTGGCAAAACCAAAATTGCATAACACTTTCAAGATCACAAAACCCCTCCACAGCCCACATCACTCTTGATTCTCACCCCCTGCAAGAGGTAAGGGTCTCTGTGCTGATGTTATAGAAGAGGAAACTAAAGTCCAGAAAGATCTGCTGGCTTGTCCCAGGTGGAAAGGAACAGAGCTGGGAACTGAAACTTTTGAAGTCAAAGCTCTGGTGGCTCCTGGTCTACGGTCTTGGAACCCCTGGACTAAATCTACACGAGGTAAGCCAGTGACTCCATCACAATCCAGGAAGACTGGAGAAACTAACGACGTCCATCTATTCATTCCTTTACTCAACACCCGCGTAATGGGCGCTTGACACGTTCCACGCTGTTTGTGAGCTAGAGTCACAGCAGTGAATATGATGGTCACAACCCCTGTCCTCGCCAAAGACCAAAGGGTTAAACAAAGATATAAACGAGATAATTAGAGACTGGGAGGAGTGCCATGAAAAAGAGAAACAAGGTGATGGGATAGAAAATAATTGTGGGAGTCCACTTGGATGGGTAGCTCTACACGCTTCTGAGAAATGGTCGTATGAACCAAAAGCTAAAGGATGAAAATGAGCCAGTGTTTCTGAGAGCCTTCCAGGCAGAAGGAGGGAGCACACGTCAAGAGGCGGAGGTGCTAAAGAGTTCAGGGGTCCTGGGTGAGGAAGGAGGCCAGTGTGACTGGAGTATGAGTCAGAGAGAAGAATCTTTCTGTGGATATAGAGGTAAATGTCAATATAGACGTGGATGTTGATGGAGACCATTTGGTTTTGCCTGCCCAGCCTCCCACTCCCTTCTTCTGCCAGCAGAACCTCATTTTCCTTTGAATAATCACCCTTCCAGTATTCTCATCCCACGAGGTTTGGGTGGGTTGACCCCGCTCCCAGCACCAGAAATGCACGCAAAATCCATGCTCCGGTCATCATTCCCTGCCTCTGTCTACCCGCCCCTCATCCCAACCAACTTACTCATGCACCTACGCCCCAGCCTGGATACCATGCTACTCAACTGGGCCAATAAATAAGACTTCCAAAAAAAAAAAAACTTCCTCAGAACTGTTGGTAAAGATGTAAGCGTGAGCTACTGCTGGTGACCATCTCATCACAACAAGAGCACAACATGCCTCGGAATAAAGCCAGTCCACAGTAAAGCAGAGCTGAGAATGAATCCTGCAGCTATTGTTTGAGCCCCAGGGTCCAGGTGTACCTGCATTTCTCCCCTATGTGAGCCACGAGATGTATTTTGTTTTTCCCCCTCAACCAAGTTTGAGACAGAGTTTCTCTAACTTGCAACTCACACATGATCCACCTTCACACATTCATGCTGGCTGCTGGGTGGCAAACTGATTGAGGAGGGACGAAAGTAGACCCTTCAGGAGGTCATCCAGGCTTTGCGAGAGCAGGATCAGAACTTGCACCAAACAGCATCCAGATTTTTGGAGCAACTGATTACACTGAAAAGCGTTGGCCAGTCGTATGCGGCACCCCGCTCACAGGTCAAGTTCGCCTGATGTGCGGAGGCGTCTGCGCTTTGCACACGTTCCCTCCCTCTGGATCACTCTCACTTTCTAGGTCTCGGTTCAAATGACCCTTTCTCGGAGTGGCTTCCAGGAAATCTACCCAGGTGGACTCTGCCAGTTCTTCTCTATCCCATCCCTCTGTTCACGCGTTCATGGCACACCGCCACAGTCCATAATTATCTCCCTTACTTATTTATCCCTTTGTTCTGTCTCCCCCAGGGGAATGAAGGCAAGCTTGAGGAGGACAGGGACATGTCTGTCCTATTCAGCTCCCCTAGCTGTTGTGTCTCTCGCTCCTAAACCCAGCCTAGAACACCGCAGGTGCTCAATAAATACAGGCTGACCACCCTTTGACCCCAGACCCCCTCTCCTGACAATTTATTCCAAAAAGGCAACTCAAAAGAACTATTTTAAATGACAGAGACACAGATAGTCCTTGCAAACAGAACTGTTCCAAAATCGAGGTCTTTAAGTGAACAAGGCCATAGCCACAAAGGGGTTACTGCAGTCTGAGAAAATGATAAAGATTTAGAAAACTGTCCCCAAATAACGTCAAGTAACAAAGGAAGGATAAAACATTGTACGGATTGCACTTATGTTTAAAGACAAATACATACCTGTAATCAAAATCTAAACACACATGGATAAGTACAGGAAGGGAGGTGCAAAAATAAACAGGTGATGTGGAAGGTGTATGGATTCAGGGTTTTTTTTTTTTTTTAAAACAGTGCTTCTTATCTCCTTACAAGTGGATTTAACAATAAACAGGAAATGTGGAGTTGTGCAAAACGACAAGATTTGGAATAAAATGCTGTAAGACATTGGGCTGTAGAAATAATGCCAACCACAGGGCTCCTCCCTCCCAGCCGCCCCTCTTGCTACTCTGAGCACTTGGACACTTGGCTCCACTCACACTGAACCTGTAGCTGCTCCCCCAAATCATCATGGCTTCTCATGACTGGGTAGGGGCCCCATCTCTGTGCTCCCGCAGCACCTGCGCATCACACTTGGGAGACACCTAGATACTGAGCTTTCAGGGGACGCCTAGCTGTCCGTCTCCCCCACTAGTTCCTGAGTCCTATGCAGACTCGCATCTGATTCATTTCTCTCGCTGAGCCCAACCTGTGTTGTATTGAAGGGAAATATAATAAACTGTGCATTGTGTGGTAGAAGCAATACGGGTAAAACGTAACTAAAGAGAGAGTGAGCGATGGTCAAGCGGTCTAGAGCGAAGGTCCTGCACTTACCAAGAAGCCTTGTTCCTTGCAACCAGCCCCAGCTCTGCCCAGCAGGGCGGAGTCAAGTCTCCTGCCTTCCACCCCTCCGTGGGTGCCCCTGCAATGAACATACACAGGTCTCATGCCATCTCTCTACCCAGCTGGCTTTCCTTGCCTGAGCTTGAAGGAAAGCAGAATAAACAGCATGTCTGCACATGGTCAAGGTCAAAATCACCATCCCCCATGCCCCAAAGACCCTTCAACCACTCTTTTTTATTTATTTGTTTCTAACTGCTCTTTCTGAGTCTCAACTTGCAGGGACGGAGGTAGGGGATGAGAAAGAAGGACAAGATCTTCATGGGGTACTCCTCTGAGACGCAAAAACACAAATTCCAGAGAGGTGGAAACGAAGACCCATGTCCTGGGAATTATACTGTCACAAGAATGCTAGTCACTAGCTCATGACAAAAAACAGATTTATTCCCCCCAATCACAACTTCATTTCTCCCCAGAAATTGATCACAAGCTCAAAGCCTGCAGCCTTTTTTTTTTAATTTTTGAATTTTATTTTATTTATTTTTTTATACAGCAGGTTCTTATTAGTTATCCATTTTATACACATCAGTGTATACATGTCAATCCCAATCTCCCAATTCATCATACCACCATCCCCACCCGCCGCGGCTTTCCCCCCTTGGTGTCCGTACGTTTGTTCTCTACATCTGTGTCTCAATTTCTGCCCTGCAAACCGGTTCATCTGTATCATTTTTCTAGGTTCCACATATATGCGATATTCGTTTTTCTCTTTCTGACTTACTTTACTCTGTATGACAGTCTCTAGATTCATCCACATCTCTACAAATGATCCAATTTCGTTCCTTTTTATGGCTGAGTAATATTCCACTGTATATATGTACCACATCTTCTTTATCCATTCGTCTGTCGATGGGCATTTAGGTTGCTCCCGTGACCTGGCTATTGTAAACAGAAAAGCCTGCAACCTTGATATGATGATCCCTGCAAAGACATTTTCCCGAAGATTAGATTTATTTGTTATCTTCTGCAATGCTTTGCGGATAAGGAGGTAAGAGCCAGTTAAAGCACACTGGAACATATACAGAAGAACTGAAGATGATCACCGCTGTTACTAGGGTGGGTCATAAAGCTGGACAGATGCTCAGCTGAGTACCAGTAATCATTCTGCATAAATGCTCTGAGACCCAGATAGATCATGTATACCTATTTTATACCTCGATGTGATTGTTTCTCTTTTTTAACTATGTAAAGACAAGATGTGGCTCTTTCTTTCCCACTGTGGCCAACTCAATGGACACATTTATTGAAAGCAGTGCTGTACAAACCTGGATTTCCTAATGACAGTTGAAGCAAATCTCTCCCTCCCTGACACATCTCAGAGGAGTTAAAGATACTGAAATGACACGTGTGGTCTCTGAGGTATTGAGAATCTTATAAGGGAGTTTGGCACGTAGAGCAGCCAGAGTGTTTGTCAACTGGAACATAACTCCCCACTGGAGGCCCCTGTCTCCGTCTTGTTCCCAGAGGCTGGCATATGGGAGGAAGGCAACAGGTTCGAATGAATGAATGAATGAATGAGTGGGTGGGTGGACTAGATCATTTTCAGACACGAGCCTGCTTATCTTTAGGACTCACTGTGAAAACTTAAAGCTGAATTTTAAAAGCACATCCTTTGCAGGAATTCCCTGGCAGTCCAGTGGTTAGGACTCAGAGCTTTCCCTGCCAGGGCCCAGGTTCAATCCCTGGTTGGGGAACAAAGATCCCGCAAGCCACGTGGCGCAGCAAAAAAAAAAAAAAAAAAAAAAAGCACATCCTTTCTCTATGTCCCTAATCCTAGGGTTGCTTGACTCCTGGTCAAGCACTCACAGTTTAAAGAACATTTATTAATTAGGGTGTTTTCAACAGCAACAAATAAGCCACCCAATTTAAAGTGGCTTAAAGAATTAGGAAAAGTATGATCTCAAATACAGCAACTACAGGGGTTTCAGGTAAGTTACAGAAGAGGTCCCTCCCACCCACACACAGTTTTATACATGAGCGCCCATTAAAGTAAGTCCTCAGTTTCATCACCCAAAGGTAGAGAATCTTATCGAACTCAGAATAACCACACCAGGCAGGTGCAGATCAGAGCACATGTCTCAGAAGTTCTGCTAAACTTCTGACGACACTTCAAGGGCTGGGTCACTCACCTTTCTTATTCATGGCTTATGTCACTAGACGAGAGGACTTTACCCTAACATCTATGGCTTCTGTTCAAGGGAGTATTCAAACCAATCATGAGTGAGTCCAGTTCCTCACCTGCAGGAAGAAAGCAGAGCCTGTGCTCAGGAATCCTCAAACATCACTCTGCCTTCAGTGTCGCAGGGTACCGAAAACCCCATTTCCTCACATTTTATTTGAGACTTTGATACAGAACGCTAGCACAATGGTGACACATCCATTTTCCCCAATCCAGATAACATGATAGTGAGAGGTAGGGTGAGTTCAAGGTTGATTTGACAACTTCATCAAGGATCCAGAATTCTTCCATGCCTCAATATATTATCTTTGCTCCCAGACTGACTCCCCTTATGGTCACAAGAGGGCTGCTACAGTTCCAGGCATCACAGCTGACCAGGACAACGTCTAGAGAGACGGAATCTTCTAGTTTTCCCCTTCTAAAGAAACCTTTTCCAGATGCCGCCATTCAGCACCCTCTTTACTTCTATCTCTTAAACCATAGTAGATGATACACCTGCCCTAAAATCCATTGCTGAAGAGGGAAAGTGGGATTACTAACTACTGTAACTAAGTAAATGAATGACAGTTGACTGGAGATAAACACCTTCCACGATCAAACTGTGGTTTTGTTAGCAGAGAAGAAAGGGGGAGTAGGCAAAGTCCAGGCAACTAACAGGACCTGTACAAAATGTTCCCCATCAACAGAGACCTTTCTGGGGACTTCCCTGGTGGCGCAGTGGATAAGACTCCATGCTCCCAATGCAGGGGGCCCGGGTTTGATCTCTGGTCAGGGAACTAGATCCCACATGTGTGCCACAACTAAGAGTTCGCATGCCACAACTAAGGAGCCCACCTGCCTCAACTAAGACCTGGCATAACCAAATAAATTTTTTTTAAAAAAAAAGAGAGGCCTTTCCAGTTTGATGCTGTCTGGGTTCCAGGGCTCCCTTCAGGCAGGGAGGCCATGGAAGGGAAGGGCTTAGGCACTTGGGTCACCTATGGTGTTTGCTTCTGGCTCCTCTGGAGGCCTCAGCAAAATGTGGGGGGCAGGGCTTCCCTGGTGGCGCAGTGGTTGAGAGTCCGCCTACCGATGCAGGGGACACAGGTTCGTGCCCCGGTCCGAGAATATCCCACATGCCGCGGAGCGGCTGGGCCCGTGAGCCATGGCCGCTGAGCCTGCGCGTCCGGAGCCTGTGCTCTGCAACGGGAGACGCCACAACAGTGAGAGGCCTGCGTACTGCAAAACAAACAAACAAAAAAAATGTGGGGGGCATGCACTGGCGTGATGATTTCTGGCGCTGCTGTCACCACTGGTTATTTGCCTGTCTATGCCACTTCCCCAGATTTCCACATCTCAGAGGATAAAATAGGAAAAAATATAGTCAGGGTACAAGGGCAAAGGGAGCCACTTTATTGGGTACCTACTGGACACAAAGCATTTTTTCACACACCAGGTCATATCATTCTCACGGTAACTGCTAGCTGAGTATCTATGGCAGTCTGTCATAAATGAGGAAGCTGAGGCATGATTAAACAACGGCCAACATCCCACAGCTAGAAAGTGGCAGGGCCAAGCCGCAAGCTCGGAGCTGCCTGACTCTAGAACCTGCAGCCTCTGAACGCAGACGTGTTACCCTCCAGTGCGAGATGCAGCACCAAAGCCACCAGTGATGAGAAAGAGACGCAGCAGAAATTATGACGTCAGTGTAGGAACATTGCCAGAAAAGCTGAATAAAGAGTTAATAATGTTCAGGAACCCAGAGACTGGCATCGCATTATGACCTCATAAACACAGATCACACGCACAAGTTCCAAACAAGGCACCCTCCGCTCCCAAAGCCCTATCCATGGGTCATCACGAATGGATTTCACAAGACCTCTAAACGGTATGGTCCACGGTTCCACACTGGGCCACAAACTGTTTCCAGCTCACAATAAATACAGAAATGGAAGCGAGTGGTTAGAAACCTTTAAAATGCTTTGACATGGCTGTGATATTCAAGCACATATTTAGCGGACTCTCACGGAACAGGGTCCGTTTGAGTGTTGAATGCAGGTTGCATCTGGCACAGGCTGCATTCTAGTACTGGTCTCTGATGAATTTAAAAAATGTTTAATGAAGATCAATTAATAAATTTTTTAAACCCCGGTTCTTCACCACAGAGCGTTGGAAAAGCATTGCCCTAGCGTTGGCTGGGTAGATATAATTACTCCCATCTTACAGGTGAAAAGAATGAGACGCAAAGAGACTGAGTCACTCGCCCAAGGTCAACACCAACAAGGGTAAGAAGCAGGAAAGGCAAACTCTCTAGTTCGACAACAAATGAGAACTATGAAATCTCTCAGCTCCTGATAACAGAAAGTGTTAGCAAGAGTTGTAAAAATATGGAGGCTTATTTAAAAAAAAAAAAAAAAGGAAAAAGAAAATTTCCTCTAGCTCTGCCTTTGCCAAAAGTTCAGCTAAGATGCCTCAGGGGAGAACTACCTATAAAGGGAGGCCAGGAATAAAAGGGATATGGATGGCTTCATTCCTGACAAAGGCCAGTCTTTTGCATCCCGAGGTACACATAGGCTTACTAACTGTTACTGCAATTTCACTTCCACAAATCATGAAGGACTCTTTTTAAAATCCTCCCAGTCTTGTTCTAGAACTCACCAGCCCCATCACTGCCAACCCAGCTGAACGACCCACCTCCTCAGAGCTTGGCCCTTTCTAGAATGTTCTACCATGACCTCCTCCCTTCCCCAACTGGAAAAGCGCTGCTCTGCCTGAAGACATTTTTAGAAGAGATTATTGTTATATCAACACTCTGGGTTTCAAGAACTAAGAAGCATTCAAGTCATTTTATTTTTTCATATTTTTAATTATTATTTTTTAACTGGTACTACATTTATTGAAAAAATTTTCATGTAAGTAGACTTATGCAGTTCAAACCTGTGTTGTTCAAGGATCAAATGTATTTGTATGTATATATATATATATATAACATATATTTATTTGTATATAAATAAAATGAAATCTCTATGTTCATATATATTTGCTTGTTAAAAACTCTCAATTCCTATTTTCTTGAGGTTTTTTTTTTTGTGTGTGTGGTACGCGGGCCTCTCACTGCTGTGGCCTCTCCCATTGCAGAGCACAGGCTCCGGACGCGCAGGCTCAGCGGCCATGGCTCACGGGCCCAGCCGCTCCGCGGCATGTGGGATCTTCCCGGACCGGGGCACCAACCCGTGTCCCCTGCATCGGCAGATGGACTCTCAACCACTGCGCCACCAAGGAAGCCCCTCTTGAGTATTTTTATCTTCAGTGGATGTTAGTTTTTATTGAAGGTTTTTTCAGCATCTATTGAAATAATTATGAATTTTCCCTTAGATTTTTAATATTCTCTTGGATTTTTTTTATTAAAGTATATTTGATTTACAGTGTTTCAGGTGTACAGCAAAATGATTCAATTATATATATATTCTTTTCTCAGGTTCTTTTCCATTATCCAAACTCATTTTAAAAGGGGGGGGGGGTGCTGGAATACGGACTTCCCTGGTGGCACAGTGGTTAAGAATCCGCCAGCCAATGCAGGGGACACGGGTTCAAGCCCTGGTCTGGGAAGATCCCACATACCACAGAGCAACTAAGCCCGTGCGCCACAACTACTGAAGCCCACGCGCCTACAGCCTGTGCTCTGCGACAAGAGAAGCCACTAAAATGAGAAGCCTGTGCACTGCAACGAAGACCCAATGCAACCAAACATAAATAAATAAATAAATTTATTTTAAAAAGGCGGGGTGGGATATATAGTGGGGCTGTTCAGGGGTCTCTAGACGAGCACGCTGGGGACTGGAAAACTGTTGCCACCCAGGCACCTCTTGCTCCCTCTCTCGGAAACTACTGGCCTCTCTCGCACTTGCTATATCTTAGCTTCTCTCCACCTGTCTGCCCCAATCTCCTTTTTCTCCAGTGCTCCTCTCCTTACCTGCTGCTTTCCTGCTCCTATACCTTCACTCGCACACAATCAGTGTGGCCTCCCAACCTCAACTCTACCTCGCAACTTTGCAAATGCAGCACCGGTGCCAACTAGATCCATCTCTGTTCCCAAGTCTAACTTCCTGGAAGAGGAATCTGATTGGCTGAGCACTCAGCTGGGCTGCTAATCAGTGGTCACCAGCCTACCTGAGAATCAGCTTCCCTGGGGTCCAAGGTCAATCTCTGGTCTCAACAGCCGTTGCTGGGAAAGGCCAGGTGTGTGATGTGGAGAATGTCTGCTTCTGTGAAGGACGCTGTAAGCAAACTGGCCAACACTGCTCATGTGGTCTGGTCAGGAATAAATGAGACATAAATGAACTCCTATTCATCCTTCAGTTCCCAACTCTGCTGACACCTTGTTGGGGAGGTCTTCCATGATTTCTCTAGGTTGGTTTGTGTTTTCTTTTTTTAACATCTTTATCGGAGGATTATTGCTTTACAATGGTGTGTTATCTTCTGCTGTATCACAAAGTGAATCAGCTATACATATACATATGTTCCCATATCTCTTCCCTCTTGCGTCTCCCTCCCTCCCACCCTCCCTATCCCACCTCTCTAGGGGGTCACAAAGCACCGAGCTGATCTCCCTGTGCTATGCGGTTGCTTCCCACTAGTTATCTAGTTTACATTTGGTAGTGTATATATGACCGTGCCACTGTCTCACTTCATCCCAGCTTACCCTTCCCCCTCCCCGTGACCTCAAGTCCATTCTCTACGTCTGTGTCTTTATTCCTGTCCTGCCCCTAGGTTCTTCAGAACCTTTTTTTTTTACTATTCCATACATATGTGTTAGCATACGGTATTTGTTTTTCTCTTTCTGACTTACTTCATCCAGGTTGGTTTTTATTCCTTGTGTTTTTGCAGTGCAGTGCGCACATCCCCCTACAGGAACACTCTCTGTGTTAACTAGAAACTGCTTTCTTGGGACTCTGCCTTCGCCACCAGACGATGAGGACTCTGAACATTCAGACCATAACCTGTGTATCCTCAGTGTGTGGCGTGGCGCCTGGTGCTGGGCGAAGACGGAGCTCGATAAATGAGCGGGGAGTGACTAAATGAATGAATGAATGAACACCTGAATCAGCATCTGAATGAAAGACTAGACAGTGAATCATGCTATTCAACTTGACAAATTTTAGTCCTTCTGCAACCACTCAGGGTGAGGAGAAGGAAGAAGAGGAGGAATTAAGAGGTGGGAGGACTCCACATGGAAAGGTAAAAAGAAAGAAGATTACCCCCAAAAAGAAGAGAAAAAGAAGTGGGTGACCTGCCGGCTGTGTTGCAGCATCTTTTATTTCTAGGCGTTTTTTTTTTTTCCGGATTGTTAGATTCCTTAAAATAGCATTTGGGAACAAGGGATTAAGGCTTGGATTCCGTTTCCCCATCTGTGAAATGGAGATAGTAGCAGCTGCTTTGCTGGGTGGCTGAGAGGATAAAAGTGAGGTTACAGATGATAAGCGCCCAGCAGAGCACCTGAGGGCAGGTAAAAGGTGCTCCTGGGTTCTGGGTAGAGTTTTAGAACTACCCGGAACATCCAGGCAGGCTCTCAATGACAGAAGGTAGTACGAATGGGGACTTTCACAGAGAAGCACTGAATCCGGATGAAATTATTCTTCACCATGGGGCTTAGAGTACGAGGGAGCTGACAGCAGGGCGTGCTGCCCAATGATAGCAAGAGGCTGGCACAGGCCAATAACAGTGTTACGATGTTAATCATTAAAATGCTGTGTGTGTTTTTGTCCGGGGATGAGGCATGTCGATCTTTGTTCTCCCTCTACTAGATGAAAGGTGAGGTGCTACCAAAGGTGGTGACTCTAAGGCGAGAGGATGGCAGGCCTGCCTGGCCACCTGCACAGCAAGGCTCTGGCTCCCGCAGCCCCCAACATTTTTGGAGTCCTTGAAGGGAACAGCTGAGCAGGTGCAGGCGGAAAGGGAGGGCAGGCAGCTTAGCTCCTCCCAGGAATCCAGGCCCCGCCCAGTCAAATGAGAGTCCTCTGTAGCTGACTGGCAAAAGAGAGTTAAAAAGGAAGAATAAACATGATATGATGGTGCCTATCAATATTTTTTTAAAAAGCAAGAATAAAAATTTTTAAAATTAAAATAAAATTTTAAATTAAAAATTAATTTTTAAAAATTAAAAAAAATTTAAAGCAAGGTGAAGATCTATACCCAAGAGAAATGAAGCATATGACCACGCAGAAACTTGTACACAAATATTCATGGCAGCATTATTCACAAGAGCTAAAAGATGGAAACAAGCTAAATGCCCATCAACTGATGAATGGATAAACAAAATACAGTATATCCACACAGCAGAATATTATTCAGCAATAAAAGGAATGGAATACTGATACGACAAGGATGAAGTTTGAAAACGTTATGTTAAGTGGAAGAAGCCAGTCGCAAAAAAAAACCCCACATATGCTATGATTCCATTTATATGAAATGCCCAGAATAAGCAATCCATAGAGACAGAATGTAAATTAGGGTTGCCTGGGGCTGGGGGACAGGGGACTGGGGAGTGGCCACTAATGGGCACAGGGTTTCCTTTGGAGATGAATAAAATATGAAACTCTGTAACTATACTAAAAAACATTGAATTGTACACTCAACAGGTGAATTGTGTGATATGTGAATTATAGCTTAATAAAGCTGTTACGTTAAAAAAAAAAAAAAAAAACAGTGTGGAATAGCAGTTCATGCCTGCATTCTAGGTCAGATTCTTAGCTCTCATGCTTTCATTGAGAAAACGTTGAGCGCCTATTAAGTGCCAAGCCCTCTTCTAGGTGCTGGGTCCACAGCAATGAATAAGACAGATAATGTCCTGCTCTATTGGCACTTAGGTTTTATTGGAGAAATCTGGCCCCCAAGCTTTTTTCTTTTTTTAATTTAAGGCAAATAAATAAATAAATGCAAGTGTGCTGAGACAATGAAGCAAATATGGAACTTAAAGAAAGAATCCCTTAGAATGCAGAAGCATGCCTGGAAGAGGAGGGATTCCAGGGAGAGGGGGTAGCGTGTGCAAAAGGCTTCCTGTGGACCTTACACCAGTCCCTCCAGCTTTCTGAGCTGTTACTCACAGTGTGATGGTGAAACACCCATTCCTCACTCATGGGAGGCCCTGGCTCTGTGCTCGGCAGACAGTGGGACCCAGATATTATTTCCCTCCCTCTCCATCCCCAACTCATATGCTCTATGCCTCCAGCCTGGATTGCGTATCCTTCCTCTCTCTCCCCGTAGAAGGGCCACAGAATCGGTCTGTGATGGTTTGTGACCTCTTTTCCCTTGAACAAGGCCAAGCCATCGGTCCCTTGTCAGCTCCCTGGTGGCCGGTATCTCCCTAGAGGCTGATGCCATGGTCTTTCTCCTCTCAACGGCCTTCCAGCTGGCTCTGGGCTCTGTCTGGCACTGGTCAGAGCTCGAAGCTTGGTGAAAAGAGAAAATGCGACGCTGTTAATAAAAGCAGAGGTTCTAGACTCAAGCATATCTTGATTCCAGACAGACTTACTTCTACTTTTTCCTGGCTAAGTGCCCTGGGGGGTGGGGCTTCTCCCCTCTAACCATTTTCTTTTCCAGGAGCATCAGCCTTCTACGACCATTTACGGTGCATCATTCAATATCTAACTGCATCCTCACCATCACCCATGACGTTTGACACCTCTTTTATTACCACTTCACAGAAGAGTAAACTGAGGCTCAGACAGCTGACGTCAAGTGCCCATGCAGCTAGTTGATGAAAGAACCCGGATTTAAACCCAAGAAGTTGGGACTTCCCTGGTGGTGCAGTGGATAAGAATCCACCTGCCAATGCAGGGGACACGGGTTCGATCCCTGGCCCGGGAAGATCCCACATGCCGCGGAGCAACTAAGCCTGTGCGCCACAACTACTGAGCCTGCGCTCTAGAGCCCGCGAGCCACAACTACTGAAGCCCGCGCGCCTAGAGCCCATGCCCCGCAACAAGAGAAGCCACCGCCATGAGAAGCCTGCGCACCGCAACGAAGAGCAGCCCCGCTCGCTGCAACTAGAGAAAGCCCGCGCGCAGCAATGAAGACCCAACGCAGCCAAAAACAAATAAAATTAAACCCAAGAAGTCTGGATCCGGAGCCTATGGTCTTTACAACTACTATGACGTCTCACCAGTATGAAATTGGACAATAACGCCTGCATAGTGGGCTTTCTGTGAGAATTGACGGAGCTAATGTACATAAGGCATCTTGGTGTTTGGAATATAGTGTCCAACAAATGGTACCTAGCCTACAACCCCTACGCCCCTGAGACTTAAAGTGGGTTCTGCTGTTGGAAGGGATTTTTTTCAGACTTCAACGTGAGGTGTGTCCCAGGGAGAGACGGACAACACTGAATAACTGTCCGGTGGAACTCTCCAGCATTCCCTGGAGTTCCCATCAGGTCCTGGGACACCCCTACAGAACAGACCCAGTACAGGTGGCCTGAGCTTTAAGGCAACCTGCTGGCATCAGCTACAGGGGAGCTGGAGCCCGACAACAGCTCGGAGCTGGATGGGAGCTTCAGAGGCTAAGTGGAGGAATCGGGAGGGCTCCCAGGAGGTGGGCTGGGGGTGGGGGGTGGGGGTCCAGTCTCCTTGGCCCTGTCAGTGGCAATGGCTCTCAAAGTCAACCCGGAGGCAAAAAGAAACTTTCAGTGAGAAACTTTCAAAGGAGACTTGGACCCCAGCTTGGCAATGAATGAGAGGGTACCGCACTCAACCACAAGGAGAGCCGCACTTTACCCCTGTGGGGTCAAGGAAGCAGCAGACGGATGTGGAGGGAGCCTAAAATCAGTTCTAGCACTTGCCAAGAAGGAGCTTCTAACTGTTCCAAGATTGTTTCTCCATTTGCAACACGAAGCAAATACCACCAACCTTACGGAGATCAGAGCACCAGATACATACAGCAAGTATCCAGCACAGGGTAAGGCACATATTTTTATTTAAAAAGAATAATCATCAAAGCTCTTAGTCACTGTGCTAAACTTTATACATGCATTTGATGTTCTCATTGGATCCCCGTAACCGCTTTGTGAGATAGATCTCGTTATTAGCGCCATTTTGCATATGGGGATACTGAGGCTTTAAGAGTTACAGGATTGCATGTCCCAGGTTGTACAGCTCGGCGGTTGTCAAGCTGGGATTTGAATCCGGGCAGTGAGATCTCAGAGCCTCCATCTGAACTGGTTCCATTCTCCCTGCCCTTTCTCAAGAGATCACTCAATCCACCCCAACACCAGTTCAAGATAACCAAGTCATTCACGGTAACTGGGACAGTGTGGAGGAATGACTAAGACCATGCATGGGTTTTAGACAGTACCAGCTCTTCCTTCCTAGAGGTGATGCAGTCGTATCTCATCGAATCCTTGCAACGGCTCTGTGAGAGATGTAATATATTAACTTCACTGTGCAGACGAGAAAACAGAGGCAGAGCAGTGAAGTGAATCATTCAAGGTTACGGTCAGGCAGTAAGAAGAGAAATGAGAGCCCACTTCAGCCCTAGGTTGGGTTCCAGGGACATAGTTGCTGGATAATAAGTTAGCTCACCTCTGGGAGGCCAGGCAGCCTTGTGTCTGCACAGGAAAACAAAAGTAGATAAATGCAGGAATTCACAGCCCTATAAAACATGAATTAAGATAAAATACGCACCCTTACTACCTAATGAGGGAGGTTTATGAACACAAATGCATGACAATGACTCAGGGGACCATAATTATCTTATCATAAGTTAAAGGCAATCAATTCTTATTTCTAAGTAAATATAATACTTCCTCAATCCTAAAACACACCTTTTTTTTTTTTTTGGTCATTTCTGAAGTCCAGGTGCGGCTACCATGGATGTGCATGTTGAATTTGTGTCTTTCTTTCCCCCCAGAAAAGCTGGAATTGAATGGAGACTGTGTCAGAGAACAGATGTTGCCTTAGAATTGAAGTTCCTGCTTCTTGCCTCTGTCCTAGGTGAAGTCCCCTGCCCCTCCTCCTGCCTTCCTTTCCCTCTCTCCAGTCAAAAGAGGAAAACTGAGCATCCCTTGTTAGGAATAAGAGATAGCCAGCACTCTCTTAGGGGACTCATGGAATAATTAAGTGGTTGGGGAAAGCAAAAATAGAGATCTTCTCTCCCCCAGCCCAGGACACCCCCTATACTCTGATCCCTGATGCAAGGACATGGGAATGGTTGACTGAGCCTGGATCTGCCTGTCCTAGGCTGGAGGAGGATGGTCAGTGGAGAGCAGGTCTTTGTGCAGCTGGGACATGTGAGTCCAGACGCGGCAGACCCCTCAGCAATGCCACAGTAGAACCTGGTGGTAAACCTGAGGCTCTGGGTTCCCAGAATGAATGCTTCTCACTCTGCTGCCTCCGGTTCTTTTCTCTCAATCTCCCTGCCGGGAAGGACCCTCCCACTGGCCCAGGAGAGGTGATGCTGTCCTCCCAGAGGCAGAACAGGCTGTGTGCCCCAGGGCAAGTCACTTACGGCTTCTCTGGAGACTCAAAGGCCCCCAGCCTCATCCCGCCCCAAGCTCCTTCTCTAGATAAACAAGTGGCCTCCTTCAAGGGCCTCCATTCTCAGATGTGGGATTGATAGAGATCATGGGCCCTCAAGGGTCTCCTTCTCTCTCCTGAACTCTTAAAATATAAAAGGTGGCGGTCCAGTGGTTAGGACTCCACACTTTCACTGCTGAGGGCGTGGGTTCGATCCTTGGTCAGGGAACTAGGATCCCACAAGCTGAGGCACAGCCAAAAACAAACAAAAAAACCCAAAACACAAAATATAAAAGGAAGAAAAACCTCAAAGAAAGTGCCCAGTCAGAAATCAGAAGTGCTGGGTTCAGCTCTGACCCTCATCCTTCCTTGTCCGTGAAATGGGCACAGCCCTTTCCTATCTCTGAACCTGGTATCCCACTTCCTTTCCACCCTGGCCTCTGAGGCCCATAGGCGAGACTCCATAGTTCCTGGCAGGCTCCGCCTGGGCAGGGACTTCTGGTAAAGCCCCTGCACTGTAAGTTTTGAGGCGGCAGCCTCTGGCCTGCCTTGTTAATGTCTGTTGAGTTGAATCACTCAGAAGCCTCGCTCTGGACTCCTTTTAAATGGCAGACCCCAAAGACAGGTACAACTTTCGTTTACGCCTCTTAAGTAAACTTTAGCCTAAGGACCTCTGCCTCTATCCCTGCGTGCAGAAAGAGGAAACAGAGCCAAGCCTCAGCCCAAGATATGTGGGAGGGGGTGTGGGAGAGCAGGGAAGGGAGAGCAAGGGGCTGGCTGAAGTCCTCAAGATGGCCCAAGGATAAGCCTCATCAAGGCCAACGGCTGGCAGTGCCCAAACCAGCTGCAGTCACTGAACCCCACCAGTGCTCAGCACACATCTCCCCAGGGCAGCGGGTGCTGGGTGAGAGCCAGACTGCTGGATTCGTGATCCCAGCTCTGCCGCCTATAACTTTTCTGACCTTGGGCCACGACTTAACCTACCTGTAAAATGGGAGGAAGTAGTACCTGCCTTCTAGAGCCATGGAATGATGAGAGCAATGCTAGCACAGAGCTAATTCTATGGTATTTTTCACTGCTATTACCTGCCCCGAGGCTCACACACATTATTATCTCATAGGATCTTCAGGACAAGCCTGGGAAGAAATAATTGTTTTCTATATGAAGAACCTGAGGCTCAAGTCACACTGCTGGTTTGTAGCAGGGCAGGGATCAAAGGCTCCCTTGTTCTTTGTAACTTTAAGTTCCACCATACCAGGTCCCCTCCCCGAGGGAGGGATAGAAAAGTACAAGGTTGTGGGAAAAGGGAAAGAAAAATGATGAAGGGAAATCAGTGCCACCGGGAAAGGCTCAAGGTGGGAGAGGCTGGCTGGTGGGACAGGTAGACGGAGCATCTTTTCCCGCCATGAGTGCTGCCTCCCAGGAAGGATGCTGGCTGCAGGCTGAGGGCCTCTGGGCACTACAGGTCTTTCCCAGCAAGGCTGCAGCCTCTGAGGCTCCAGAGAAATCCTACTGCAGACCACACCACAGATCACCAGCCACAAGGGAGGAAGGAGAAAAGGAGGAAGGAATAAGGACGCGCCAGCCCGGGCGGCCCTGGGTCCATTCCCTGTGCAGGCCCTGGAGCTCAAGGACAGCCCCAGGCTCCTTGGGTCCGAGACACTTCATTCTGGCTAAGGGAATGGGGAGGCTGGGCCCAGAGGGGGCAGAGTCACGTGGGCGGTGGACAGGCTGCATCCCTACCCATCCCAGCAGGCAGCAGGCAGGCCAGTGGGGAGGTGGGCAGGAGCCCAGAGGGCCAGCAGCTGTGACCACAAGCCAGGCATCTTTCTGCCCACAGGGGTTGGCAAAGGGCAACCAGACTGCCTTCTCAGACTGGAAAGAGAAGGAGTCTCTTCAGGTCGGAGAAATTCCTGCCTGTGCCACTTTCCTATTCCCAGACTCGCCAAATATTAGAGCAGGAAGGGGCTTCCCAAGGTCAGCCAACGGGACATTCTCATTCTGCAGTGGAGGACAGTAAGGTCACCCAGATTCTGAAGGTGTAAATGACACCAGAACTTGGGTGCTCCAACATCAACACCCAGTCCCATGGTCTTTGGGGAAGTAGATGAGACTCAAGTCAGGCCTCCACGGTTCTGGCTCTGCTCCCAGCTAGCAATCTTCTAGATGCGTCCTTCAGCGTGTAGATTCTATAGTTCTGAGATAGAGAGTGGCGGGCACGCACCAGGTGTGTGTTTGTGTCTATTCATTCAGCAAATATTTATCGAGGGCCTTGGGCTAGGCTCCACTTCAGGCCCTGGAGATAAAGCAGTTCCCAAAACAGATGAAGCCCTTCCTCTCGGGGGGCTGACATTCCACTGAAGAGACTGTGGAAGTCCATGTAGAAGGACCCTTGTGTATCATCTGTGCCCAGACTCTGGTGGGTGGGGAATGTCCCGTCCACACCGCTGAGCACCACACCCTTCTCTGGGCCTCCTTGTGCATCACAGGGGATCTCAGACAAATATCACGAAAGTATTTCCTAAGCCACCACCCTGCACCCAGGTCCTCTGCCCCCACCACGCCCAGGGTGCTTCAGCTGACACTCTTTGCCCTGCCTTGAAATCACCGATTTTGTTCGCTGACTGTCTGAACAACCTGAAGTGGGCCTGCCTCGTGACGTCTTCTCTGGTCCCCAGCGCTTGGGAGACGGGAGCTCCCTGGAACCTCTTGATGAATAAAAGTCTGATTGAATGAAGCCATTGATTCTGAGCTCCGATCACCCGTCTGTAAAGCAGAGGCGATCCCTATCTGGATGACTCCTGATTGCCCCACAGCTCAGATGAGACGGGAGATGAAAGGACCTTGGAACCAGCAAGCTGTTCTCCCAGCAATAGTTCTTATTATCCCCCATAAAAAAGGGCACCAGTTAAGTGCCTCTCTCTGGGAAAGGCGGCAATCCTGGAGCTGGCAGGGAGCGTGTGCTGGTGCAGGAATATGTGTGTGCACCAGGCCCAGAGATGCTGCGAGGAGAACCGGCTGCCGGGTCAGCAGGGCCCAGCTAAGTCAGCTCACGGCAGAGAGCAAAGGGGAGGAAGGGAAAGGGAGAAGGCACCCGAGTCCCCATGTCCATCCATCCGTCTGTCTGTCTACTGCAGCCAGGAACCTCCAGGCAGGACGGAAGCACTGCCCGGCCGTAAATGACTGCTGGCTCCAGGCTGGCCACCCGCCCTGATTGCCCTCACGGAAGGGCCGGACTTTACCCAGCAAATCGGGAAGGAACTGGAACCTCTGAACTTGGGACTTGGGCTGCGTCGATAAGGCCAGTGGACAAACAGAGGGCAGGGGTTGAGGCTCCCCTTTACACACACAGAAGCCCGGCTCCAGGCTGATACTGCCGAGATCTTTGCCCTTTAGTTCAGACAGGAAATCTTAAAATGGAAAATCAGCTGCGTAAGGAAGGGGCGCGGCCACCAGCTCACAGGGAAGACAGAGCAGGTTGTTCCCAATACAGCTTTGAACGGGAAGGGACCCAGCCAGCCAGGGGTGTCTGGGCAACAGAGAAGGCGGCTGGGCAGGTGAGAGCCGCATGAGACTGCGTTCCTGGTGTGAACGAGGCAGCTGGAGGGCCGGGGAGAAGCAGAGGCCTCATCTGAGCCACAATACACCATCTCTTCCTCGTGGGATTGAGCCCACCCGTAGGAACCTCAGATTCTCCATCCATAAACAGGGCTAGCAATACCATCTCCCTCAGAGAGCACACGAGAGGATCCGAATGAAGGCACGAGTGTGCCCTGCAAAATGCAAAGGGCTTGACAAGCAACCCCGCATCCTGGTCGAGCCCTCCCACGCCGCACTCCCCAGCCCCCAGAGGTATTTCACAATCAAGAGGAGAAATCCAAAATAACATCTCCTGCCCCCACGTCACCCCCATACACCCTCGGGCTAGCAGTTCAAAGAAAAGAACATTGGGAGAAGATACATAATTAGAGAACCCCAGCAGTCTCCCTGCTGAGGTTTCCAAGTAACTATTCACCTGTAAATTACTCCTCTCACCTTACTTCCATCTCCAGATCCTTTTGACAAGGTAAATTCATTTACCTACATCTGTAACCATCCTGCTTTGGTAAACATTCCAACAAGCTTGGATGGCCCATTAAAGAGACAAAAAGTTGAAGAAGTAAGGCAGGCAGGAGGGAAAGAGAAATTCACTCGTGGTCATTACTGGCACTTACAGAATTACCCTTGGAGAGTAATTAATGAGGAACCAAAGCCAAGGCAAACCTCACCCCCTGCCCAAAGGGAGCCCGTCACAGCAGGGTGGGAGCTGCCGGAGGCCCTTGTTCCACATGGCCCATACCTCCCACCAGCAGTAGGGGCTGAGGGGGGATGACTGGACGGTTCTGGGCAGTGCTGTGGGCTGCACTTTCACTTCCAGGAAGAACCCTCCTGATCCAATGAAGTCACTCCCTCTCATTCACAGACCCCCCAGCCCCAGCCCTACCAGACCACGCCCCACCAGGACCTGGACATTTCCGGACCTGGCGCATCTTAGGCACATCCATGGCTAGCTGATGAACGAATGAATCAATGCACCGTTCATTCCGGTGTCTTAAAGCCTGTCAGGTGTGTCCAATCCACAGCCACCCCTCGGATTAAGGCCACCATTGTCGCTTGCCTGGACCAGGGCCTCAGATTACTCTCTCTGCTTTCAGTCTCTCCTCCTCTCAGCCTCCACACAGACTTATCTCCTTAAAAAGCAAATGGTAAAAGCAAGCAAGGTAACACTTCAGCTTTGACCACCAAGGAGAAAGTCATGGTTAAGACAGGGACCCCTGGGGAATTCCCTGGCAGTCCAGGGCTTAGGACTCAGCACTTCCCCTGCTGGGGCCTGGGTTCAATCCCTTGTCAGAGAACTAAGATCCCACAAGCCGCACGGCCAAAAGAAAAGAGACAGGGACCCCTGGAGTCAGACATCCTGGGTTTGAAATCTGGGTCCAAACAGACCACCTGTGTGGCCTTGGGTAAGTTACTTAACATCTCTGAATCTTAGCTTCTTCATCTATGAAAAGAAAATAATAACGGTATCTACCTCTTTACAGGTGTTATCGTTTCCGGTATGAGTTAATGAAGGAATGCCAAACGCTTATAAACATTAGCTACCAGCAGCAGCATAATTATTACTGTCATCATCATCATCATTGCTTAAAACGCCTTCACTGTCTTCCCATTGTCCTTGAATTAAAAGCCAAGCTCTTTAGCGCAGCTCGTGAAACCTGAGCCTGCTGGCTTCCCATCCTCAGTTCTCACCCCTTTCCCCACTCTCCCTAGTCCAGCCACAAAAGGCCTTGTCATTTCCCAAATGCTCCTCTCTCCATCCACCTCAGCTCCCTGCCTCAGGCCACTTTCTCTGCCTCTCAGAACCCAGAGATGCACACCCAGCAGACCCGAGAGGTGCCCACTAAGGGGCTCCGTCCTTAGAGACTTAACCCTGGTTTGGGCAGAAACGTGTGTGAAGCTCAGAGCTGGACCTAGCGAACAGACTATCCAAGTTTGTTGTCTTCTCAAAAGAGCTTCCTAGTTGTTTTGAAACTTCCAACAATTCTACGGAAAAGAGAAGTTAGGTATGACTGCCCCCACTTTAACACGAAGGACCCATGGTCCACACAAGGCCAGTGCCTTGCCTCTGGTCACCACTTAGCAGCTACAGGAACAGAATCTTAAGTCATCCAAGACAGCAGAACAGGAGGAAAGAACACCCACCTGAAGGTGGACCTGAGCTTGCATCCCCAGTCAAGACCTTGGGCAAATTTTCACCCCTCTAAGCTCCCAAGTTCTTCATCTGTAAAGCGGAGGAAAGAATGACTTTCTTGCAAAGTGCTTTGGGAAGATGAGTTGAGACACCTGCTGTAGGAGCAAGTGCTCGGCCCCTGCCTGGCCTTGGAAACAAGGGCATCGGGATGGGAGGAGAGGGAGGCTGCACAGAGGCAGGTGTGCAGGGATGTGGAAGCGGCACAGGAAGGCAGGAGTGGGCAGCCTCTGCCTCCACCCCGGGGCTCCGGGACTTCCACAGCCTTCACTCCTACAGGCCAAGGGCAAATTGCATCCTCAGCGGAAAGGCACAGGGCAGTGAAGACCAGAAGTGCAGGCAAGATGGGAGCTGGAGACACAGGTCTGGGGGAGCCAGCAACCACGAGGAAGCCACAGGGACAGGACTGGGTGCAACTTCCTAGGGAGAAAGCTGAGGGTGGTACCAGAGGTGCACCTGGGACCAGGAGGCAGGGGAAGAGACTTGGAAAGGGCAGGGACCTAAAAGATACAACAGTGATTATAGAATGGTCACCCCAACCATCAGCCCAGAAAGAGCAGCTCTATTTATTCAACATTTTCCTCCAAGTGTTTTTTTTTTTACATATTTATTTATTTATTTATTTTTGGCTGCGTTGGGTCTTCGTTGCTGTGTGAGGGCTTTCTCTAGTTGTGGTGAGAAGGGGCTACTCTTCGTTGCGCGGGCTTCTCATTGCGGTGGCTTCTCTTGTTGTGGAGCATGGGCTCTAGGCGCGCGGGCTTCAGTAGTTGTGGCTCGCGGGCTCAGTAGTTGTGGCACGTGGGTTGTAGAGTGCAGGCTCAGTAGTTGTGGCACACGGGCGTAGTTGCTCCGCGGCATGTGGGATCGTCCCAGACCAAGGCTCGAACCCGTGTCCCCTGCATTGGCAGGCGGGTTCTTAACCACTGGGCCACCAGGGAAGCCCTCCAAGTGGTTTTGTGTGTGTGTGTGTGTGCGTGTGTGTGTGTGTGCACGTGCGCTCGTGTGTGTGTTTTGGGGGGTTTTTGGTCGCCCTGCATGGTTTGTAGGATCTTAGTGCCCCGACCAGGGATTGAACCCGGGCCCTCAGCAGCGAAAACACTGAGTCCTAACCACTGGACCACCAGAGAATTCCCCTCCAAGTGTTTTCTAAGAGATTTTTATATATTTCACTAAAAGAACAAATGATCCCACCCATGCTACAAGTCATGTTAGGGGAAAGTAAAACAAGTTGTCTTCCCTGTCCAACTAGGACATGGACTTCTCAAGGACAAGATATAGATCCAGAGCCTGGCCCAGGGCAGCCTCAATAGAGATAGTGAATGGCTGAAGAAATGAAAGAAGAGGGAACACTAAGATCAGAAAGTGAAATATCTAGATAGCCCTTAAATTCATATTTTCTTAAGATGAATAATATTATAGTTATATAATAATAATAATCTGATTATTATTATTTAACCTTATTTTCCAAATGACAAAGTAAGCTGTTCTATGAGTAGAAAAACTGTTTTGAGTAAACTCAACTGAATTAACTCCTGCCTCCCACACTTACTTCTCTGAGCCTCAGTTATCTCGTCTGTTAAATAAACATTATTTTGTATTTGGAATCAGCATTGGGAGGAGTCAAGATAATGTATATAAAGTGCCACCCATATGGTTTTCACTTAATACATGAAAACCTGCCTTGCAGACCATAAAGCAAGTCCAACAGAATTCAGAAGCACAGCATGTATGCTGCTTTCTCTGACCACAAAGCAATTCAGTTGGAAATAAATAATGAACAGATAACAGAGAGCCTTACGGTTTTGGAAATTTATGAGCACACTTCTACAGAAGTCAAAGATCAAAGAAAGAATTAAAGTGGAATGTGAACATAGATAGAACTGGATGTCAATGAAAATGTTACATATCAAAATAGATTGGGACTTCCCTGGTGGTCCAGTGGTTAAGACTCCACGCTCCCAATGCAGGGGGCCCGGGTTCGATCCCTGGTCAGGGAACTAGATCCCGCATGCATGCCGCAGTTAAGAGCCCACATGCCAAAACTAAAAAAAAGATCCCACGTGCCGCAACTAAGACCCGGCGCAGCCAAATAAATAAAAATATTTTTAGAAAAACAAAAACCAAAATGGATTGAACACAGCTAAATCAACACTCAGGGAGGAATACGTAGCCTTAAATGATTAGATTAGAAAAGAAGAAAGGGTGAAATACCGTGAGCTAAATATGCAACTTAAGGAATTAAAAAATAATTACAGCATAAACCCAAGGAGAGCAGACCATAAGAAAGAAATAAAAATGAGAGCAGGGGCTTCCCTGGTGGCGCAGTGGTTGAGAGTCCGCCTGCCGATGCAGGGGACGCGGGTTCGTGACCCGGTCCGGGAATATCCCACATGCCGCGGAGCGGCTGGTCCCGTGAGCCATGGCCGCTGAGCCTGCGCGTCTGGACCCTGTGCTCCGCAACGGCAGAGGCCACAACAGTGAGAGGCCCGCGTACCGCAAAAACAAACAAACAAACAAAAAAAAGAGAGCAGAAATTAATGAAATGGAAGATAAAAATAAGATAGCTTTAACAAAGTCAAAAGTTGGTTCTTTATGAAGTCTAATAAAATTGAGAAACTTTCAGTGAGAACAATCAAGAAAACAATGACAGGGTTCAAATAAATAATATTAGGAATAATAAAAGGGGAAAAGTTATAGATAGGCAGAGATTAAAAAGATAAGAAATACTACGAACAACTTTCTGCCAATAAATGTAAAACTTAGATAAAATAGAAAGATGCCTAGAAAAGTATGTGACGAAAATGGACTAAAAGAAATTAGAAAACCTAGCTTTTCCTTTAACTGTTAAAGAAATTAAATCTATTATTTAAAACCACCCCATAAAGAACTCACAGGCCCACTGGTTACAAAAACAAGTTCCAACTAAATGTCAAGAACAGGTAACTACAGATAATTCAAACTCTTGCAGAAAACTGAAAGAGGGGAATGATTTCTCCATTCATTTGATGAGGAAAGTACAGCTTTGATATCAAAATTAGGCAGAAATAATATAAAAAAGGAAAATCACCAGCCAATAAAAATCACAATCCGTATGAACCTAGATGCAAAGTCCCTGAACAATATATTAGCAAATCAAATCCAGAAACTATAAGGGATGATTATACACATGACCAAATGTGGTTTAACCAAGAAATGCCATGTTGACTTAAATGAGATATTTATTTATGCAATTCATCATCATAACATCTTAAGTGAGAGAAATCACAAGGTAATATGAGTAGACACACAAAAAGCTCTCTAAAAATTCAACACTAGTAAGTGTTTGAAAAAAAAAAATTTAGCAAACTAGAAATAGAAAGAAATTACCTTAACTTTAAAGATGATATTTACAAAAAACCAAAGTAAATATCATACTTGATGGTGAATTATTAAAAGAATTTCCTTTACAGTCAGCAAAGAAGCTGCTATCCTGGTTTAAATCTGATTTTTTTTTAGAGGTCCTACCTCATGCAATTAGACAATATAAATAAAAGAAAGGTATAAAAATTTTCTTTATTCCCAAACTATATGATTATCTACCCAAAAAAATCAATGGAAACTATAAATTATTAGAAAGAATAAGAAAATTAGCAAAATTGTTATCAGTAAACAAAACAAAAAATTGCATTTAAAAAAATTATAATTTTATAATCCAACAATCATCAGTTTAAAATGAAATTTAAAAAATACAATTTACCATGGTAACAAATTCTAATAAGAAATGTACAAGACCTTTATGAATACAGCTATAAAACTCGTTAGAAGACATTTTAAAATATTTAAATGGAAAGAGAAAGTGGGATTATGTTCATGGATAGGAAGTTTCAATAGACAGATGTCAAATGTCCCCAAACTGATCTGCAGATTCAATACAATTGAAGTAAAAATACCAGCAGGGTTATCCAGGGAACTTGAACATCTCATTTGAAATGTATGACCAAGAGCAAAGGGCCAATGGTAATTCAGACAATTACCATTGTAACTGAAGAATAACAAATAACAAAACTTGCCCTTCCAAATATCAGAACTTATTATAAAATTATAAAAGTTGATAGGATACTATTGATATATGGAGAGACATATATGCCAATTGGGAGAGGACTGAGCCTAGAAACTGACCCATGCATTTATAGATAATAGGAAAGAATTTCAATGAAGGTCAGCAGATAGAGATGGACTATTCAGTAAATGGTTATGGAGCAATCAGTTATGCATATGGAAGATATAACACAAATGTTGACCCCCACCTCACCCTTACCAAAAAATCAGTTTCAGGTATTTTAGTAACGAAAATGAAAAGCAAAACTGTAAAATTTTTTGAAAAAATATGTAGAATGTATTGATGGTTTCAAGGTAGAGAGGGAGTTCTTAATCAAACACTAAAAAAGCATTAACCTTTATCAAATTGATAAGTTCAACAACTTCTGTTCATCAAAATACAGAAAAGTGAAAGTGCAAAAACTGGAGAAAATATTTACACCACCAGTCAAGGAATGGTACTTAGAGCATATAAAGAATTCTTACTGAAGGAAGGAAGGAAGGAAGGAAGGAAGGAAGGAAGGAAGGAAGGAAAGAAGAGGGGGGAGGGAAGGAGGGAGGGAGGAAGGAGGGAAAGAAGGAAGAAAATGAACAAAAGATGTTAATTGACATTTTGAAAAAGAGGAAAACTTGAATGGCAAAATTTTTAAAATTTAAAATGTGGTCAACCTGATTAGAAATCAAGAAAATTCAAATCACAATGTGATATTTTCATCCTCCAGAGTGGCAAACATTGAAAAGTCTGACAATACCCCCAGCAGAGCCAAGTATCTGGAGCACTAAACTGGGCAATAACTTTGGAAAATGATTTGCCATTTTTCAGTATGTTTCAATATGTTTGGGAATGCACACACCCTATGACCCAGCATAGATGTATGTCCTAAATTAAGGATTCTTACACACGTGAGGCAGGAGACAGGCCTAAGGAGGTTCATAAAAGCATTGTTTGATTTGTCTGGTTTTTTTTGTTTGGGGCTGCACCATGCAGCTTACGGGATCTTAGTTCCCTGACCAGGGATTGAACCCGGGCCACGGCAGCGAAAGAGCCAAGTCCCAACCACTGGACTAACAGGGAGTTCCCAGAAGCATTGTTTGAAATGGCCAAACACCAGAAACAACCCAAATGGCCATCTGCAGGATAATGGAAAAATCTCGTAATATGTGATACACTCATACATATACAGTAGTAAAAATGAACGAACTAGAAATTAACTCATTGTCATGGTTGACTATCACAAACTTATAAGGAATCAAATATAAAAGCAATGGTTTCCTAACTATTCTTTGTGTCTTGACTCACATAGAAAATGACAATACTTCTACTGTCCTCATAGCACACAAGGATCAACTTGAAGTCTGTGGTGATCCACCCAGAGTCACCAGATGACCAGTCCCCATAGATTTCTTGGCATCGTTAACATTCATTATGGCATTGTTAACATTCATTATGACATTGTTAACATTCTAACATTCATTATGCTGGCATTTACACAAATCAAAAACATGAAAAATGTAACACTATATTGTTTATTGACACCTGAATATGTGAAAAACATTAAAGAAAAGAAAGGGAATAATGAACAGACTTACCTCTGGGGTAAGGGATGATGGGAAAGGGCATGCAGTGCATTCTGCCGTGTGTCAGAAATATTTCCTTACAACTGTGGGATACAAAGCTATATGTATCATATGGACTTAACTATTTAAAAGAAGCATTAAAGAAAACCCCAAAACCAGAAGAAAATGTATCGGGGTATTAACCATGTTTATCTTTGAATGACAGATGTCTCTCTCTCTTTTTTTTTTTGGTAGTTCCTAATTTTCTACAATGAACATGTATGCCTTTTATAATCAAGGAAAGAAAGAAAAAATACTTTGTTTCACAAGACAGACCCCCTAATTGTGAGGATAAACACCAGGCAGCTGAAAGGAGAAGGAAGAAAAAATAACCCACTAGGTATAAAAATAACTTTCCCTGGGTTGGCTCGTCTAGCAGTAAGCTACAATCTCAGGAACTCTTTCTCCCCTGAGCTTTTCTGGGTCCTACGCAACAAAATAAGGCAAAATGTGCCTGTTGAATTATGCTGTTCTCAGTCAGGTAGAAAAGAGAAACCTTTTGTGCATTTAAGGAAAAAAGCACACTGGTCCTCCCAGGTCTTATTTTTAGCTTTACTGTAATTCAGTCTCCTAAGATGTTCTGCAGCCAAGTGAACTCAGAAAGTTTGTTTTTCCTTCTTGAAGCGTCATCTGTTGCTCTGTAGTTTGTGGAGGTGAGTGCCATGCGGTCTCACTGCAGGCAGGGACTTCCCTTGAGATTAGCGTGTATCCTGGCATTCATCTGATTTGGACTCAGCCCCTCACTGGCCGCAGCAGTTGCTAAATTATTTCCCCGGGGGGAGACTACGAACTTGGGGCAGTGAGGGGATCAGAGTAGCAGTGAGGTTCAGCTGGGCTTGTGGTCCCCCGATGCAGACATCGGAACTGAGACACCAAGAGGTGAATGACCTGCCTTTTGTCACTGGTGGGGAACCAGGTATGGAACCAAATGCCACAGGCTGTGACCAGCTTGGCCTCACGCCTTGCCCTGCCACCCACGGACGCTGTCTTTTGGCCCCTCGGTGACATGCCACCTACCCGGATGCCAAGAGCTGGTTCTAGAGTTCCACCCAGGAGCCCTTAATAATCTTCTCGTGGGCAACGTATGGAGAGAGGAGGAAGAGATGGAAAGGAGAAAAGAGAGACGAGAAGAGATTCATCTCCTTAATAACAGCTAATGCTCTCCACGTGTCAGACTTTATCTCAGACAATTCACCCTATAGTAACTCATTTAATCCTCAAAGCCAACACAATGGATTCAGTAATGGTTTTTTGTTTGTTTTTGCCTGTTTTTCAGAGGACAAAACTGAGCTTCACCAAGGTTAAGCGTCTTGCCCACCGTCACATGCTATTAAGGGCTGGAATTGGACTTGACCCTAATAATATGGATTTGGCGCTTGAATCTGAACTATGATTCATCCTATTGACCCCGCCCCAAGCACCCATCACAGGTGCCTAAGGAGTTGCGTTTTTCCTCCAAAACAGAAAAAAAGCTACATGTGGCTCGGCTGCCCGGAAATATTCAGGGGCTCCCTGATTTCCTGAACTTGTTTTTCAGGATTCCACGTCTACCTCTACAATCTCTCCCCAGGATGACCCCTCCCTATCTACCCAAATCCCAGGTCTGTGCAGAATGCCTGGTCCCCACCTCGGGCCTCCACCCCTCCAGGTTCAAGGCTGTCTCTGGTTTTTTTTGGTTTTTTTGTTTTTTTGTTTTTGCTGTACGCGGGCCTCTCACTGCTGTGGCCTCTCCCGTTGTGGAGCACAGGCTCCGGCCTGTGCCATGGCCCACGGGCCCAGCCGCTCCGCGGCACGTGGGAGCCCCCCGCACCGGGGCACGAACCCGTGTCCCCTGCATCGGCAGGTGGACTCCCAACCACTGCGCCACCAGGGAAGCCCCTGTCTCTGGTTTTAACTGCCAAGCAGCTTTTCTCCTTTCTCCAGTTTCCTGGAATGACTTCTTTTCAGCCCAATAAGGCAAGAAGCCGTTGCTGATTTCATCAAATGCATTAACTCCTTCATTCAATCAACAAATTGTATTAAGCAGCCACCATGTGACAGACCCTGTGAACTAAATCATGAATAAATACGCCAGTGAAACTCATCAGGGAGGTCAAGAAAGACTTTTCTGAAGAACTGGTGGTTGATCAGGGATCTGAAAGACAAACAAGAGAAGTTAACTAGAAAACCTGGAGGAGGGAAGCGTTGCTAAGAGGACCAGACCAAAGGAACCACCATGAACCAACAGACAGATCAGAGACAAACCATGAACTAACTGTGGGAATAGGGCCAAGTTATTCCACCAAACTTTTTGAAAATCAGTTACTCCACAACAAAAAGCAAGTATCAGTGCTTATCCCATAGTCAGAATACTACGTGATTATATTTGTAAAGTCCTTGGCACAAAGTGTGTCACATAGTTCTCATTAATTGGTATATCCCTTCTGACAGATGTTTCTCTTGGGGGGTAGAAACAATCTCGTAATTTTTATAAGCATCAGAGTTTTAGGGCGAATGGTACGATGTTATTATCTGGTCAACTGCAGATCCCTGAGGTCACCAACGTCTGTTATTTGTGTCCCTGCCCAAAGCTCCACTGAAGAAGGGGACTTCACTTGTCTTGCTCGCCACTATATCCCCAGTGCTGAAGCAGTGCCTGCCCCAAAGTGCTAAACTGGGAATGTTTGTTGAATGAATGTTTAATGGCTTTACTCATCTGCTAGACCAATGGTTCTCTAAGACTGTTTCTCCAAGCATCAATGTCTTGGAGCTTGCTAGAAACACAAATTTTCAGGCCCCATCCCAAGTCTACTAAATCAGGAACTCTGGGGTAGGGCCAAGGAATCGGTGTTTCCACGAGCCCCCCAAGTGGCTCTGATGCCCACTGGAGTCTGAGAAGCATTGGTCTAGAGATCAGCTCCTAGAGAACAGGGTTTGGCTTACTTGGTTCTAAGCTTACTAAGTTCTAAGCGCTGAGCAAACTCATCAGGTCTGAAAATTGTTGTCCCTCCTGAACTCAAGTCCCTCTGCCACACTCAAGTCAACCTAAAGAATGTCAGAACCAACCGGCTCAGGGAATTGGGCCTCCTCCTTTCACCAGCCTCCAGAAAGGTGCTCCTACCTTTGCCAAGGATGCCCTTCCCATCAATCAAGTCCCAACTCAAAAGTCTCCTTCCCTGGAGAGACTTGGGAAGCAATTCCCAGAAATGCTCCCTCTCCGTGTTCCCAGGACACAGAGGAGAGGCTTCATCCTGGCCAGCATCCCACGGTGGCATATGAATTAGTTTAGAGACACGTGCCCCTAGACATGCACCATCCAATATGGCAGCCACTAGCCACACGTAGCTACTGAGCACTGCCAGTGTGGCTGGTACAAATCGAGAGGTGCTATGGGTGTAAAATCCACACTGCATTTGTAAAAAGAAGTAACAGGAATAAGAATGTAAAATATCTCATTAACATTACCTCATTGACTATAGGTTGAAATGATCATTTTTTGGATATATTGGGTTAAATAAATATATTCTCAAGTTAATTTCATCTGTTTCAGTTTTCTGTTGTAGCTACTAGACAAGTTAAAATTGCCTATGTGGCTCATTTTTATAGTTCTATGGGGCAGTACTCTAGACACTTGGAATTCCACCATGGTAAGGGCCAGGGCTCACTCACTTTTGGATCCCTACACCCATCCCCTCTCTTGCATATAATAGATACGCAAGGAATGAGTGTAGAAAAGTAAAAGAATTCACAAACACCTCAAAGCTTAGAAAGACGTGTTGATCTTCTTAAACATGGATGCATTGATAGCAACATCTGGGACCAATCCAGTTAGTTCCAACTCAAAGTCAAAGAAAGAGGACAAGTTTGGGGAGTTTAAAGGCCCTGGTTCTGATGCTGAGCCCTAAGCAGCCAGATGATTTCACGCAACTCAACCTCCTTCTTAACTCCAACAATTGCTGTCGTGCCCGCTCCACGAGCTTTGTGAGAGCTGAATGAGAAAATAAATAGGAACCTACTGCAGCGACCGCTAGCATTGGAAGGGTGTGAGAAATTACCCTCCATTCCCCAGCCCCAGCCCTCCACTTGTCTGCCTTAGATCTTCTAGAAAGCTACAGAGTGTGCAGACATTGTGTTCCCCGGATTTATAGCTCGGTTTACAATGTTTTGCGTGAGGCCAGAAGCTTTACATGCACTATTGTTTTTCTCGTTTTAAAACTAAACTTGGGGCTTCCCTGGTGGCGCAGTGGTTGAGAGTCCGCCTGCCGATGCAGGGGACATGGGTTCGTGCCCCGGTCCGGGAAGATCCCACATGCCACGGAGCAGCTGGGCCCATGAGCCATGGCCGCCGAGCCTGTGACTCCGGAGCTTGTGCTCCACAACGGGAGAGGCCACAGCAGTGAGAGGCCCGCGTACCGCAAAAAAAAAACAACTAAACATGTTTCTCTCAAAGAGAAGAATTCAAGAAAGAGGAGGAGGCTACCAAGGCATTACAGAAAAGCTCAGGCTCCCTTCTCCTTAGTTACCCAGACAGCGAATCTCGGTCCACGTCTAAGGAACTGAAGGGAACGTTATCTTCCTAGAGTCACAGGTTTATCTTAGACCAGCCTCGCAAGTATCAAAAAATTCAACAGCCGACCGGATTTCTTATTCAATAGTCGTGTTGGATGCAATTACAGTCAACCTTCATGATTCTCAAATTATTATTCCTTATTTATGAATTCACCTACTTGCTAAAATGTATTTGTAACCCCCAAATCAATGCTCACAGAGCTTTTGAGCTCGTTCGCAGATAACCGCAGAGTAGCAAAAAATTTGTTCCCTGACATACACGGTTATGGACTAAATTGTGTCCCCCCAAATTCATGTGTTGAAGCCCTAACCTCAGAATGTGACTGTATTTGGAGATTGGGCCTTTAAAGAGATAATTAAGTTAAAATGAGGCCGTTAGGGTGGATTCTAATCCAATCTGACTGGTATCCTTATCAGAAGGGGAGTTTAGAACACACAGAGAGATAGGAGGAATGATCATGTGAGGTCATAGCAAGAAGATGACCATCTACAAACCAAGGAGAGGGGCCCTGGGAGAAACCAAACTTGCCAACACCTTGTCCTCAGACTTCCAGCTCCAGAACTGTGAGAAAATGAAATTCTGTTGAACCACCCAGGTTTTGCTTGTTGTTATTACAGTAGCCCTGGCAAACTATGACACAAATGTTCCCAGCTGGGATCACGTGTGAGCTCTCAGGCTGTAAACAAGTGTCCTTTTCATGGTCTATTTAGTGCCACGTTTTTCACATTTTTGTGCTTTTGGTTATGATTTTGTGCTTATGATTTCACTGTTTAAAATGAGCCCCAAGAGCAGTGCTGAAGTGCTGTCTGATGTTCCAAAGCACAGGAAGCTGTGACGCGCCTTACAAAGAAAATACAAGTTAGATAAGCTTCATCCAGGTGTGAGTTATGGTGCTTTTGGCTGTGAGTTCAATGCTAATGAGTCAGCATTATATATTAAATAAGGTGCCTCTAAACAGAAACACATACCACAAGGTTGTGTATTGATCAGTTGATGAAAATGTTGTGACCAGAGGCTTGAAGGAACCTAACCCTGTATTTCCTGTAGGAGCTACAGCACAATAGTCACTAATTCCGTTTTCGTGGTGACTATAGACTGTAACTGTAACTACAGCAAATGGATCCAGTGATTCCACTGTTAGGTATTTATCCAAAGGAAATAAAATCACTATCTTGAGAATATATCTGCACTTCTACGTCCATGGCAGCATTAATTACAATAGCCAAGATATGAAAACAACATAAGTGTCCATCATAAGTGTCCATGGATAAAAAAGATGTGGTACAGAGACTTCCCTGGTGGTCCGGTGGTTAAGACTCTGCGCTTCCACTGCAGGGGGCATGGGTTCAATCCCTGGTCAGGGAGCTAAGATCCCACATGCTGCGTGGTGCGGCAAAAAAAAAAAAAAAAAAAAAAGTGGTATATATATACAATGGAATATTACTTGGCCATAAAAAAGAAGGGAATCCTGCCATTTGCAACAACATGACTGGACCTTGAGGGCATTACGCTAAGTGAAATAAGGCAAACAGAGAAAGACAAATACTATATGATCTCACTTACATGCAAAATCTTAAAAAAAACAAACTCATTGAAACAGAGAACAGATTGGTGGTTACCAGATGCATGGGGAAGGGACTGGGAAAAACGAATGAAGGTTGTCAAAAGGTACAAACTTCCAGTTACAAGATGTAAGGTACAACAAGTTGACTATAGTTAACAACACTGTATTGCATATTTGAAAGTTGCGAAGAGAGTAGATCTTAAAAGTTCTCATCACAAGAAAAAGAATTGTGACTATGGTGATGGATGTTAACTAAACTTATTGTGGTGATCATTTCACAATATGTACATATATAAAATCATTATGTTGTACACCTAAAACTACTACAATGCTATATGTCAGTTATACTCAATAATTTAAAAAATGTTTTCATCGGCTGTAAATGTCTTTTAAGTAAATGAGTTCTGACTTCTGCTCTTTTGACACATTGCTCTTTCCATGCAGTGACATCTCTGGTCTCACCTCTTTTGAATTGACAGTCACCAGCATATAACCCAGTAAAGCTTAGCAGATGTGCTCAGCTGAAGCAAGAGAAGGAAGAGCTGGTAATTTCTCGATGTTGCAAGTAGGAAAACACCCTGATTTGTTTCATATTGTTCAGAGGAGGGGTTACGTTGGTCAGACACAGGCATCAGTTACGTGGACTGAAGAGTGGAAATTAAACCCTTAATTGAGCAGACAGGCTCTAAATGTCCTGTTATTAAAAAAAAAAAAAGTGTCTTCACCAGTGTACTGGCACATGGAATCCAGTACAAGATATCCGGACAATAATAAACGAGATGGGCAGCTTTTACTAGCTACCTGAACTGAAAGGACACTTGCCTTGGAAGAGGGAAACTTTTGACTCTATTTCCTGAGTCACTCATCTGGCATCTCTCCTGCCCCGTGGAGAGGTCAGGGGCTGTGGAGTCAGACAGACATGGGTTAAAATCCTGTCTGCCCCACTCCCTGACTGCAGATTACAGCCTCCGTATCCTCATCTGTAAATTGGAGCTAATAGCACCTATTCCGTGGGTTACTGAACGCGTATTGAGGGAAACTAAGTGCTTATTGCAATCCCTAGCACATACTGACTGGCTTACTCTGTAAGTAAGGGTCTTTGACATCGATGTCATATTTTTCAAGTGCGCGTTTATTTGTGAATATCATCTCTCAGCGACCCTTTTTCCCAGGGAAGAAAGGACCCTGTGTCAAACTTTCAGTCCTTTAGCAAAGTTGTACTGTGTACCTACTACTTACCAAGCTGTGTGTGATACCAGAGAAGCAGATATATAAAGTTCACGTAAACTTGTTCTGAAGGAACTCTTTCTAGAGTCCACGATAATACTTCATATCTTAAATAATAATATCTTAGTATCTTATATAACCCTCATGACACAAACAGAGTGATGATAAGATACTCAGGGAACTGGGGCTAGAGCTGTAAACATTCCACAGAAGATACTATTTGCATGGTGGTCGGGGTGGGGAAATCTGAGAAGCCTTCCTGGAGGAAGGAATGCTCCACATAAGCCTTGAATAGGGCCAAGATTCAGAGAAGTACAGATGAGATGAGAAAGCGGGGGAGATGGGAGAAAAAAGTGAGTCACTTGGTTTTCATAGGAATGTGCATCTGAGCCCTGAGGGCCTGAGTGGGAAATCACACAGTGAAAATACATTGGGTTAAATTTCTTTCTGCAGTTCCTCATCTGCCACGCCAGAGCCAATCTTACTTCTTCTCGCGTTTTTTTCTTTATTGAAGTGGGAGAAATTTTAAAATTTATTTTCTAGATTATATAAATATTGATTGTTCAATTAGCAAATTTAGAAAATTCAAACAAACAAAAAGAAAATTACGATCACCCACATTCCTACTCCTTAGAGGTAACCACTGTTAGAGACAAACCCCTTTCTAGAATATTATGTGTGTCTGTGAGAATGAGAAAGGGGCGGGGCGGGGGGGGGGGAGGAACATGACATTTACAAACTAGGATCCTAGTGTGTGCCTATTTTAGAGCTTACTTTTTATCACTTGATTAACATGTTACAGACATGATTTCAATGTCAGTAAATATGGAACTCTTATCTTTCACAACTATATAGTATCCCACTGAATGTATGTACAATAATTTGTTTAACCCATCCTTGCTTGACAAATGAATGTGTGTGTTTTAAAGATTGTTCTAATTATTATAAAATAAAAATTTGGTCAGATAGACTACTTGGAAAGTAGAGAAATATAGACGTTTTTCTATTTTCCTTATAAAAAATAAATTTCAGTCAATATAAATTACCTAGAATAACAAGGACCTAATCAACAAACTTATTTTACTTCACATCCAAGGCATCCAAGAAATTCAGACCTTGATAGTAATGCCTATTTGATAATGTGCATAGCAGTGTTAAGTTTTCCTGGTAGCTAACTTCATCCTCCTTTCTGATTAAAAAAAAAAAAATTTCCAGATACTTTAATGCAGACTACTCAAAAATTGCATTATGTAGAAATTAAATTGTCTTAGGTTACATGTATTTTTTAATTTATTAATTTTTGGCTGCGTTGGGTCTTCGTTGCTGTGCACGGGCTTTCTGTAGTTGCAGTGAGTGGGGGTTACTCTTCGTTGGGGTATGCGGGCTTCTCATTGCGGTGGCTTCTCTTGCTGTGGAGCATGGGTTCTAGGCACGCGGGCTTCAGTAGTTGTGGCACGCGGGCTCAGTAGTTGTGGCTCGCAGGCTCTAGAGGGCAGGCTCAGCAGCTGTGGCACACGGGCCTAGTTGCTTCGCGGCATGTGGGATCCTCCTGGACCAGGGCTCGAACCCGTGTCCCCTGCACTGGCAGGCAGATTCTCAACCACTGTGCCACCAGGGAAGCCCAGGATACATGTATTTTTTTTAAAAAAGGCAAAAAATTTCCACAAGACAAAGAGAAATACATACAACTGCTTCAAATAGTTTGGTCTGATATTCTTATACTAAACTGATTTTGGAAACATGTTTTAGATACATGCAGAGAGGGCCATGAACAAGGGTTAACTTCCTCCATCACATATTTCTTTAATGCTTGCAATTTTATTCAATAAATGTGTGTTAAATTTGTATCAGAACAAAGTAAACTTTTTTTTTTTTTTGTGGTACGCGGGCCTCTCACTGTTGTGGCCTCTCCCGATGCGGAGCACAGGCTCCAGACGCATAGGCTCAGCGGCCATGGCTCACGGGTCCAGCCGCTCCGTGGCATGTGGGATCTTCCCGGACCGGGGCACGAACCCATGTCCCCTGCATCGGCAGGCAGACGCTCAACCACTGCGTCACCAGGGAAGCCCCAAAGTAAACTTTTTTTAAGACAGAAGAAGTTGCAAGAAAAAGAATATCACTCCTAGTCCTCCCACCCACTGTTAATATTTTGGTGTTTTTCTCTCCAGTCTTTTTCTATGCCTACTTGGGAAACTAATTCTACACAGCTGGGATCATAGTATCAATATAGTCTTACATCCTGCTTATTTCAACAATAACATAAGCATTTTCCATTTATAAGCTCTTCATAAACAGTTTTGATGGCTGTATAATATTCCATGGAGCAGCTATGTAATAATTTACATAATGCTTCCCCTATGTTTGAACATTTAGTTGTTTCAAGCTTTTCTCTATGATACATAAAGTTTCCATCTTGACATAGAAATCCGGGTCTACACTGTAGATTATTTCCTTATGAGAGATTCCCAGAAGAGAAATGACTAGCTCTAAAGCAGTGAAGATTTTTTAGGCCTGTGATATACATTGCCAAATTGCTTTCCCAAAAGGACTGTACCATTTCACACTCCCACTAACACTGTTGCTCATCCCATTTTTAATAGCATCATGTGACTGAAATGGCCAATAGCAAGGCTTAAATAAACTATCATACATCTCGCCAGTGAATTATACAGCCAGAGAACTTGATTATGAGGCCTGCGTAACAACATGAAAAAATAGTTATGTTGCAGTGTCAAGCAGAAAACAGAATTGAATGTAATTGCTGCTGCGTTAAAAAGAAAAAAAAAAAGTAGGCCTGGGGCTTCCCTGGTGGCGCAGTGGTTGAGAGTCTGCCTGCCGATGCAGGGGACGCGGGTCGTGTCCCAGTCCGGGAAGATGCCACATGCCGCGGAGCGGGTACGCCCGTGAGCCATGGCCGCTGAGCCTGCGCGTCCGGAGCCTGGGCTCCGCAACGTGAGTGGCCACAACAGTGAGAGGCCCGCGTACCGCAAAAAAAAAAAAAAAAAAAAAAAAGTAGGTCTGCATAATGATGAGGACTGGAAGAAGAAAAAAACAAACAGGAAACATTGACATGTAAGGATCAGTGTGGCAGGGTGATGACTTCAAGATTTATCACTGCCCCTCTGGTTTTAATTATTTTCATTTCCTGTGTTAATTTCACCCTATGTTGCTATAGCACTACTTAATATTTCAAAAATTTCGAACGCAGGCAAAATATTCAGGCTAAAAATGACACACGACAGGACTTCTCAAAAGCTGCTCCTGCCGACAAATTCTAGCATTTCCGAGGCCGGCCCCAGCATTTTCTCGGCTAAAGGATCATGGTGGTCTTTTCGGAATTCCCAGAAATAATTAAGTCAATGAATGGAATTTTCTCAAATGTAAATTCTCCCATGATTTTTTTTTCCTCCAGCCTCTGGCAACTGCCACCAGTCTTCTGCTAGCAGATGACAAGAATGAAGACTTCACAAATCATACCAGAAAACCACCCAAACAGCTGGTAACATTCTATGGATCCTGCCCTTGTGGTTGTACTATTTTGCCCCAGCATGGAAGAGACAGTCATATTTTCTGCTAGCAAAATTGTTCCAAATCTTGCACTGGCGTGAATATCAACAGGTTATGACTATCCCCCAAGAGCACTGTGATGTCAGTTGCTGAGACTCACCATCTGAAAGACATGGGCAAAGCTGAGTTCTGACCTCTCCTGTAGAGGATGACTTAACCCAGGTGCGGTCTGGGTTCCCAAAGCTGATGGGAGAAGCAACAGCCTTCGTTTCTTTTTTTTTTTCTTAATTTTTGAATTTTTTTAAATTTATTTTTTTATACAGCAGGTTCTTATTAGTTATCTATTTTATATATATTAGTGTATATCTGTCAATCCCAATCTCCCAATTCATCCCACCACCATCACCACCCGCCTCCACTTTCCCCGCTTCGTGTCCATACGTTTGTTCTCTACATCTGTGTCTCTATTTCTGCCCTGCAAACCAGTTCATCTGTATCATTTTTCTAGGTTCCACATATAAGTGTTAATATACGATACTTGTTTTTCTCTTTCGGACTTCCTTCACTCTGTATGACAGTCTCTAGATCCATCCAAGTGTCTACAAATGACCCAATTTCGTTCCTCTTCATGGCTGAGTAATATTCCATTGTATATATGTGCCGCACCTTCTTTATCCATTCATCCGATGATGGACACTTAGGTTGCTTCCACGTCCTGGCTATTGTAAATAGTGCTGAAGTGACCATTGTGGTACATGACTCTTTTTGAATTATGGTTTTCTCAGGGTATATGCCCAGGAGTGGGATTGCCGGGTCGTACGGCAGTTGTGTTTGTAGTTTTTTAAGGAACCTCCGTACTGTTCTCCATAGTGGCTGCATCAGTTTACATCCCCACCAGCAGTGCAGGAGGGCTCCCTCCTCTCCACACCCTCTCCAGCATTTACAACAGCTTTCCTGAGCAGCCAACTCTCGGTCCCCCAGTGCCTGCCCGGATGTTTATCCTGCCTCCAGACTCTCCCTGCCTCGGTCCACAGTGATCTGAAGGACAGACAGCTACTTAAAATCTTTCTACTTCAAGTGTGTTCCAGGGACTAGCGGCAAGTTCCAGCATATCTCTGGAACTTGTTAGCAATGCAGAATGACAGGCCACGCCCCAGACATATGGACTGAGAATCTGCATTTTAACAAGAAGCCCCGGTGATTCACAGGCACAGTACATTTGAGAAGCACTGAGCTAAACCATAGGGCTGATGTCATTCTTCTGCCCAGACACTTTAGTGGCTCCCTGTGGCCTGAAGGAAACCATCCAAACTCAGCAATCTCATCCCAGACTACCTACTCAGCCTCTTCTCAATTAATTAATCCCCGGGGTTCGACGTTCTCTGAGTACACTAGGCTTTCGCAAGCCCAACTCAGCACAACTTCGTATGTGCAGTTCCCCACTGCAAGGATGCCCTTTCCATGAATGGTGAAATCACGCTCAGCCTTCAAAACCCAGCTCAAAACCTCTTCCAGGAAGCCTTGCGGGACTCCTCCTCCCAAGGCACTCCCTACCCCTCCTTCTTTGATCTCCGGGGCCCTCACAGGCTAAGTCGTCTATGTACACATGTGTGCGGCAGTTTCCTGGGGGTACCTCAGCAGATGTCTAATCCATGTTTGAGAAATGAAAATGAATGAATGAGTGAATGAAAGAATGAATGAATAAGTGCTACCTCTGGCTCCACCACAGACTCACTGAAGTGACTTTTCTCTTTGGAAAATGCCCTGTCTCATGGGGACATTGTGAAAATCAAATAAGCTTTGTGCATGGGAAAGTGCTTTGTAAGCCCAGCACTTGCCGAGGGCCAACCCTGGCTCTGCCTGGGGTTATGGCCCCATGATCATGACCTGAAGGGATATTGATACATACAGATTCCAAGGTCCCACCCACAGAGATTCTGATTTGGGAGGAATTCTGCATTTTAACAAGCTTTTCAGGTGGTTTCAGTACGAAGCCCCATCTGGAAACAGTTGGCCCGTGAGGCTCTGTGAAGTTCATCTCACACTCCTTGACCCAGGGCCCCACTGGGGTGAGGTGAGAGACACACTCAGCGTAAAATTCAAGGAGGCCCGCACATTCAAGGTTGGGGAAGTGCAGGGTCAGAGCCTGAGAGGGCCCTCAAACCTTAAAACTGGGCCCCCGGGTGCCCCCTGGCTGCACCCTAGTGCTGGTCCTGTCTTGACCACCCAGAAAAGCAGGCTCAGGTCTAGGGTGTACCGTTGTCTGTGCCCAGCCCTCACGAGAACCCGGCCGCACGGGGACCTCAGCTGCCAGCTACGGGCAGACCCAGGTGAGTTGAGGACAAGGTGTCCTCACAGCTTTGGAATTCCAGGCCCGACCATTACAGCCCTGTTAACAGTCTGTTTTCCCTGAAGTGGGGAAGAAGCAGACTGATTCCAGCCTCATGCCCCACGAAGTCTGACCACCTCAGGGCACTGGGGTCCTTTGAAGAAGCTGGGGCTTGGCACTGCGAGCAAGGTTTCTCAGTTCTTCAGACCCCGAAGGCCATCTCTGAGGATTCCTGGTGGTCGGCACCCCATCAGGCTCCCCAGGCTGGCCGTGCGCGAGGGCAGGTGAAGGCCCACTTTCCAAACTGCTCACCACCCCTTCTACTCCCCAGAGCACATAAAGCTTGCTCCCCATTCCCCCTCGTTTCTCATGGGCTGCATGATGACTCTGTGTGTCGAGCTTCGTGGAAAGCACATTGCATGTATATTTCTTTTTTTATCATCAATATCACTATTTCACAGGTGGGGACACTGAGGGTCAGGGAGGGGAGGGAATTTGTCCAAAATCACAGAACAAGTCCACGGCAGAAGTGAAATTTAAGCCCCAAAGCTCTCCCTGCTCTTCCCCCTGCCTCTTTGAATTTACTTTTTCACACTTTATGCCCCTGCTTTGTATTTTCAAGCTCCTCCCTCTGTTTTCCCCGGAGCATCTATAGATAACAGCAATAAGTAGCCTTGAGTGTTTGCAGTTTCCCTGGAGGGTATTTCCTGGAATCTAAGGCTGGATTCTTGGGAACTCCCCTGTGGTCCAATGGTTAGGACTCTGCTCTTTCACTGCCAAGGGCCAGGTTCAATCTCTGATCAGGGAACTAAGATCACGCGCAGCCAATAAATAAACAGGCAAATAAATAAACAAATAAAGGCTGCATTCTTTAGAGGCTGTGGTACGTGTGCGCAGGCGTGCGCACGGGTGCACTATGGTCTCTGAATACCTTCTCAAGATAATGTATTTACATGCATACAATAAATTGCCTATGATTACAAAGGAAAGCAATTGTGTAAAGCCCCAATTATCAAAATATTAAAAAGAAAATTTGTGATATAATAATACAGGCTTCTTTATTAAGGCATTACATATAAGGTCTAATGTGAGTCTAATTTCTAAGTATGATGAGCATAAATGATTTAGAGAAATCTGCAACAATTACCATTTGATATGAAAATACCTGTTACATCCAGATACAGCACATATACACACTCACACACAACTACCAAACATCAGCAGAGGCCAAGTGGAATGGAATCTACTGCCTTGTCCAGAAGGCTAATGGGAATGCAAAAGGGGTTGCCCTGGGTTCAGAACAGAATTCTCCCTCTGACATTTCCTTAAGGCTTTTTCATTTAAAGTGTTCACATATAAATTGTCATATGGTCTCCAGGATTTCCCAGAAAGAGGGGAGCATGACCCTCTTCTTGAAAAGGTGGGCAGGGAAGGATCTCATTCAAGGTCACAGTTAGTGAAAGAAGGAACCAATGAATTTGCAGACCTCTCCTGCACTTTCTATCACTTTTTAACACCTTTCCATCCTGCACTTTCCATCACCAATGAATTTGCAGACCTCTCCTGCACCTTCCATCACCCCTGCACCTTATCAACTCAGAGCTGGTAACGGAGGATCTTGTTTGAAATGGGAGACGAGAAAGTGTGTGTAAGTTTTCCAGGGTTATGTGTCCTGATTCTCCCAGAACTTTGTAGAGGCTGCCAGTTACCCAGGCAACCTACTTCACGTGCATCACCAAGAAATACTAACTTCCAAAAATGAACCGAATGGGAGTGAATCACAAAACAATCCAGGGCATAGCAAGAGAAGACAGGAATCCCCAAAGTAGCAGGCTGGCTGGCACAGGTGCCAGGGATCAGATAGGTAGGTGAGTGTGAGCTCAGATAGTGGAGCAGCTCAGACAGCAAAGAAAGAGGTTTGGAATTTCTCTGACTCACAGAAAATGGGGAGCAACTGAAGGTTTTGTGGGAGAGGAGAAACCCACCGAGCACTGTGTTTCAGGCTCACACAGTTCAGCTCAGGGCAACCAACACCTTCTGGGTTTGCTCCACATGGGTCTTGAGTTGGGCACTGGGTCAGGGTCAGAGGCAGGGGCCTGGGAGGTGAGAGGTTGGAGAGTGATAAGAGAGAGAAAGAAGACAGAGCCCCCATCTCCAGAGAGCAAACAATCCCCACAGTACGACCAATATCAGGACAGAAGGGAGTTCTAGGAAGGGGCATGAGGCCTGAATAAAAGACTAGATGATGAATAGGAGTGAGTCAGATAAAGGGCAAGGGGGCAGGGCGTTGAAAGCAATGGCAGCAGCCTTGGAGGCGAGAGACAACCAAGCTGGGCAGGATACTTGTGCCAGACACCTCCCGTCTGACCCCCAGACCCACTCCGCACACTTCTTCACTTTGCTCTGTGCCTCGGGAGGCTGAGCTTTATGGACTACATCAGTGATAACCTTGACCCTGACTTCTGGTTGGGTTCAGCCTATGGAAGGCGCTGGCAGGAGATGGGAGGAAGTGGGGAGAGAGGCTAGTAAATCGATCCCCTGCCTCTTTCCTCTTGACCCTTCCAGTCTGGGGGAGGAGGCAAGATGCCCCCTGTTATCAGACCTGAAACACTACCCTAATGCTACTGGGTTTCCCCAAACCCCACCCAGTCCTTCGTAAAAGTCATTTTTTTCAATACTCCCCAAGTGTACTATGTCCTGCTGGGACCATGCCTGATATAGGAGGCATGGAGGAGATCCATTGTCTAGAGGCAATGATGATAGCCTAAACCAGGGGAGAAGCAGGCACATTACCCTGTGAATGCCCAGTACTCTACAGCTAGCAAAGTCCTCTCACAGTCACGGACTTCCTCACTGTTCACAATCACCCTGTAAGCATCAGGCCAGTCCGCACTACCAACTCCATCTCATAGATGCAGCAATAGAGGCCCAAGAGTATGTGGAGATTTGACCAAGAGGCACAGCTAGTCAGTGAGAGCCAGGGCCTCAGCTTGATTTTTTTTTTTTTTTCATTTTTATCGGAGTATAGTTGATTTACAATGTTGTGTTAGTTGCAGGTATACAGCAAAGTGCATCAGTTATACACATATCTGTTTCCACTTTTTTAGATTCTTTTCCCATAGCTTGATTTTTAAATTGCTAATCCAGTCCCTTTCTACCTACGCAATTTAAAGCAGGCCTGGGATGCAGAAAGAAATTCAAGAGGCCTTACACACATGCACACACACACGCACACACACACACACCCTTCAACAAGAATTAGTGATTCATTCAACAAACATTTACTGACTGGGTTTCCAGACTTGTATTGGAAAGTGACGGATGAAAAAGATTAGATACAGGGAGAAGAAGAATGAGTCAGAGGAGAAAGGGTGGCTGTGTACAGTGTGGACAGAGAGCAGTGGCCCTGGGGTCACTGGCCTCCAGGTCAAGTCTATGAGTTGTGGCTCTGAGGTTGTCCCTTGACTGAACTCAGGGACTCTGAAGGGGGCAACTACTCCTGGTTTTAGACAAAACAGTCAAGTCAATTTCAGATGCAACTGCAAAGCTGAAATCCCTTCAACAGCTCCCAAAAGTCTTAGCATGACACCCAAGACCATTCATCACCTGGTCCTTGCTTATCTCTCCAGTCTTGGCTGCTGGGGGCTCCAGACCTCCTGCTAGTTTGACATTGGGAGCCACACAGTTCCCTATAACTGTACTTCCTCTCTTACCGACAGAACTTTGCACTAGCTGTTCTCTCTGCCTGAAAGGCTTCTCCCCCTCCTCACTCCTCTTTCCTCACCTGAAAAATGCTTACTCAACCTTCATGACTCAGTCCAGGCAGTTACTGTATCCTCAGTAATAACCAGCACATACCAGGCACCAAGAAAGCTTCCAATTTTTTGGAATTAATGATTTGATTGATTAATAATAATAAAATAGCTAGCGTATTGTGAGTATATTCTGTCTCCATGGGATAATAATAGAAATATCATACAAACTGTGTGGAACCAGGAATTTGAACTTGGTTGAAAAATAAGTGGGTGGATGATTAGACGGGTGGGCAGGTGGATGGCTGGCTGGCTGGATGAATTGAGGATGGTTGAGGAGGTGGATGGATGGAGAATGGCTTCGTGGACGGATAGTTGGATGAATGAAATAACTTGCATGAACTTGATCAAAAGGAATTTGGGGAGCCAGTCTTCAGGCAGTGAGAAAGGGCAGATGTTGAACTGGTAAGAGTGGGACTGTGGAGCTTGGTATTAAAAAAATATCCGAAATCTCGCTAGCAAATGTAAAGTGTGCTTGTGGACAAGGAACCATTAGCACAAAGGCCCCAGGAAATGCGAATCTGCTGTGCCAGGTGAATCCCTGAGGATGACGCCAGGCTTGATTGTCTGTTGAATGACTGACTGACAGGACTTAACTTAATGGAAGCCCGTCAAGGTTAGGTCAAGGTATAGAAATCTGACCTTGAGGCTTACGGGAGCTGAGAGACATTTCTGTGACTCCTGTGACAAGACAACAACGAAGAGATGCAGGGACTTCCCTGGTGGCGCAGTGGTTAAGAATCCGCCTGCCAATGCAGGGGACACAGGTTCGAGCCCTGGTCCGGGAAGATCCCACATGACGCAGAGCAACTAAGTCCGTGCACCATAACTACTAAGCCTGCGCTCTAGAGCCCGCAAGCCACAACTACTGAGCCCGTGTGCTGCAACTACTGAAGCCCACATGCCTAGAGCCCATGCTCCACAACAAGAGAAGCCACTGCAATGAGAAGCCCGCGCATCACAATGAAGAGTAGACCCTGCTCACCGCAACTAGAGAAAGCCTGCGCGCAGCAATGAGACCCAACACAGCCAAAAATAAATAAATAAATAAATAAATAAATAAATAAGAGATGCGAGTAGAGGGAGGATGCGTGAAATAAATGAATAAAAGAGATGCAAGTAGAGGGAGGATGCGTGAACTGCTGCTAAAACAAGGTGGCAATTCCTCTCCTAATATCAGGGCTTCAACATGCAATTTCTGCCCACAGATCAGGTTCGAAGCCAGCCTGCCTCTTCCTCAATCACTTGGCACATTCTCTCTACCATGGGCTTTCCCGAATCCCAGAGGCTTCTGACAGCTGTGTCCCACATTGCCCTGCTCCTTGGAAACCCGGTATTCACATTACCTCCCCTCCCCCAAACCTTTGGTCCTCTCCTCCTCCCTCCCCGTGCAGAGGAAGGTATTCAGTGGCTTGTCACATCCGTGCCTCCAGACCTTCCAGAGAGCTGGAGAGAGCTCCCTGGAGACCAGACCGATGTTTGGCCCAAGATTACTAGGGTGGGACTGGATTTCCTTTGGAGCCAAAGACGAAGCATCAGCTAGCGTCTGCTTTCTATGATGGCCTGAGCTGAAAGGGGAATCTCTTTTTTTTTTTTTTTTTTAAGTACAAGAATTACTTTCCTTTTAAAGTTAAAGGGAGAAAGAATTCATAGCTAGCACAGGAAAACTGTGAGGCTTCCAAGGACCTTCAGCCCTGATCAGCCCTTTCACATAGTTTTAATTTTGATCTCCCCAGAAGCCTTCTAAGGAGGCTGATCTCCCCTTTGGCTGCACGATAGGTTCACCTGGAGAGTTTTAAAAATCCTGATGCCCTGGTCAAAGCCCAGAACAATTACATAAGAATCTCGGGGATGGAGTGGGTCCAGGCCCCAGCTAATTCCAATGTCAGCCCAGGGAAGGACAGGTACTCTGGGTATCAGCTCGTTTTGCCAGGGCTTGGAAGCCTCCAGAGGAATGAGATAAGTTGGTCCCAGATCTCACCGCCTGTGGAGAGGCACTTCAAAACCAGGACCTCTGTTCACTCAGACCATCACTCTGTGTTCTTCCAGGAATGGCTCTTAGGGCCGCGTGAGAAAAGTAGTTACTAACATATACAGTTGACCCCTTGAACAACACTGGTTTGAACTGTGCAGGTCCAATTATAGGTAGATGTTTTTTCAATAAATGCATACTAGAGCACTACACCATCATGGTTGGTTGAATCTGCAGATGTGGAACCACAGATCCAGAAGTCACCGTAATGACACACAATGAACCATAAAAATAATTATAATAAAAATAGGCTGTATGAAAGTCTACATTTTCCGGTTGTTGGCAAATCCCATTAAAGTCATAACAGCGGGGAAGATGAAAGTTTCTTCGATCAATGGAGTGACTGGTAGACTGTTTCTTTGCTTGTTTTTTAGTCTTTTTATTCTACTGTGCTTTTGCCTATTTCAGCAACATTATTATATCTGATCTGTAATTGGATGTATGATTTTCTTCCTGCCAGCCCTTGCCAAAAGCCCAGTTGAGACAATTGATGCTTGAAAGGAAACAATCTAAGACAATGCAAACACTTCATTTCCTTGGAGTCTCTTCAAACTGTTCCATACATCATACAGAACAACAGAAAGCCACATAACTTATCTTTGATGCTTTAATTCATCATCTAAATGCGTTAGCACCTGTCATTTCTTGGTGCAGGAGATAGCCACACAAAGGACATTCCTATTTCTCTAGTTTTATTTAAGGGGTACTTTTCTTTCTTTCTTTCCTTTTTTTTTTTTTTTTTTAGTTGCGGCACGTGGGCTCCAGAGCACGCAGCCTCGGTAGTTGCAGCGTGCAGGCTTAGTTGCCCCACAGCATGTGGGATGTTAGCTCCCCGAGCAGGGATCGAACCCGTGCCCCCTGCACTGGAAGGTGGATTCTTAACCACGGGACGACCAGGGAAGTCCTGATTTGGGGGGTACTTTTCATTTCAATCTTCCTTAAAGTTTTTTCTCATAACTTCTCAGAGTTTACCGTTGAAGGAAAAGAAGATGACAACTGATGAGTTTGTTCACTCTTACTTATTGTCTGATATGACCTTTAATTCATCCTTTTCCATTTTCCCCTTGACTGCTAGGGAGCTCAGTTCTAAGGTGTATGTATTATTCCAATAGATATTCCTACACTATGGATGGATCTGGACAACTTACTTCCCCATTACATTTCATGGCTCTTGATCTGTCTTCCTTGTTTTGACAGCTCTAATTCTATGCCACCTCAAATCTCTTTTGGAAAAAAATAAAATAAAGCAGAGCATAATAATTTAGTGACAGATAAAAGAGGATACCAGTACCCAGCCCTTTTCTTAAAGGTAACCACATCTGCCTCTGGATTAAATAGAGGATTCAAAATTAAACGCTAATTTTGAGCACCTGAAACTTGACAAAGGGCTGTGAAGCAGAATAATCGCTTTACTCACATTAGAGATATGATCTCCAACAAACACTCTCTCATTCAAAACTTTACAAACCTTAGCACAGTACCTACGTACAGTCGGAACATACAGTTGGAATTCCGTGAATATCTGTTGAATAAGTGAAGTCATGAACAAACAGCCTTCAAGGTCATCAAAGAAACCTCAGTTAATAGAAAATTTGAAACAATAAAAATCCTTCAAAAAGATGATGATAATGAAAATGATGATTAGTAGCTGGTGTGCATTGTAGGCTTACCAGCACCAGCCCCATACTGTGCAAAAGACCATACTCCTGATCCGTGAAGCCTGTATCATTATACTCACTTCACTGATTCAGAAGCTGAGGCTCAGAGCAGCTAAGCACAGTCAGGAAGTGTTGGGGTTTGGATTCTGGTCTGTCTGATGCTATAGTCCACATTCTTTACCACCATGTTGTATTTCATCAAATATTTTTGAATATTTGATACCACCTCTGTAACTTGGTCATATATTCAGGACATGAGATTATGAAATGAGACTTAAATACAACTTTTTTTTCCATATTGCTGATTTTTTAGACAGTTTCTTCCATCTGGAACCGCAAAATAGGAGGAGAAAGAGTAACATAGAGCGGAGGATATATATGTATGTGATATGATCATTATATATATGAATACATGGGTTGCATAAATCATGGAAGTCTTCAGTCAATCATAAATTCCTCCTCCCTTCAAATGTACCAAGTGATTTTTCACATCCGTTATGTCATTGAACTCTAAAAGCCTATAAGGTCGGTTCTATCATTTCTGCCTTCCAGATGAGGAACCCAGCTTACCGGGATCAAATGACAGCGATGGCGCCTGTATGGCCCCAAGCCAACCTGGTTCCAGAGCACAGGCGCTAATCCCTTCTCACTGCACAGCCATGACCTCCTCATGCCCTCAGCCTGGTGCCATTAGAACTAACGAGATGGAGTTAAAACCATGAGAAATAACTACGTCTGTATATCCCAAATGTACAATCATACACATATTTTGCATAGAAGTAGAGGGTTTAGGTACACAGAGGTCAGGAATATTTCGGAACAGAGATGAACTACGCTGGCTGACATGGGCTGAGCTGAGCTTATGGAGATATGAGGAAGGAAGGGCCTGCACTGAGATAGCAACTGTGTTTGCATTCAAGCAAAAGGACTATTTTTTATTTATACAGTATTAACCTGTTAGCTAAATTTCTGTCAGCTAAAACTACCAAGCTGTTTCTTGCAGCTTGTACAGAGGAGCCCACTCTCCCCTCCTTCAGATTTCTGGCCTTAAGCAGTTGAGTTCGGGATCTGCTGCGCACATGGACCCCCTTCCATCCTTCCCAGGCTCCTGGGTTTCTCTTCCGACACCTTAAATTCCTCATCTCCCTAACTCCTCTTAATCACCCCTCACCCCCACCGGGCCCAGTGAACCTTTGAAAGAGTAAAAGGGAGCAGATGGGACTCACAGCTTCCCTCACATTTCAGGGGGTCCAGGTGGGGAATTAGGCCATTACTCTAGATTTTCTGACAAGTTCCCCAGAGAGTCTGCTGTTCCACGCCCTTACGCTCTTCTCTCTGCCTTAAAAGCCTTTCTTCCCTCCTAAGCCTGCAATTTACTCTCTCAAAGTCAGCTCAGTCATGAAGGATCCTGCCCTCAAACCAGAGTACATCTTCCTCTCGCCCTCAGAGGACTTACCACAGTGATTTAGTGAAATCACTGCTTCCTACCCGCTCCCCTCCCCACTAGCGGGGCTTTTTTCAGGTCAGAGATTGACATCGTATTGTTTTTGTCTCCCAGGTGCCTAGCCTGGGGCCTTACACACAATGGGCAGAATAAACAAATGTGGTCCACACCTCAGTTCTTGCACGTGTATAACTATCTGTAGCCTCCACTTATGAGAATTCATGTTTGTAATGGGTACCTCAATTTGCAGAGGACTTCACATTACATAACCTCCCCTGATCCGGGTATCACTGTGACTATTCTCAGATGAGGAAACTGAGGCTCACAGAGCGACAATGGCCCCAGGTCACACGATGAGAAGACGTGGCACTGGGATCCTGGCCTCCGGGTCCCTCCCTGCCCACCCCACCCCACCCCACCCCTCCAGCACACAGCCGGCCCTGAAGGGACGCTCACAAGTCTGTGTTATGTACTGTTTCTTACATGTTGCCATGGACGTCACAAGTACAGTCTAGGTAACATGTACAACTCACTCTTACGAGAACAGCCTCACCCTCTATCTGCTATTTCTAATTTGCTGTCACCAATAGGCTCTGTTCCTGGACTGTGCTCATCCTTCTACATAAACCAGGACCATCTGGTCATCTGCTCTCTCCTTCCACCCAAGCACAAAGCAGGTCCTGGGCAGGGGAGAGTACAGATCTACCTGCTACAGAAGGCAGATCCCAGTACAGAAACCCCCCCCACCTCCTGCGAACGTTTGGCCTTAAGAATCCCAGAATTCTAATCTGCCACCCAAGGGAAGCGGCTCATCCGAGGGCCCCATGCTCATCCCGCTCAGGAGGCGTCCCTGGAAGTGACTTTGCAGACGTTAAAATCTTAATTTAAATGCACGAGGAAGCTTGGTATTTAGAGGAGGCCTGCGGGCATTTATAAGGCAAAGTGAAGATTCCTACTATAAGGAGAATAGCCGGCCAGAGGGATTCATTTATACCTAATGGGTTTGCTTCAAGAAGGACCCGCCAGCTCCCACTTCCAAGCTCGGAGTACTTGGAATTGTAATCCTTCCCGGCTCCCCCCTGCCTGGCATCGGAGCTTCATTTCCTCTCCCTGCTTCCTTTTCCTCCTCAAACGTGTGTGCAGGTCTGAGGTCCCGGCCTGTGAGCTGAGGAGGGGCCTTGGACCCTTGGCGTGGTACCACTTCAGGGAAAATAAAGACCCAGGGCTGGCAAAGCCACGTGCTGGATGATACACAGGGAAAGAAAGATGTGTCTAGATTTTTAGAATGGCTCCCTCTCTAATATCACTTTCATTTTTACGTCAGAGACGGGATTTGGTGACTCTTACTCACTGTTGCATCACTGAGGGTGGAGATTGTGTTCCCTACACTGCGTGGCCCTCCCAAATGTGTCGTTTGGGGAGGGGGGTGATGGATCTGAAACATCATTCAGATCAGCCTTTTCCTCCATCACTGGTGAGGATGCCCCTACCCCCATTTCTCTCAGCAGCTGGTTCGAAATCTCCACCCCTTCCGCAAACTAACAGCTGTGCCCACCCAAGCTGGCTCCCTCGTCCTCAGCAGAGAAGACATCTGGTCCTGCATTCTCGGTGTTCCTCAGCCGCCCTTCCAGTCCTGTCTCTCTTCTTCCACCTGAGCCTGCTGCCTTTATATCCTCTCCCTGCAGTGTCTATAATGGGCTCCTTTCCACCAGCTCTTCCTGTCAACGTTCAACCGTGCTCACATCTCTCACAAGATTGTAAGTCCCTTCGTCCTAATTCCCCTCCAGCTATTACCTTAGCTCTCACTGCTGTTGGCTCATCTCTCCCCTCCAGTGCTGCACAGCCCACAAGCTGGCATCAGGCCCATTCTGTTCCTAAAACGGTTCTTACCAAGGTCACCATGATCTTTTTTTTTTTTGAAATAGGCATTGCTGTTTATTTTTTTTGAATTTTTATTTATTTTTTATACAGCAGGTTCTTATTAGTTATCTATTTTATACATATTAGTGTATATATGTCAATCCCAATCTCCCAAGTCATCCCACACCCCCGTTCCCCCTTGGTATCCTTACGTTTGTTCTCTACATCTGTGTCTCTATTTCTGCTTTGGAAATAAGATCGTCTATACCAATTTTTTCAGATTCCACATATATGCGTTAATATACCATATTTGTTTTTCTCTTTCTGACTTACTTCCCTTTGTATGACAGTCTCTATGTCCACGTACATCTCTACAAATGACCCACTTCCATTCCTTTTTATGGCTGAGTAATATTCCATTATGTATATGTACCACATCTTCTTTATCCATTCCTCTGTTGATGGACGTTTAGGTTGAAGGTCACCAAGATCCTCTGTTGGCCAAACCTAGTTGTCAGTCTGAGTACCCAACCTCCTGCCCGCTCACAGCCATTGCTCAGTCCATCATCTTCCTTAACACTTCATCCCCAAACCCCCAAATGCTCACACAGGTGCCTGGCCTCAGCAGCCCCCTGAACATGACCAGCAGATAGTCTGCCTATAGAGACACCTGCCCGTGGAAAGGCACAGTAGAATCTTGGAGGGTCCCAGATACAGTCATGTGACCTGAAAGTTTAGGAGGTTTGAGCTAATGTGTCTTGGAGACTCCACCTCCACATACCCCTAACAGAGAAAGACGTCAAGTCTGGTGTTGAGACCCCGTGAGCCTCTGCAGTTTCCAGTTCCCAAGATTCCAGAAATGACCTGGTCCCCGTTAGACTGACACAATCCTTCTTTAGATATGTTAAAATTCCAGACAGTCTTGCCCTGGTCAGCTGTTTTATCTCTTTTTTTGATTTGCATACCTCTGGTCCCATTCCTACTTGGCTAGTTTATAGTTCTCCTCATTTACAAGTGCCCATGAGATTGGCATGCTGTTGCTTGGGTATCACCAGCAAGGGGTCTGTGACTAGCATGAGGTCATCCACCTGGAGTTAGTGATCTTTCCACCTACTGACTCTCTGTCCCCAGATCCCTGCTCCAGCTCCCTCCTCCAGTTCTTCTCAAAGGCCTCCTGGGTTCTTTCCCATCCTGCAAGCCCCCAGCCCCAGTTCAGGCAGAAAGAATGGGTCCCCCTCTGGGTTCCCTCCCATGACTATAAACTTTATCACACTCGAGTATTGATTACTCTTGACATTCTATTAGGGTCATCCGGGACTTATTGTTGCATTTATTTTCATTTTAAAACAGAGTGTTAAAAAGCAATCTATAACTGCCTGATACCTACACAAACATCCAGCGCCATTATGTCAATAACCTGGTAAATGTTTCACTCACTGGTTTCCAGCTGCCATGGGGAGAGATCTTACCATTTGCCAGATGCTCAGATGTTGCCTGGATAACAGATCTATGAGGCGCATTTGGTGGGGCCGGCGGGGAGGAGAAGGGGTGCAGTAAATAAACAATTTTAGGGCTGCTGAATGTTTCATATTGATTTTTTAGAAAATAAAAAAAAGAAAAGCATGGTGTACTGGAAAAAGGAGGGACTAAACTTGGATTCATCTTGGACAAAATTGGACTCTAGTCCTGACAGTACCACTTACTGGTGCTGTGTATTCTCTGGGATTCAGTTTCCCCATCTATACAATGGGCACAAATAACAGCAAGCCTGCCTCACTGGGGATTGTTGGGATAATAGATGTGAAAGGTCCCTATGAGCTATAAACTAGGACTACGAATCAAGCATCTTTGCCTTGACCCAACTGGGTCACTTCAGACACAAGATGCCTGCATTACTTCACAGGATTCCTTGGGAGATAGTGATCTAGGAAATGGCAAATAACTTCCAAAAGGCAAGAATCTGGGGCAAGTTTTGGGGCACTCAATAGCAGTAACCCTTTATACAGAAGCAAATTGAGAACACTTATCCGTACCTCCCCTCCCACGGTAATATCCACCACAGACAAGCAAGAAAGAATTTCAGCATCTACTTATGAAACACCCACCATCCACGCCCACCTTCGTCCTCCTGGTGTGGCATGCGCTCCGGGATGACTTTGGGCTGTGGTCCCTTCAGCTCCCCGTCCTCTCTCTTCATCTGTCAACTGGATATACTGAGAGAGCCCTTGCCACATGGTTACTGTGAGAGCATTAAGTGAGCTCATATATTTGAAAAAACGTTGGTAAACATTTAACTATCTACGGAGCCCATATGCATGTTAACGATCAGCATTATTTACAGTAAGTGTGTGAGATGAATATGAAGGAAACCCCACTAGGCAGAAGCAGAAGTTCTTTTTCAAAGAACCTGATTTGGAGAAGTCTCCCTATAATGGATGGAGCTGCAGGGAAGGGGTCCGGATCAGGGTCTAGAGCACAGTAGCTTTGAGATTTTAGGCTTGAATCCTGCCTGCGTCACTAGTGGTAACAATTTGCATAATCTTAGGCAATTTATTTAATCTTTCTGAGCCTCCGGTTTTTCCTCTGTAAACTGAGAATAATAATAGCACTTACCTCACAGGATTGTCATGATGATTATTCGAGATAATGCGCTTAAAACAATTCACACAATGCCTGGCTCCCTGCAATAGCTAACAATGTCAGTTTCAGTAGGTAGGTGGGTTGGAGAAAGGAAGACAGAAGTATTAACTGGTAAATTATTTATATTTTGCTTCGTACAGTGGGTCACTCTCACCTAATGAAATATATAAATAGTATACAGATTGGCAAGAACTGGACCATCACATGGAAGATGAGAATTGTCTTGCTAGGTACGGTGGAGAAATGTGGAGTGATTGTTTTTCCTTTCTTCAGTTCTCGTCATAATGTTGTTTGCACAAAGAATACAGTTTTGTCATATATATAAATATATATGTGTGTATATATTGGGTGGGCCAAAAAGTTCGTTCGGCTTTACCCGTAACATCTTACGAAAAACCTGAACGAACTTTTTGGCCCACCCAATATATACACACATATATATTTATATAAAAACCTTACCTTTGTGGTTTTTGTGGCACAAAATGTTGTGGCAGTTGGCTCTGAGGATGCCTTCAAGATTATAAGGCTTAGGCAGGTGGAAACAGAAGTCTGCAGTTTGCAGGGAGAAAGGTCAGAAAGTGTTAAAGTATTAGATTCCCACTGCATTTGGGAAAAAAATCCACGCTCCTTCCTAGGGGCCCAAGAGCACCTTCTTGAACAGAGAAGGTACTCAAGGTAGGACTGGGCTCTCACCTTACTCTCCCATGTGCACCTCTGCCAGCATCACCACGAGCTAGTCAGCAGCTGACTCTCACTCCCCCAGGCTCCTTTCACCTGGGTCAGCTCCTTGCCTATTTGCAATTCAGGTCTCTGACCAATGTTATCTCCTTCCAGAGCCCAGCCCTGATCATTCTATCTCATTACCCTTTTTCTTTTCTTTTCTTCATAACACTTATATACGCTATCTAAAATTATCTCATTTGTTTACATGTTTATTATGTGCCTTTCTTTCTCTAGAATATAAACACCATCAGATCAAGGACCTTATCTGTCTCATTTGGCCACTGTATCTCCAGCAATGGAACACTGGCAATGCACTCAATCAGTATTTAAGAACAAAGGAACAAATGAACACGTGTCAATTGCTAATGATGAAGGGATGAGTAAGGGACAGATAAGCAATGCCCCATCTCCCAGCTGACTGACTTGTGCATGCACACATACCTGGGCAGAATTTCAGGCATTTTAGCCAACAAGCAGATGGCAGGCAAGACCAAGGTGTAGGTAGCAATTGGCACAAGAGGCTCCAGCCACAGCAGAAACCTGCAAGTTTCAGCAACGTCAGCCTTGTGTAACTTTAGGCAGAACTGCTGGTCAGACATAGCCACTTAGATCTGATGTCTGGGCTTTAGTGCAGCCGTGGATACGAGGCCAAAAGTCCATGTCCTTCCCTGAATTTAAAAAAAAAAAAAAAAAAGACAAAATCTGGCTCAAGAGAAACCAATTCTTGGGAAATAGCACGAGCTCACTTTGATTCAACCCACATTTACTGGGCCAAGTCCTGTAGCAGGACGAACAAGATTCAGAGCGTATCTCGTAGGGTAGACAGGACTACAATGGGAATAACTAACAAAGCAGAGCAAGAAAAGAGTACTAAAATAGCACTAGCTGGGCTTCCCTGGTGGCGCAGTGGTTGGGAGTCCGCCTGCCAATGCAGGGGACGGGGGTTCGTGCCCCGGTCCGGGAGGATCCCACATGCCGCGGAGCGGCTACGCCCGTGAGCCATGGCCGCTGAGCCTGCGCGTCCGGAGCCTGTGCTCCGCAACGGGAGAGGCCACAACTGTGAGAGGCCCGCGTACCGCAAAAAACAATAAATAAATAAAATAAAATAGCACTAACTCCTCCAGGAGCACGGAGGAGGGATTCAGAAGCTCCATCCAAAGCTAAGTCCAGGCTTTCCATTCCTGTAGAGGTGAAAGTGCTACCTGTAGGGAAATTCACAACAAAAACAGCCCTTGAGAACTTCCCCGGTCTTCCCTGCTATCACTGCAAAGATGGCCCCGCAATGTCTGACATCCTTTTCTAGCTCTGCAAACAGTGGCAGGCCTGGGGGGCAGATTGACAAACTGCTTCCTGCTATTTGCAGAAAGCAGGACAAGATCTTAAACCACTCAGTTCCTCAGAAAGAACAGCCAGTTCTTTTGACCACAGCTTGGGCAGTTCTAGGGGCTGCTGCTTACACTTGGCAGGTGAAGGCGGGGCTCTGAGCTCCAGAAGAAAATATCCTGGTGTCTCCTTTAGCAATAGGCCTGCTCCTGAAAATGATGTACCTAAGAGCCTTTGTGAATCTTTTTAATCATTAAAAAAAAAAAAGAAAAAAGAAATGTCCCTTCCAGTCCATCGTGTTAGAAGTGCCACTGTTTACACACCTGGGTGCAGTGGTTTGTGGAAATAGCCAGAGCTTTGGGGTCCACACATCTGGCTTCAGTCCTATTTCACCCATCACTTTCCTTAAGCAACTCCCCATCCCCTCTCTGTGCCTCAGTTTCCTCATCTGTAATCGGAGGGACGATGAGAGTAATGATTTTCAAACTGCAAGTTTTAATCCAATGATACGTAATGAAATCAACATTTTTTTTTTTTTTTTTTTTTTTTTTGCGGTACGCGGGCCTCTCACTGTTGTGGCCTCTCCCGTTGCGGAGCCCAGGCTCCGGACGCGCAGGCCCAGCGGCCATGGCTCACGGGCCCAGCCACTCCGCGGCATGTGGGATCCTCCTGGACCAGGGCACGAACCCATGTCCCCTGCATCGGCAGGCGGACTCTCAACCACTGTGCCACCAGGGAAGCCCTCAACATTTTTTTTAAAGGGAAATAGAAGAGTTTAGAATATAAAATATCTGGGTACATTGCAGTTAATAGGTAAGTATTGTCTTGTGAAACTTTTATTTCATCTATCGACATGCTTGTGCTGAGATCAAAACAAAATTTATTTCTCACTGTGGATTACTGTGTTTTAAAAAAGTTCAAAACATACTATGTTGAGTTTTCAAGGCCAGTAGCAGACAGACCCACTAACAGGTCCATACTACTCCTGGCCTAACTGCCAATTTCCCATTGTTTGCCTGCAGGCTGAGTCCAGCTCCAAGTGAACCGTGATTTGGCTCATGAATATATAGACCTAATCCCCTAAGTGAAAGAGGGTGTGCCCAGAAGGTCTGTACCAGGACCCCTCCTCCCCAAATGACAGAACTTTCCTTACTTCTCATGGTGCACGTTAGCTGGGCTTATTTTTTGAACTTCATATAAATGGAATCACAGTATGAACCCTAACTGTGGACACGATGACCTAGAAAGGAGATGCTCAACGCTGCATTTATTGTCCAGCATGACATCAGCCAGAAAGCATTGCGAAAATAATATTATGATTATTGAGTGAAGGCCTGTTCACTCTGGCCTTTAGAGCCAGACTCTGCCAGACACTGTGCTTAGAGACTTAAAAACATTCAAGTTCATGCTCACAAGGTCTATGGGTTTGGAGGTGTAGGTTATGACCCGCATTTTTTAGAAAAGGAAACTGAGGCAAAGGGAAGCTGCGATGGGGCATCCGCAAGGTCACGGAATCTGCAAATGGCCATGGCAAGGTTGGACCCTTTATCTGTCCGCCTACAGAGTCCTTTCCATTACACACTTTTTCCACACGGCTGAGATGCTTCTCAACAAAGTAGCTTGGAAACTGTGCAGAACCAGTCCATTGTACAAGGAACCGAGTCCTCCCCTGCCTGGCTCTCACCCACACTTGGTGGAATCGACTTCGTTTACATTTCTAAGGAAGCAATCAAACTACCCTTCACGAAGCCAGGGAGTTCCAGAAGGCCTGAATTAGCCGGAGGTTTAATTTGGGGACATTCTTACTACACAAAATTTCTTCCAGAACATTTGGTCCTTTGGGACTTCCTCAAATTGCCAACGATTAGACAGAAAATTCCATCTCCCTTTCCCTGGTTGCTTCACAGTATCCGACATTTCCCCTACCTTACCTACGAGTAGATTTCCTACTTTGGCAACTCCTTACTACCCGGAGAAATGTGGATGTTTTTGTTTTGGGGTTTCCTTTTTTTAACAAACACAACTACATTTCACTACTTCCTTGGTGAAGCCACATCTAACCAATGAGACTGGTTAGCAATTGTTCAGTATACCCAAGAATAGAGGATAAAGGGATCCATGTATCAATTTTCTTCATATTAGAGATTTTAAGATTTATTTTTTTTTATGTTAGCCGTCCTGATTACAACATACCTATTACTCCAGAGTTCCAAGGAAATTAGTCAGGCCTTAAATTAAACTTTAACCTTGTTTCAAATTAAAAATACAATTTGCCACATTAGTTTCATATGTTTCTATTTCCTGGCCTCAAAAACACTAAGAGCTCCTTGACTACAGTAGTTGAAATCCTACTTAGCACTCAATAACCAACATACCTTCCCCCACCCCCAGGCAAGGCTACAAGAATGGTCCCTTTGCTCCCATAATGCTTCATAAAATAGAAGTTTGTGCCTCCAACCCTTCCCACCACCGCCCCCAAACCCTGAACTCTCCCCAGGGCAATAACCACATTGTATTTATATTTGTCCTCATATCTACCCCCAGCTCAGGCAGGATCAGGTTCCCAGCATACAGTAAGCCTTCACCGTAGTCATTGCATTGTGTCAATTTCTAAGTAAACTTTTTCTTGAAGTATAATGTGCATATGAAAGGGCACACGATCATATAAGCCTTTGAATGTTCCCAAAGTGAAAGAATATATATTCAGCCCCCCCCCCCCCGAAGTCTGGCACCGTGACCTTTCCTCCCCCAAAGACAAGACTTTCCCGACTTCCAACACCATACATTAACTTTGCTTGTTTTCTTGCATGTTGTATAAATGGAATCACTATGTGACCTCTCTGGGTTTGGGCTTATTGTATTAAACATCATGCTTGTGAGATTTAACCATGTCGTTTTGTAGAGCACTGGTTAATCTATTCTCATTTGCTGCACAGCATTCCACTGTGGTTTTGCAGTTATTTATTTATCCATTCTACCGTTGATGGACACTTTGTTTCTAATTTGGAGCTCTTAGGAATAGAGCTGCTAGGAACATTCCTGGATATTTTTCTGTTAAGTATTTACCTAGGAGTCCTATTGTTCAGCTTTGGCGGATGCTGCCAAACAGTTTTTAAGGTGATTGTGGAAACTGACAAGCTGCCTCTAAAATGTATATGGAAACACAAAAGGCTGAAAAATACCCAAGACAATCTCAGACAAGACTGGAGGTCTTACACCACTACATATTATAAAACGACACGAATTAAAACAGGGTAGTTTGGACACAAATAGGCCAATAGCCTGGAAGAGAGAATTCAGAAACAGATTCACAAATACATGTTACTTGATTTATGATAGAGGTAACATGGCCATGCAAAGGGGAAAGAACCATGTTTTCAATAAATGGTGCCAGATCAATTGGATAAACACATGAAAAAGAATGTTGAACCACACATTAAAATCAGTTCCAGATGGATTATAGATCTAAATGTTAAAACGAAAACAATAAGTTTAAAATATATATATATATAAAATTCACTAGAATATGAATATGACTTGAAGTAGGCAAAAATTTCCTATAAATAAGACATAAAAAGCGTTAATCATAAAGGAAAATTTTGATAAATTGGACTACTTTAAAAATAAGAATGGTTCCTCAAAAGAGACCATTAGGGATTGAAAACACAGCACTGATTGAGAAAGATATTTGCAAAAATATACCCAGCAAGGGACTTGTAAACAATGTATACAGAACTCCTACATGTCAATGACAGAAAGAGAACCAATAGAAAAATGTGCAGACGGAGGAGGAAAAGGAGAAACTTTTCTTTTTTGGGGGGGTGGGTACGCGGGCCTCTCACTGTTGTGGCCTCTCCCGTTGTGGAGCACAGGCTCCGGACGCGCAGGCTCAGCGGCCATGGCTCATGGGCCCAGCCGCTCCGCAACATGTGGGATCTTCCCGGACTGGGGCACGAACCCGTGTCCCCTGCATCGGCAGGCGGACTCTCAACCACTGTGCCACCAGGGAAACCTGAAAAGGAGAAATTTGAATGGGCACTTTACACACACACACACACACACACACACACACACACACACACACACACACACACACACACAATGGCCAAATAGCCAATAAACATATGAAAAGGTGCAGAAGGGAAATGCAAATTAAAACTACCAAGAGACACCTCTGGACTCTTGAGAAAAGGGCTAAAATGGAAAGTCAGGTGATAGCCAGTGTTGGCAAGAATATGGAGTAACCAAGCTCTCCTACACTGCTGGGGCTAGGTAGTAAATACTGGTCCGTCCACTGAATTTTTACCAGGGTCTGCACCAACTTTTCCCTCCTCCCTGGTCCCAGAAGAGTGGACTGGAGCGGGCCGGTGTGGCTGGAAAGCATGTACCAACCTCTATTTATTCCTTTTCTTCGTTCTGTCCATTCACCCAGGTATCACACACTCCCTAAGCTGTATTTTCCGCTTGGCCCTTTGCTAGAACCTGGGCGCACCGTTAGGAATAAGATTCATTTCTGGGTCTTCCGTGGTGGCGCGGTGGTTAAGAATCTGCCTGCCAATGCAGGCGACACGGGTTCGAGCCCTGGTCCTGGAAGATCCCACATGCAACGGAGCAACTAAGCCCGTGTGCCACAACTACTGAGCCTGTGCTCTAGAGCCTGCGAGCCACAACTACTGAGCCCGCATGCTGCAACTACTGAAACCTGCGCGCCTAGAGCCCATGCTCTGCAAAAAGAGAAGCCACCGCAGTGAGAAGTCTGCGCACTGCAACGAAGAGTAGCCCCCGCTCACCACAATTTGAGAAAGCCCGCGCACGCTAACGAAGACCCAACGCAGCCATAAATAAATAAATAAATAAATAAATAAAATTTAAATTAAAAAAAAAAAAAAGATTCATTTCTGACCAGGCTGTCCTCCCTCACGAGCTCCTGGAGAAACAAACAGGCCCATACTTCAAACAACATGTAATTCTTATCTCATCCAAAGACCCAAAGCTTTCTGATGCCTCTTAAATATGTCCCCAGAATGAATTCCTAGAACTCAAGGTTATGCTCATTTTTATTTCCGTACAGGTTCAAGCTGCAAAAGCACCCTCCTGAAAGTTTGGGTCAACTTTCACTCCCACAAGAGGTGGACACATGTCCCATTTATCAACACAATCAGTGAAAAATAGTACCTTGTTTCATTTAGCTCTCTGATCACTAATAAAGCTGAACTTTTAAAATCTGTTTATTGGTCATTTTTATTTCTTCTTTTGTAATTAGCAGTTCACATATTTTGTCCATGCTGTCATTAAATTTTTCACATAATTCTGAAAGAAGGCTCTATGGGGCTTCCCTGGTGGCGCAGTGGTTGAGAGTCCGCCTGCCGATGCAGGGGACACGGGTTCGTGCCCCGGTCCGGGAAGATCCCACATGCCGCGAAGCGGCTGGGCCCGTGAGCCATGGCCACTGAGCCTGTGCGTCCGGAGCCTGTGCTCCGCAACGGGAGAGGCCACAACAGTGAGAGGCCCGCGTACTGCAAAAAAAAAAAAAGAAGGCTCTATGTAGCAGGGATACTAACTTTTCAGTGTTACATACACTGCAGATATATTCCCCAATATTTCGTGTTTCCCCTTTAATTTTATTTATAGGTATTTTTTCCTACACAAATGAATATGAAATGTTTATATAGCAAAAAATCTGTCCATCTGTTATAACTTCTGTATTTTTGCAAAGTACTTAGGAAAGCTCTTTCTATTTCAAAATTATAGAAATGGTTATACATTTTTCTAATATGGTTACATTTGTTACCTTCAAATACTTAAATCACTTGGAGCTTATTTTGCAGAAGTTAGGGCTCCAGTCCTGTGTGGTGTGTGGTGTGTGTGTGTGTGTGTAAATCTTTTTTCATGAATGGCAGCCAGTAGTTCCAGCACCACTTATTGAAGAATGTATACTTTCGCTACTCATTTGTCTGTTTTGGGATGATATAGTTGAATAGTGAGATTCACTATCAGAAGGATCTCCTTGGCTGTCCAGGTGGCAGGTTGACCCCGAGCAGCCAGAATGGAGGTGTGGACCAGTAGGAGCAACAGTGTAGGAGAACAGCTGAGCACCGGAATTACAACAGGCACAGGGGGAGGTGAGGAGGGGGGATTGACTGCCCTTGTCCCCTCCCTCTGGTCCCCTGTAATCACCTCATCTAGCTGCCTTTCCCCACCTGTAAGCTTTGTCAACTGTCAGGTGAGGGAATAATTAATCCCAGTAGCTAATCTTGGAGAATCTGGAATTAGGTTCCTGCATTTAAATTCTGACTTCAAAACTTACACCAGCCTTGTGATCTCAAGCAAGTGTCTTGATATTTCTGGTCCTCAGTCTTCCCACCTGTGAAGTGGGGATCATAGTAACACCTATTGCAGAGCACATCAAGGAGATTTTAAGGAACTAAGTCATATGCAGCTCTTAGCCTGGTGGCTGGCACAGACTGAACTCATGTAGTCAACATCGTTATCACCTGGTTTTCAAGAGAAGTTGTGACCATCAGTTTCCTCAGTGGAACAAAACTTCAGTCCTCCCTTTGCATGGGTCTGAGCCTGAGCAGTTAGGGGAATAGGTGGAACTGGCAAGGTGATGGGAAGGTTTCCAGGTCAAATGGTTGAAGGCACTTGTCTAGAAAATATTTTCTTTAGGGAGCCTCTATACTTTAAGGTATACTTATGCAATAAAACCCACGAACAAAGGGCTACCATTAGTAAACTACATTAGCACATTAATTAATGGTGACATGTATCCCCCACTCCCACCCCACTTTTAAAAATTAATTAATTAATTAATTAATTTTATTTTTTTTTTTTTGCAGAACGCTGGCCTCTCGCTGCCGTGGCCTCTCCCGTTGCGGAGCACAGGCTCCGGACGCGCAGGCTCAGCGGCCATGGCTCACAGGCCCAGCCGCTCCGCGGCATGTGGGATCCTCCCGGACCGGGGCACGAACCCGTGCCCCCTGCATTGGCAGGCGGACCCCCAACCACTGCGCCACCAGGGAAGCCCCATTTATTTAATTTTTGATCGCATTGGGTCTTCGCTGCTGCACGCGGCCTTTCTCTAGTTGCAGTGAGCGGGGGCTACTCTTTGTTGCGGGGCGCAGGCTTCTCATTGTGGTGGCTTCTCTTGTTGCAGAGCACAGGCTCTAGGCACGCGAGCTTCAGTAGTTGTGGCTCGCGGGCTCTTGAGCGCAGGCTCAGTGGTGGTGGCGCACGGGCTTAGTTGCTCCGCGGCATGTGGGATCTTCCCAAACCAGGGCTCGAACCCGTGTCCCCTGCATTGGCAGGCGGATTCTTAACCACTGCACCACCAGGGAAGCCCACCCACCCCCACTTTTAAACACAACTTTTATTGTTTATTTGTTTAGGTAAAGCTTTGGTCAGCAGTGGAGTCAAAAGTGTTTCTTTGCTTCTCATATTTTTCAGAGAATGAGATAACAGCTGTAGTTGATTGACTCCATCATAGGCAGACCTTTAAAAATTATTTCATATAATGCTCTGTAATGTATCTGACGTTATTACCATCCCCAAGGTCCAGACAAGGAAAGGGAGTTTCCCGGAAGTGAGGAGGTAACTTGCATGCAGCCGCCATTACTAAGGACCAAGATTCAACCCAGGTCTCCACTAACTCCAGCACCCAAGCTCTAAACCCAACGATGAACATATGGATGTTGAGCTGGAATTTTGGAGGCTGGGAAGTCCAGCCTGGCAGATGGGAGAAATTACTTTCTGAAGGATTTAGTGCCTTCTATTTATTTATAAAATGGTCATGCCTGGAAGGACTTCGGAAGGCATCTATCCAGAGTCTTCATCGTGCAGATGGAGAACCTGGAGCCCAGAACAAGATGTGTCCAAGCCGACTACACATGGAGTTCTCTGCCGAGCCCGGGGTCTCCTCACCCTGTGCAGTACTTGTAATCTCCACGTGGCCTCAAGATCGAAGGGGAAACATGCTTGGTGCTGCACAGCCTGCACACCATCCTGGCCCAGAGAAGCTTGCAAATCAGCAAGAGAGAGGATTCATGCCCACAAATAAACACCATGAGTAAGAGGGTGAAAAGCACTTTGGGGTCTTTGGAGCACTTCATCCCTCTGACCAGAATCAGGGAAGACTTCTTGGAGGAGGTTGTGGGAGAGCTGGGTCTGCAGTAGAAATGACAGTAAGGACATTGCAAATGGAGAAGGGACTACTAATAATGTAAGCTAACATTTATTGAGCCACAGCATACAGATTCCATGCTAAACACTTTACACTTATTAACTCCTTTAAATCCCAAAACGACACTATAAGGTGGGTACAGTAATTATCCCTATTTTAGAGAAGAGGAAATTAAGACACATAAAGGATGAATGACTTGCCCATAGACATATGGCTGGGAACTGACAGGTTCCAGAATGAGAATACCAGCTGGAGTGACTCCTAATTTCTTTTTCTTTTTCTTTCTTTCTTTCTTTCTTTCTTTCTTTCTTTCTTTCTTTAATTGGCTGCATTGGGTCTTAGTGGCAGCACGTGAGATCTTTCGTTGCGGCATGCAGGCTCTTTGTTGGGGTTCACAGCCTTCTCTCTAGTTGCAGCGCGGGGGCTCCAGAGCATGCAGGCTCATTAGTTGCAGCATGCAGGCTCTCTAGTTGTGGCGCGCGGGCTCAGTAGTTGCGGCGCGCAGGCTTAGTTGTCCCGCGGCATGTGGGATCTTAGTTCCCCGACCAGGGATCGAAACGGAGCCCCCTGCATTGCAAGACAGATTCTTAACCACTGGACCACCAGGGAAGTCCCACCCCTCATTTCTTGATGCCTGAGGGGAGGACCCAGGGGTGAGCATTGGGAAGAGGACATAGGATGAGGGAGTAGGAGATAGATTATTTTTCTAGGACAAGTCAACTTCCAATTGACCCTCAGCTTTTCCATGCCATCTGGGGCCTCCTGAGATAGGCAAGGAGTACTCAGTTAATGAAGGTCAGCAGCCAGACCCACTGGCCTCTCTGGACCTTCCAGAAGCTACCACGACTGAGCTAAGGGACTCTGGTTGAAGGGCCACAGAGGCTGTCTGGCTCACTCTGGGGCCACAATGTCCAAGACCCCATCCTGACTGATCTTACACCAGCCCCAGGGCTTTCCCAAATGCCAACCATAGCTATGGCTCAGCCCACCTGGAGACAGTGGGGTTTGGAGGCAAGAGCACAGTACACAGCAGCAGTCCAAGTCCAGATGTAAGAGCTGTGTGACCTTGGGCCAGCTCTGACCCTGGCTGGACTTCAGGGAGCACCTGGGGGGGGGATGGATCAGCCTGACCTCACAGGCTTGTTAGGAGGAATCTGTGAAACCAGACGGATGAGGGCCCGCACAATGCCTGGCGCCCATAGGTGCTCAATAAATGCTAACTTCTTGCCCTGGACCTTGAGGCTCCTCATCTTCTTGGAGCAGGCTAAAAGTTGGATAGACTCACCCCATTACTCAGTTCCTTGTCACCCCTTAAAACAGATCCACAGGCCCTTTGAGTGTTGACATTGTGACTGCTAATCGCTGCTAGAATAGGAGACAACAGACACAGACATGGGAGGCGACAAAGGTCTCAGAACCTATATACATTCACTCATCAGCATCCCCCTGCTCTGAAGTGACAGCAGCCTTCCTTGGACAGCACCCTCTTCTTCAAGGGGGGAGATTTCTTCAACTCTCCACCACCCCAGACCTTCTCAAGGTGCTATTTGAGCTTCGTTCATCCATTACCTGCTCATGAACACCTATCCAATATTCTGGACATAACTCAAAGGCAAATGGGAAAGCAACCCAAGTGTCCATTGATAGATGATGGCTAAACAAAATATAAATGGATTAAAAAACTGTGGTACATCCAGACAATGGACTATTATTCAGTGCTAAAAAGAAAGAAACTATCAAGCCATGAAAAGGCATGGAGAAAGCGTAAATGCATATTACTATGTGAAAGAAGCCAATCTGAAAGCCTACCTACTGTATAGTACAGCCCAACTACAGGTAGAAGACATTCTGGAAAAGGCAAAACTGTGGAGATACAGGAAAAGAATCAGCAGTTGCCAGGGCTTGGGGGAGGGGAGAGGGATGAATAGGTGGTGTGCAGAGGACTTGTAGGGCAGTGAAAATACTCTGTATGATACCATAATGATGGATACATGTCATTCTACATTTATTCAAACTCACAGAACGTACAACTCCAAGAGGGAACCCTAATGTAGACTGTGGACTTTGGGTGATGATGACGTGTCAAAGTAGTTTCATCGATCGTAACAGATGTACCACTCTGGTGGGGATTTTGATAATGGGGGAGGCTGTGTGTACAGGAGGCTCATGGGAAATCTCTGTACCTTCCCCTCAATTTTACTGTGAACTAAAACTAGTCTAAAAAAAGTCTTCACAAAAAAAGGGGGCAGGGTGCAAATGGAGTCTCCGGTCCCCAGAGATCTCTTTGTCTGGTTGAGGACACAGAGAGACAAGCCAGCAGTTACAAAGCCACGTGTTAAGAGATCTCGACAATGTAGGCAGCCTCAGGCGTCTCAGACTGGCCCTTCTCCAGCCCAGAGGGTAGAAGATTCTCTAGAGGCAGTGAGTCCCTTCCTTGTGGGGAGGCCTGCAGCCTGGGTGTGGCCATCTCAGTGGGTCCCCTGACCCTCACTGGAGAAGTCCCTTCAAGTACAGCTTGCAGGCCACTAGGCCCAACCGCTCCTGCCCTCACAAAGCACATCAGCTTCAGCTGCTCTATTCAAATTCATTCTGGTAAGTGAGCTCGCCCTTCATAGAAATGAATGTTGTGGACACAGCACTCTCCGAATGACCTGCCCGCTGCTCCTGAATCGCTAACCCAGCCCGGCTCCCTGTTACTCGGCTCTCCTCTTTCTACCCCACCTGCCCCATCTTCTTCCTAGAGCTCTTACAGCCACCTTGACTTCTGTTACCCACTTCCAGGGCCCTAGGCTGCGTGGGTGTCAGAGGGTAGCTATCCTCTCACGCAGGCCAGTCCTAGGACTGGAGTTAGAGGTGACAGTGAGATGCCCGAAAGCATTAGGACAAACTAAGCAACGCTGAAAAGAGCCGGGATGGCCCTTCCCGAGCAAAGCTACATTTGATTTAGGATAAAGGCATCTAAAGAAGGAATGTGCCCTTCAGAAGCGGCTGGCCGCAGGAAGGGAAGGCGTGTCAGCCTGAAGGTACAGGAAAAGCAAAGTCATTCATTCATTCATTCATTTACTCAACAAATAGTTTCTAAGCCCTTATCATGTGCCAGGCACTGTTCTAGGCATGAGGATGCAGACTAAAGGAAACACACAGGAGTCCTGTTCTTGTGTAGCTGACATTCTAGGGAGACAATAAAAAAGATAACTGAGACAAAGAAAAGATACGTCAGAGGGTGCCAAGAAAGAGCTTGGCAAGGGGAATGGAGATTTCCAGGTGCGGAAGGGGAAGACTGCAATATTTTAAAGGCCAGTTATGCTGATAAGTTGGTACTTGAGCAGACTTGAAATTAGAGAGTCTGCTATTTGGGTGTCTGGAAGAGCATTCTAGAGAGAGGACATTGCAGGTGTGAAAACCTGAGATGGGAGGATGCCAGGAGTGCTGGAGGAGCTGCAAGGAGGCCAGTGCTGGAAGGGGGTTTGCAAGTGAGGAGCCGCAGACAAGGTCAGGAAGGAAACGGGGAGCTGGACTATCTCAGGCCTGGTAGAACACGGTAAAGACTTGGTGAGACACAGAGGTAGATCCCAGCGCTGTTCAGTGGGAGGGAGGCTCACCAGTGCACTCTGAGCCTTGTCCTCCCAGTGGCAGGAGGGATGCACTGGGCTGTCAGGGGCCGATACCTTTAAAGAGCCAAGGCCCATAACTGACCTCCTGCTTAGATTCCTGGCCCAGAAGGTCACCTGGTCATACCCTGGTCTCCCACAGACAGACAGGTCTTCTAGAGGGAGAGAATGCTGGCAACCAGGGTGTTGTCCTCACGGTGACACTTCTACTTTTCATTGTAAGTCGATATATAATATGGTTTGCTACAGTATGTTATGGTATAATGTAAACCAGTATAATACATATCCCCATCTCAGAGCTTGTATAACGTGACTCTAGCTCCCAGAGTTGAAGCGGCCCTGCAGGCGGGGTGGGGAAGGTGGACTAATCCAGTCTCTAAACCTGCCAGACTCCTGGACTAGGCCCCAAGGCCACAGTGTCCTCTCCACGGCTATGACGTTTTGTGAGGCTGCGTGACAGCCAGTCAGCTGTCTTTCTCTTGGTACTATTCTGATCTCACCACTCAACTTTTGATCCAAACCGCTGAGCCTCACCCAGCCTCAGTTTATTCAACTGTAGAATGGGCATGATACTTCCAATCTCCAAGGTTGGCTGTAGGAACCAAATGAGATAAAACATCCGACAGCCAGCAAGGCTCCTGGCTTCCCATCTCGCCCTTCCTTCCCTGACCCAGACTCTCACCCCTCTTTTGCTGGGCCACTCCCAGCAGCACCTCCCCAGCCTCCCAGCTTTCATCCTCATGCCCGTCGGCACACTGTAGACAGAGATGATGCTCCAAACTCCTTTAGCTGCACCTGGGAGCCCTCACTCTCTACCCCTGACCCATAACGACACTATTCATCCTTTACCCAACGGGATGTGCATCTTTGCCTTTGTACATCTCCCTCTGGTTAGAACACCTTCCTCTTCTCTGCCTGACGAGCTACCAGGCATCCTTCAAGCTCTAGCTGCAATGCCACCTCTCCTTGAAAGCCTCCCCAGCTCTTTCTGCCTGGTCAGTTCTCTCTCCTGTCTGCCCACAGCACCCTATGCTTTCCTCTATTGTAGCACTTACTGCTACACTGGCTTTAACTACCTGGGTTTTAATTTTTTATCCTGATTAAAGCACAAGCTCCTTGAGGACAAAGAGAGATCATCTTCTCTTATGCCATATTTCACCAAATTTTGTCTGCCAACAAATTTTTAGATTCACCACTATTTTACGTACCATTAAGAAACAAAACGGCGCTGCCAATTACATCTTGACACGTTGCCTTCTTATTACTTGGAATTTCTATTTTATGCTTAGTGAAAGAATTCTTCGGAACTCAGAAAGAGTTTCGATATCATTTATTACTCCTGTGCATATGACATGTATTTGTCTATGAAATCAATTGGTTAAGGCATTAACGCTTCCATGGTGACTAGTACCTGTCCAACAGCAATTGGAAGAGACATTGATTGTAACAACTATCCTAGTTTTAAAGATGTTAAAAAATGAGAAAGAAAAAAAAAGTGTCCTATCCACCCTCCCAATGCATGGGGCTGGGGTTCGATCCCTGGTCAGGGAAGTAGATCCCACACGCATGCCGCAACTAAGAGTTCACATGCCGCAACTAAAGATTCCATATGGGGCTTCCCTGGTGGAGCAGTGGTTGGGAGCCCGCCTGCCGATGCAGGGGACACGGGTTCGTGCCCCGGTCTGGGAAGATCTCACGTGCCGCGGAGCGGCTGGGCCCGTGAACCATGGCCGCTGGGCCTGCGCGTCCGGAGCCTGTGTCCGCAACGCGAGAGGCCACAACAATGAGAGGCCCGCGTACCGCAAAAAAAAAAAAAAAAAAAGATTCCCTATGCTGCAACTAAGAAGATCCCGTGTGCCACAATTAAAACCCGACAAGCCAAATAAATAAATATTTAAAAAACAAACAAAATGTGTCCTAAACTCCAGGAAATACAGATTATGCCTTTCTGCTAGACTAGTATCTGGCACCAGTGGATGTTCAATCAGCGTAGGCTTGCTATTGCTTTGTGACATGGCCCAAGCCAATCTACAGTGAGAGTGGTCATTTCTGTATTGCCCTGAACCTCTCACATGTGTCCAAGCCATCCGGAAGGACGGGATGGCACCCAGGCTGTGCTGCAGGAGGTCATTTAAGGAGGAGCTGGAGGCGGGGGGACAGCCTCGGAGGAGGTCCTGGTTTCCTGGTGGACGAGAGGAACAAGGATGGGGTTTTGCTGGGCAGAGAGGAGGTGGATGTGAAGTCCTTCAAACCCCTACAAGTTCAGCAGAGTCAGGCTGGGACTATGAAATTTGGAGCACAAAACCTTAGTTGTTAGAAGTCCGTTTTTATTTATATATAAACGTTTGGACCCCACATCCAGAAACAACAGTAAATCTTGGGCTCTGCCCTCTGTCTCCTGCTACCCCACTCTTTTTAAGTGATGTACAAGCTGGAAAAGGGACTCTGTTTTTTGGATAGCGAGAGACGGGGAAACAGAAAGTTATAACCTAAGGAAAGTAATAATGTGTTACGGCCAGAAATGCCCCTACTGTGTCTCCGTGTGAATGTAATTTTGTTTGAACAAGTTGAACTGAATTTTATCTGGCTGATCTTGAAAGTGCAACTCACACACACATATAGAATTTATGCGAGGGAGAAAAAGAAAGACCCCCGTTGCTTGGTGTCATATTCTAAGCTTAGATAAACTTGGGAGGCTGTTCTCAAGCCTCTGACACTTGGCTACCCGGAGCCTCACTCTGTGCATGGACGAGCTTGTCAAAACTCAAGTGGGTTTGGTCAGCCCAGATACTTGACGTCACACAGAATAGGAGAGGTGGGGGGAAGAGGCTTGACTGTATTCTGGGAAGAGGCCTGGATGCAAAGGCAGGGCCATCCCATGCCTGCTGGGTGACCCCAGCACGTATAAAATGGGGCCCGTGGACTTCCCTGGTGGCGCAGTGGTTAAGAATCCGCCTGCCAATGCAGGGGGACACGGGTTCAAACCTTGGTCCAGGAAGATCCCACATGCCACGGAGCAATTAAGCCCCTGCGCCACAACTACTGAAGCCCACGTGCCACAACTACTGAAGCCCGTGCCCCTCGAGCCCATGCTCTGCAATAAGAGAAGCCACCACGGTGAGAAGTCCACGCACCGCGACGAAGAGTAGCCCCCGCTTGCTGCAACTAGAGAAACCCGCACACAGCAACAGACCCAACGCAGCCAAAAAAAGAAATAAATTAATTAAAAAAAATAAAATAAAATGGGGCCTGTGAAGCCTCCCCTGTGGGCAGGGGTGAGAGTTCACCAGGCATTTAACAACTCATATGGCAGGGAAACTGCAATGGGTTTTCAGTGGTCCCCACAGTGCCTGGAGTTAACCCTTTAGTTGCTGGATCCGAGGAAGGACCAAGGGACAGTGTGGTGAGGGACACTCAGGACAGTTGCTGTTTATTTACAATATTGATATAATATCATAACAAGCCACTGGACTGGACCTGTGTGCATCATAGGACTGGCAGCCTGTCTGTGGGCTTTCTGTGAAGATCAAATGAGATTAGCAGATGAATGAATAAGTGAGTGAATGAGTGTGAGCGGTTGGGCACACGCACTGTGCTCGTGAGTGAAGAATGCTCTCATGCAGTAAATGTTTGTTGGACATCTTCAATGTGCCAGTTTTCATGCCAGGTGCTGAGGATGAAAAGCTGATTCAGAAGGAACCCTTCTTTGGAGAGTCCTTCTTGGGGCAATAAGTGATGGGTGGGAAGGGCATCTCCTGTGGAGGCAACAGTATGAGCAAAGACACAGAGGCAAAAACAAAAGAAAGCAAAAGCAAACAAACAAACAAACAAAGAACAGCTGATCTTGTTCTGGAAGCAACAAGTTGTCGTGTGCAGTATAAAGGTTGAGGCTGGAAGCAGCAAGAGATGGGGCTCCTGGAAGCATAAATAAGGGCCAGTCTTGTGAGGGCTGAACACTGCTGTGTAGGAGAGTGAAGGATGGGCAGCGGCAGGTCATTTTCACACTGAAAAATCACGGAAGCAGTGTGAAGCCTGGCTTCCAAGGGCTGAGACTGGAGGCAGGGAGGCCACTCAGGGAGCTATTGCAATAATCCAGGTAAACGATGATGCAGCAAAATATACATTGGGAAAACAATTTTTTATTTTTTTATTTTTATTTATTTTCTGTACGCGGGCCTCTCACTGTTGTGGCCTCTCCCGTTGCGGAGCAACAGGCTCTGGACGCGCAGGCTCAGCGGCCATGGCTCATGGGCCCAGCCGCTCCGCGGCATGTGGGATCTTCCCGGACCGGGGCACGAACCTGTGTCCCCGGAATCGGCAGGTGGACTCTCAACCACTGCGCCACCAGGGAAGCCCGGGAAAATAAATTTAAAATATTAAGTTTGGGGTTTTATTAAGTGGAAGAGTGAGAGAGAGAGAGAGAGAGAAATAGGGCCAAAACTTGATCAGCAAACCTAGTGAAGAGAAAGTAACATATTACAGAAATATAGCCAATATTTTATGATAACTTTGTATGGAGTGTAATCTATCAAAATATCAAATTTCTGGGGCTTCCCTGGCAGTGCAGTGGTTGAGAATCTGCCTGCTAATGCAGGGGACACGGGTTCGAGCCCTGGTCTGGGAAGATCCCACATGCCGTGGAGCAACTAGGCCCGTGAGCCACAACTACTGAGCCTGCACATCTGGAGCCTGTGCTCCGCAGCAAGAGAGGCCGCGATAGTGAGAGGCCCGCACGTCGCTATGAAGAGTGGCCCCCCCTTGCTGCAACTAGAGAAAGCCCTCGCACAGAAACGAAGACCCAACACAGCCCAAGATAAATAAATTAATTAAAAAATATATATATATCAAATTACTACGTTGCACACCTAATATACTATTATAATATTGTATATTATGTAATATACAACATTGTAACATAATATTGTAAGTCAGCTACAATTTTAAAAAAGAAGCAGAAAAAAGAAAAATACTTAGAGGGTAAGGTTAGTAGGACAGGAAGTCAGGGAGAACTCCCAGATTCCTGCACTGACTTAACCAGAGGTGACAGTGTTACCAAGACCAGAACCAAGGGACAAGCAGGTTTGAGAGGAAGATATGAGGGACGGTTAAGCTGGAGGAATCTAGATCGTCCAAGAGGAGAGCTTCAGTAAGCAGGTTCTCCTCCTAGTCCCAGAGGTTTTCCCAGGGTTTGCTTTGGCTCACACTCTGCAAGCCCTGGGACAAGAAAGATAATTCTATGGATTCCAGTCAGTTTACCATCGTCCTCGTTTAAAGGAGCTGACACCTTGTAGTTTCCAAACCTGGCTAAGGATTCTGCCCAGCCTGCCTTTTTTCCCCTTGAGTATTGAGGCGTAGCCTACATACAGAAAAGGGCACAAACCATAAGTGTACAGCTCCACAAGCATGCCCTTTGGACTCTATTAAAGACCTTAAAAATACTCACAAACACACACACACACACAAATATGAAAATAGAGGCCAGCCTCCGCTCTAAGAACTTTCATTTCAGGTGGAGGGGCTCTGAGCAGTCATGGCCATGACAACACCATCAAGCCCAAACGCCCTACTTCACACGGAATATAAGACCCTCTGGCATCTGACCCCTTCCCACTTCTTCTCCCTCATCTCCTGCCAACACCACCACCATCCCCTTCCCAAATCCAGCCCCGGCCTCGCTGAGCCTCAGTGTCCTGGATGCCGACCGCTCGCCCATCCATCCACACCTGCTATGGGTTTTCACGCTCATTCCAATGCGTCCTCTTCTGTGAAGGCTTCCTTTTGTATTCTCCTATCCCCACCCCTACTGCAGCTCATTTCTATCACTACTTCTTTTTTGATTTTTCTTCCTTCCTTCCTTCCTTCCTTCCTTGCTGTGTTGGGTCTTCACCGCTGTGCACGGGCTTTCTCTAGTTGCAGCGAGCGAGGGCTACTCTTCGTTTCAGTGTGCGGGCTTCTCATTGCGGTGGCTTCTCTTGTTGCAGAGCACAGGATCTAGGGGCGCGGGCTCAGTAGTTGTGGCTCATGGGCTTAGTTGCTCCACAGCATGTGGGATCTTCCTGGACCAGGGAGCAAACCCATGTCCCCTCCATTGGCAGGCGGATTCTTAACCACTGCACCACCAGGGAAGTCCCCTTTTTTGATTTCTAAACTCTATCAGCACAATTCCATGGTTGTCTCTCCAGACTGAGGTTGAGTACACCTTAACTCTATTTGGACGCCATTACCATTACTGGGCTCTCAAAAAATGTCTGTCTTGACTTGTGATTGCCAAAGGGGAGGGGGTGGGAGAGGGGTGGACTGGGAATTTGGGATTAGCAGACACGAACTATTAAATATAGGATGGATAAACAACAAGGTCCTACTGTATAGCAAAGGGAACTATATTCAATATCCTATGATAAACCATAATGGGAAAGAATATGAAAAAGAATGTATATATATGTATATATATATACATATATATATGTATAACTGAGTCATTTTGCTGTACAGCAGAAATTAACACAACATTCTAAATCAACTATACTTGGGACTTCCCTATGGTGCAGTGGTTAAGAATCTGCCTGCCAATGCAGGGGACACGGGTTCCAGCCCTGCTCCAGGAAGATCCCACATGCCACGGAGCAACTAAGCCCGTGAGCCACAACTACTGAGCCCGCGAGCCACAGCTACTGAGCCCGCGAGTCACAGCTACTGAGCCCGCACACGCCTAGAGCCCGGGCTCTGCAACAAGAGAAGCCACTGCAGTGAGAAGCCTGTGCACAGCAACGAAGAGTAGCCTTCGCTCGCCACAACTAGAGAAAGCCCGAGAGCAGCAACGAAGACCTAACGCAGCTGAAAAGATAAAAAAATAAAATAAATAAATCAACTATACTCGAATAAAATATATTTTTTAATGTCTCTTTTGAAGAAAGGAAGGAAGGAAAGACTAGAAGGATGGAGGGAGGGGAAAAGGGAGGGAGGGAAGAACGAAGGAAGGGAGGAAGGAAGGAATATATGAGAGAATTCACTTTTATTCTCAGTTCCGAGCCTGACAAAAATGTGTTGGCTATGGAAGAACAGGAATCAGAGGCCCAGGCTGGAGTCTGAACTCTACAGCTGACCAACTGTGGACCATGAACAAGCCAGTTAACCCCTCTTCCTGATTCCTTCCACTCTGCAAATGTCCGTGATCCTCAAGCCAGGAGTTTCAAATCATAATAAACAGTATGTTAGTGATCTCATTTCTCTATTTCCACCATCTTTCATTCGGTCTCCACTCATGTGAATAGAGACTGATGCAAAACATATTTCTTTTCATTTCTACCCTCTGAAATGTAAAACTGAGACAGAGAGGGAGAGAAACAAGAGATGCTGAATTCTTTCTACACGTGATACAATAAAGTTAAATAATATGGGTTTTTACTGTCCTACAAGGGAGCCAGATCAATAGCTTGGTTGGCAACTCCACACTGGCCCCCTCTCTCTCTCCACAAGGGCAGCGAGATGCGTACATTCTCAAGGGCAAACTGGCCAACCACCCCACATCGGTCATTCTCTTTAATGAGGCTCCTCCATCAGACCCCGTTCTCTTGTACACAATTCATTTTATTAAATGGCCGCAGCTGCAATTAGTAGTGGGCGAATCCAGGCATGTGTTTGGGTTCGAGATGTGTCTTGTGTGATGTTTCAAATACTTCGGGTTTGGCAAAAGCCAAGACACATTCTGTCAAGTTCTTTTTCCCCTTCGTTTTTTAAGCCCGTGTGGATTCGAGAGAAATGTGGTCCATCTGATTCTCATTCGTTTTCGCCTAACTCAACAAAAAATTGTCTCGGAAGAGCTAGAAAAGGTCCAAGTAGCAAATCCAGCCTCTTTCACCAAAGCCTTCTTACAATCTCTGTCTCTCCACCCCATCATTTTGACATTCTCCAAACAGGCCAAGCATTTTCATTTCTTTGTGCTGTAGCACTTGCTCCCTGAGCCTGGAATGTGCTTCCCATTTACCCCCTCCTCTGCCCATTGATTCCTGCTCCCCAAGCCCAGTCCAAAGATGGTCTCCTTCATGAAGGTTTTCTCCATCATCCAACTTGCAAATAATCACGCGGTCCTCTGAGCTCCTGCAGGACTTCACCTGGAGCCCTAACTAGCCCTCTATTCGGTTCTGCTTTGTGTTACATTTGGTTGTTGAACCAGGTAAGTCAAACCCTCACTGCTGTCCACCTGCGTGTGAAGCCCTTGACCTTAATTAAAGGCCTTCACAAGGAATGGCAGACAAAAACTGGCATTTGTGGGAAAGCTGTTGCCAAAAACATTAATTATTGTGTCTATCAATGTCCCTAGGTGGGCTTCCAGGTGAGAAGTGAACTTGAGGCTTGAGGACCGGAAATAACGATGGGCTTTTTCCTCTACGATAATGAGAGCTATGAAATTCAGCTTGTTCTCTTTTTCTCTCGGCTGCCAGGAAGCTAAGAAGCGGATCTGATGTTCAGTCCTAGCAACCGTATCACATGCCAGCTTCCTTCTTTTTTTCGTGGACTTGGTTTTCTATTTCTACATTATTAGCGTATAAAGGAAAAGAAAATCAGGCATTCATTGTGAGTCACTTCAAAGTCTCTGTAGAGTGGCTAAGCAAAAGCAAAAGTAATAAGGAGCTATTCGTGATGATTTCACCTGCAGAATAGATCTAGGATTTAGGAAAGGTTTTGCTTTTAGTCTTAGGGTTTTCATAAAATATTTGAATCTTTTACCAGGTCCAGTACTAGTTAATACAAAATCAGTTTTTTAACTGAAAAATTAATATTTAATTGTTAAAAACAGAACTGTTTACAACTCTGACTTCCCCCGGGACACAGCCCATGTCATTCACATTCTTCTCTGAATCCTCCTTCATACGGTAGAACACGCTGTACATAACTGGCATTCGTCAAATATCTATTAAACGGATGAGGAAAAAGTTCTCCCAGGTGAATTTAGAAGCCAAAGAAGGAGCTGCGGGCTCTGTATCTCTAGACACTCCTGGGTTCAAAGCCCAGCTCTGGCTGACCACGCAGCCCTGAAATGGGCAGCTACTCAGATCCATCTGAATCCCAGTTTCTTCATCCATAAAATGAGGCTTTAACCACTTCTCTTTCAGGGTTATTTTGAGGATTAATTCAGACATGAGATGCCTAACACTGAAAATTCCCTTCCTTTTAGTTACATGAGCTCGTGGGCAGAAAAAAACATTGTATTTTAAAATTTTATTTATTTATTTGTTTTGACCATGCCGTGCGGCTTGCGGGATCTTAGTTCCCCGACCAGGGACTGAACATGCACCCCGCAGTGAGACTGCTAAGTCCTAACCACTGGGCCACCAGGGAATTCCCCATTGTATGTTTTAAACAGGCAACTCACCACCAGAAGCTGCACTGCTGGGGAACACAAGAGGAGGTACGTGGGCGAATGTCATTAGCTGGATAATGCATGCTCTTCAGAACCACAGAAATGGTAAAATCTTAGATACAAAAGAGAATCCAAGCCCATAGCCTTCTTCCAAAGGAGGCAGTGGCCCTTGCTAGTCATAGACATCAGCAGTTTAGACAGAAGAGATTCTGCTCAATCACAAAATGTGAGACGAGTGATAGAAGAAATAAGTAAACTTTTTGTTTTTAACATCTAATTGCCCTGATAAACAACAAGGTCCTACTGTATAGCATAGGGAACTATATTGAATATCCTGTGATAAACCATAATGGAAAAGGATATGAAAGAGAATGTATATATATATATATATATATATATATATATATATATGTATAAGTGAATCACTTTGCTGTACAGTAGAAACTAACACAACATTGTAAATCGACTATACTTCAATAAAATAAATTTTTTTAAAATACAAAAAAAGAAAGAAAGAAATTGCCCTAGAATTGTTGTGGAATGGTTTTCCTCAAAATGGAATACAAGTACCACTGACAGGACTCAAGGTGATTTTATATGGCATATGGAGAAACATTTATTATTTTAATCATTATGCATTATATGATGTGTTTTTATAAAACATTGAGCTAGCACAGCCAAACTGTGATATTGCACAAATTATTACGAAGTGTACTTTAAAGTTTTAAAATATTTTTTAAATGAGTGCATTTAAAGAAAAAGTGATCATATCATGACTGGTAGAACCTATCTACACCAAAAAAATGTAACATAGTTCTAGAATTACTGGAAGTATAGAAAATACAACTTTAACCTGCGGGTCGTGAGCAACTGTTTGATTTAAGGGCAGTCATGACACTGGGCCCCTCATTTGTCCCCAGATGACTTTCCAAAGATTCCCAATCCCATCTGCACACTCTACTCCGGCCCCACTGGATTTCACACCAGTCCACCTACACACCCTGTGGTCTCCCACCTCCATGCCTTGTTTTGCCTAGACGCACCTTGTCGTCTCTCTCTGCCAGGCCAACCTCAAGCAGAATCAATCTCTCTCTCCTCTGGTCTCCGGCACAGTCTTGTGCACAATGCTTGCTATTATGACCTCGGCACCTTGTGTTACGATTTCTTTCAGGGGTGGTCCTAGGCAATGCCTTGGGTTTTTTTAATTATTTTTTTCTTTATTGAAATATAGCTGATGTGCCACATTATGTCACTTTCAGGTGTACTACGTGGTGATTTGACATTTGCATACATTATGAAATGATCACCACAATAAGTCTAGTAACCATCTGTCCCCATACAAAGTTATCACGGTAGTACTGACCGTATTCCTTAGGCTGTATATTACATCCCTGTGGCTTACTTATTTTATAACTGGAGGTTTGTCCCTCTTAATCCCCTTCACCTATTTTCCCCAGCACCCCCTCCTATTCTCTGTATCTATGAGTCTTTTTGTTTTGTGTTTTAGATTCCACATAGGCAATATCTTATTTGTCAACGTGCCCCGAGTCCCTAGCCTAGACCATTAAACAACCTTAAAAAATTAATAACTTAGAAATACCATTGAGGCACGCTAGGTTTAGAAACTTAAAGGCATAAATACTTGTCTTAATCATCGGGGATCATAGGCCACAAGGAGAACATGACTTTCCTCTCCCCACTGCACTCCTTGTATACCCCAACTAGGTGAGTTCCCCTTTTATAAGCTTCCCTGCCCAGTGCCTTCTCTTTCATAGCAGTGTTTGCAGTTTGCTATTATTTTCTGTGATTATTTGATTAATGTCTTCTCCCGGCAATAGACTGTAAGCTTCCTGTGGGCAGGATCACATCTGCCTGTGTTCACCATTGGCCTTTCAATCAATGCTCAGCACTGAGCCAGACACATAGCTAAATATCAGTCATACGAATGAATGAATGAGCTTTTCTCCACACACACACACACACACACACACACACCCCACGGGCTTCTAGCACCTACATTGTTGTAGAGATCACTGAGTAGGCAGATGGTTGACACAGACCAATGTAAACTCTCCTGTTTGTTTTTCAGACAGATTACAGTGGAAACATGATGCTTGCCAACTAGAAGGGGAGAAATTCAAAATGGTAAACGGAGCGTTCTCGCTCACGGGGCTCCATGAGGGCTTCACAAACACCAGGGAGCCAAAATAAATGTGTCAAAAGTCTACTCCAGCAAAAGAGAATTGACCGTGTCCTTTCAAGAATTTTCCCAGCCAGCGAGAATAAAAAGACTTTGAAGAGGACTCGGGAAACCAGGGAATATATTATCTGTGCCGACAGCTTCTCAGAACTGGGAGGACACTGGGACCACAGAAAGAAAGAAGAAGGAAGAATTGGTGTCCTACTAAAAGGAGGGCAAAGCCACTCTAAAAATTGCTTTTGTCTAGCCAGACAACAGATTTCCTAAAAGGATCAAAGCTACTCTACCAGCTCAGTTTTCAGCAGAGCTGCAGGGAGGGTGAAGGAGAAGAAATGTCTCAGCCTTGAGAGCTAGCAGATTTGTTGCTTTTTCCCTTTCTTACTTGAGAATATCTAGGCTGATGCCGTCCAGACAAAGTCAAGAATGGACCCAACCATACAGATTAATCCTGGTACTTTGGAGCCACAAGGGACTGGCTCCACTCCCTCCTTCGTGTGACAGATGAAGAGTCCGATGTGCAGACAGAGCCAGTGACTGACCCCAGCTCACGCGAGCGTGAACTAGAGGCCAGACTGCCCAGTTTCGTGGTCAGGCTCACGTCCCTGCCCACCCTGCTCTGTGGCTGCCCCAGACCAAACATCAAGCCTCTTCCTGCCCCCAGCCCGCGTGCCAAACAGAGGTGATTGGCTGCAAGCTCTGCTTTCGGATCAGCCAGTTGAGGGCCACGTTTTAGCTCATCCATGGTCTTTATCAAAGTGGTTTTTCTATCCCGCGGGCATCCCTGAGGCATCCGCACTCAGTGCCACCTTGCAAACAAGCAGTGAGCCTCTTGGTACTATCTTTTCTTAAATATCTACTGGTTTTAGGCAACCTAAACTAATCAGGTCCCAGTGGTCTGGAATACCAGACAACACACGTTGACTGGTCCCGGAGTTCCTTGAGGGCAAGAGCCATTTTTTACTTACTGGTGCAGCTGCAATGCCAAGGCTAGCGTCTGGCTCACGGCAGGATGGCAAAATGGGAGGATATCCAAAAATGGCACAGAATCTGAAATTGAAGCCAGAAAGAACTGTGTTAGAATCCTTGGCCAGAAGCTTACAAAGATGCCCGACCTCTGTGGGCTTCAATCTTCTTATCTGTAAACTAACACAAATACCAACTACCTAACAGAATTGCTACAAGGACAGAAGATGACCTGCGGAGAGCATCAGCACACGGGACGCTCCATCAGTAGCCCTTACAATGACATCCTTCATCACTGTAGATGCAAGGAAAAGATGAAGTAAGGCAAATTTTTGTTTTTCGGCTGCACTGTGCGGCATGCGGGATCTTAGCTCCCCAACCAGGTATGGAACCCATGCGCCCTGCACTGGGAGTGTGGAGTCTTAACCACTGGACTGCCGGGGAAGACCCGTACGACAAATTTTTAAATTGGTTCTTTTCTAGACGCAAGAAATAAAGAAAAAGAAACAACAAACGCAATTAATTACCCAGCCTGTGAGTGGTCAGACTTTCCTCTGCTATTTATTGTCAGAGCTTAGGGCCCTGCTTTAAAGCCAGCCTTGCCTTATCCCAGCTTCTGCTTCATCTCCCACTGAAGTCATAACGCTGGGCTCGCTCTCTGTCTATTGACACAGAGAGCCTGTGAGTCACAAATTCAACAGGATGACTTTGCTGTAGTGTGATTGACTGGAAAATGTTCCCTCATCTGAAAAACTTTTTTTCAAGCAAATGGACATGCTTATTTTTGCAACATGGAGTGCAAGCTCTGTGTTTATTTGACGTTGGTCTCTGTGACATTCCAGCTTGGCAAGGGAGGGCTCACGACGTTCACGACCTGCCTTGCAAAGTGACATATATTTTTCCCTCTCCTTCTTCCTTGCTGCCGACTGTTATATCTAAAGCAAACAGTCGCAGCACAATAGTTAGACTGCACTTCAATTTGGTGTTTACTTGACATTTACACACAGGCCATGCTGGACAGCTCAGTCATTCCAGTACGGGGGCCCGGCCAGCAAGCACTGGATTCCACTTGTGCTCAACCCCAAGCAACACAATCCTGAACCAGCTAGATGATGTCTTGAGAAGTGCTTGCGCGGCTGGGTTTTACTCTTATGCCTGAATTAGTGTATGTTAGGGGAAGAGGTGTCAGAAGGTCCTCAGCCATCCCAGAGAACATCTCCTTGATCCAGGCAGGGCATATGGGTCTTGCTAATACCACCCCTCCTCCCTTTAAGACCAGCGCACACACTGTCTCCTCATTCACTCTAAGACAGATCTAATCTAGTCCCCGGTGCGAAATCTCCCCAGGACTGGGCACACATTACTCATCTGATTAACTTCGTCTCCAGTTCACCCATTTCCTCCTCTGTATAATGGAATGAATGACACTTACATCACAGGATTATTGAGGGCACACATAGGCAAAGTACCTGAGGCAGGTTGAAGTGCTTAGAAGGTGCACTGAAAATGTTGGTTCCCATCCCCTCCTGAGGTCCGTGCTTCTGGTTGCAGGAGGGAAAGGGGCTCAGGGAAGGGCAAGTTATGGGGGTTCCTGTCAGTGCAGTTTGATGCAGGGATGGAGGCTGGGACTTGACTGGGAGCCAAGATACGTGTTCTATGGTCCCAGCTCTGCCAGTGTGTGTCATGGGCAGTCACCTCTCCTCCCTAGGCCTCTGATTCCATACGTGCAAAGTGGAAGCCTCTGATTACATTCAAACATTGTCCCGTTTCCACACCCGCAAAATCTGGAGGCGGTCCAAACAAACTGCCCTACAAGGTTGACTAGCCCCAAAGCTGATATATGGAGACGCCAGTATTTCAAAGGAGTAGCAGGGAACTATACTCAATATTTTGCAATAACCTATAATGAAAAAGAATCTGAAAAAGAATATATATTATATATATATACATACATATATATAATACTGAATCACTTTGCTGTACACCTGAAACTGACACAACACTGTAAGTCAACTATACTTCAATTAAAAATAAATAAAAACAAATGAACTTATTTACAAAACAGAAACAGACTCACAGACTTCAAAAACAAACTTATGGTTACCAAAGGGGAAAGGGGGGGGGAGGGATAAATTAGGAGTTTGGGATTAACAGATACACACTACTGTATATAAACTAGATAATCAACAAGGACCTACTGTATAGCACAGGAAACTCTACTCAGTACTCTGTAATAACCTATACGGGAAAAGAATCTGAAAAAGAATGGATATATGTATATGTATAGCTGAATCACTCTGCTGTACACCTGAAACTAACACAACATTGTAAATCAACTATACTCCAGTATAAAATAAACATTAAATTAAGAAAACAAACAAAAAACATAATACATACATACATACATAAAGGAGCAGCAAGAGAGTAAGATGCTAACACTCAGTGCTGGGCAGCATGTAATACCTTCACACCTGGCTAATGTGAATGGAAATGCTGATGGGAATGTAAATTGATGGGAATGTAAATTTTTTGAGGAGCAATTTGATAACGGGCGATGCTGTTAACCTAGTAAAACAATCTGTATAAATTGAGCCTAAGGAAATAAGCGAATACATCTAAGGGTGCACAAGGAAGTTCTGGAATAGTGAAAAATTGGAAACAATCTACATGACCATCGAAGGGAGACTGATTAAATACCAATATTAGGAACTACTAGGGTGTGTTTAAAAAATAAGGTATATCGGGCTTCCCTGGTGGCGCAGTGGTTGAGAGTCCGCCTGCCGATGCAGGGGACACGGGTTCGTGCCCCGGTCCGGGAGGGTCCCACATGCCGCAGAGCGGCTGGGCCCGTGAGCCATGGCTGCTGAGCCTGTGCGTCCGGAGCCTGTGCTCCACAACGGGAGAGGCCACAACAGTGAGTGGCCCGCGTACAGCAAAAAAAAAAAAAAAAAAAAAAAAAATAAGGTATATCTATGCATTAACATGTACAGCTGTCTGTGGTACAGTGCTGAGAGAAAATAAAAGCAAATTTACAAAGCTGTGTGCAAATGATAATTGGTATTTAAAAAATAAACTTTAATATTTCTATAGATGCATAAAAATCCTGAAAATTTGTACACCAAACTGCTAATCATAGTCATATCTAGATTAGCAGGATGTGGGTTCATTTTTCTTGGGACCACATTTATTGATTGATTTTTTAAGTAAGCAAGCATTAATTTTTTTATACATTTATTTATTTATTTTTGGCTGCGTTGGGTCTTCGTTGCTGCACGCGGGCTTTCTCTAGTTGCGGTGAGCAGGGTCTACACTTTGTTGCGGTGCCCAGGCTTCTCACTGCGGTGGCTTCTTTTGTTGCGGAGCATGGGCTCTAAGCGCACGGGCTTCAGTAGTTGTGGCTCGCGGGCTCTAGAGCCCAGGATCAGTAGTTGTGGCTCACGGGGCTTAGTTGCTCCGCGGCATGTGGGATCTTCCCGGACCAGGGCTCGAATCCGTGTTCCCTGCATTGGCAGGCAGATTCTCAACCACTGCGCCACCAGGGAAGTCCTGCAAGCGTTAATTTTTGAAATCAGAAAAAAAAAAACTTTTAAAAAATAAAAGGAGCAAAGGATTTTTTATTAAACATAGTATATTCAACAAAAGTGTTTTCTGATTCTCCTTCTGATGCCCTGTTCAGATGACAGTAAAGGAACTGAAAAGGCAAAACCTACCAGGACAAAGAGAATGGGAGCTGGGAAGCAATGGACATATAGACACAAACTTAGATCAGAGGAAGTGAAAAACTAGGCACACTGATTCCAAGGTGCAGGACCCTTGGAAGGCTCAGGATGTGGAGACACCAAGTTACTCAGAAAGTAAGGTGCATGTGGGGACGGAAACAGGACTATTGATTGAAAGCCTATATAAGTAGCTGTTGGAAAATCCATTAATCTATCCATCCATCCACCCACCTACCCACTAATCCATCCATTCATCCATCCAAGTAGTCAAGCCCTAAGATTCCCCCGCTACCCGATGACTACTTTTCCCCCAACTTGAGAAGAAGATTAGAGCTTTATTCACTGAGGAAACTGATCTAAGAACTCTGGAGGGAAGCCGGCACAGCTGAGGACAGGAGCAAACAAGGATGACAAAAGGTCAGGACAAATAAGGAGAAGTGATGCCACAGGCTTCTTTCCCCACGTGGGCTCCAACAACACTGGCTGCCTCACTTACTTAGCTGCACAACCCTGGGCTAGTCAGTTTTTTTTTAACTGTAAAATGGGGTTCACTTGTTAAACAAATATGTATTGAGCACCTACTATGGGCCGGCAAACTGCATTACGTTTTGGAATAAGAATAAGTCAGCCAGGGCCCTTGTCCCTTGAAGCCTGCATTCTAGCGCATCAGTGGCAGTGCCAACCTCAGAAAGTGCTCAGCGCAGTATATCTGGTACCGTGTCTGACAGTCGTGATGTTAATTATTACTTAGAATGTCCCCACTCCTTCTGATTCCTGCAGGGAGAACACAGCAGACTCTTCCAGTACTCGCAGGAGAGACAAGCTTAGAACTTTGCCAAGAGTGTTTACCAGTATATAACTCTCCAGTGGTGAATTTGACTTTGAAACTCCCCGCTGTCCAACCTAAATCTGGACTGGCTTATGAAGGGTCAAGGTCACTGGCTTTCTAGATCGGATACAGCCCAAAAAAGGCCTTTGCAAGTCATGGCACGAATCCAAGAAGTGTGATTCCCAAGTTAATTTATACCTGGCCCTACTTAAAACAGTGTCTTTGTGAGGTTTTAGGTGAGCTTGGTCCTTAGTTGTTGCATCTGCCGTGATGCTGGGATATCCAGTATAGGGGGGTGGGTAGAATTTTGGGGAAAAGCTTTTTGGTCTTCAAACCACGATACTGCATCATCTCCCAGTGTTGGGTACAACAGAACCAATTTCAAACTTATCAAATGGGGATAACTATGTCAGGTTTCATTGCTAGAGTGCAGAAGCTAACACTGATGGTGCCTTTCACACCCAATGTCTCAGTGCTCACAACAACTTTGTGAGGTAGGTACACTCATAGCCCCATTCCACAGACAAGGAAAGTAGAGGGCAGCTAGATGACATGCCCAAGTTCATCCAACTAGTAAGAGGCAGCACAGGGCCTGGAATCCAAATTCTTGGGTGGCCGTCCCAGCCATCTCCTCCTGCGTGTCTGCACCTTCATCCCAAGCTTTTCCTTCATCCCCCATAAGCCAATGAATTCTGTCTGCCAAGACCTCTCCTTCACTGAGTTGAAGCAAGAGGGGGCAAAGAATCAAACTCAGATGATGACACTCTAATCCACACTAACACAGACCAAAGATACTCTTGCCTTTAAAGAAACCCAAAAGAGTCTCTATTTTAATGGAAAACCGAGTTTGCTGAATGAAACACAGAACGTTGAAATTCAACAGTTCAGTGTTTCCCGTAAACACTTGACTCTGAAATCTTTGTTGGGTAAGTACAGCAATCCGAAAAATTCATCAGTAACTGACAACATAGACTGAGGGAGTCTCTGCATAGATTACCTTGTTGAATCTCTATTATGATGCTGGAAATTCCTCTAAGATTAGGTAACTATTCTAGGGCTTTCTCTTTCAAGAAGCTTCTGATCGTCCCTTGATAGAAGAAAAGCCTGTGTCTACATTTGAGCTAGCAACTTTGAAAAATACATCAAGCACAATGTGAGATATTTGAGGGCTGCCAGAAATTTATTCTGACCTTTTTTTTTCAACACGGACACTGGCCATCCTCCCAGCACTCTTCCCACCAGCCAGTATATTAAAATTGATTAACAAACACAATGTTTGTGAGAAAGAGCGAACCGCAGGATAATCAAATGCATTGTTATTATTTTTTAAAAAGTCATTTCCTTGGCCAGGAGTACATAATGTCAAATTGGCAAAAATAACCTATCCTCTTGTCTGGCCCACAAACTGGGAAGAAAATTAAACACAGAATTGTTTGTTTCTTGTTTACATTTCTCAGGGTGTGAAACACTCATTTTCAAACGCTCAGAATCCCTACACTTTCCATAGTGCAAAAATTTGACTTCCATTCTGATTTAAACCAGGGAACCATGTTTTCCTCAGAAGGGCGACATTGTACTGGTCTAAGAATATGAGGTGCAGAAACTTTATTTTCCTTCAGTTTTACTGAGATACAGTTGCCATGCAGCCCGTGGAGGCTTTTAAATTAAGGAGATAGAATCTTCCAGAGTATAATAATGTTTTGCTTCTCTTTTCAATGCTAATCTTCCCTGGGGAAATTCTTTACCAGGCCAGGAAAATTTGGTGAACCAAGTCAAGGAGAAAATTCCAGGAACAGGTTTCTCTGCTGATTTGCCTTCTTTGCCGATTCATTTACTTTAAAGGCTAGATTTCTTTTCAAAAGCGTATAGTATAGTATCAGGATTCTTCTTGGGGCCTTGAAAACAATCATAGTTGATAAAAGATGGTAAATGTTAGACGCTAGTAATTTGTTAAGATAAATATTACTACTATGTATCTTATTCTTAAAAGATATTAGGCTGTACTTAGACATTTAAAAATAAACAATCTAAAAAGAGATTTTGGGTTTTGTTTGTTTGTATCCTCTTAACATCTCAGAACAAGCTGAGGACACTGAAAAGCCCGAATTTAACATATTGCTGTCAGAATGGTTCAGGTCTTTAAGATAATCCCATTAGGTGTAGAATTTCTTTTTAAATAGCTTAAAGAATGTATGGGCCTCACATTTTTGGGCTAAGAATGTAGCTTAAGTGATCAAACCTAAAGGTTCATGAAAAAGATTTTAATTAAATTTCTGAGAATTGATTTTTTAACGTCTGCGATTCATTCTCTGCTCTAAAAACTTCAAAACCCAATGTTTGGGTTTTGAAAGGCAATGGATTTGGCTCCAGAAAAGAGTGGACACTTTCTCTGTCTGGTTTTGGTTTGGCTTTGGGTTATTTTTGTTTGTGTTTTGTAGTTTGTTTTATTACAATGCCTTGGCCTGGGCTGTTCCCTGGTTTTTTGTCCAACTGTTTTGAGAGAACAGAATTATGAAGGACTTTATTTTCTGTCTCCTTCATAGAATTTTTCAAAGAAGAGAAGTGGGTGGAAGAAGAGAAGGGACTGGAAAGCAGAGGACCGAGCCAGTGAACTCTCCACCAGAGACAGACGTTACTGACAAGATAAGGGCAGGGCTCAGGGCAGGGCTCCCAGATGAACCCTTTTACCCAGGCAGCTTTGCTGGCTCCCTTCATGCTACAATGTATACTCGCTGGGCATTTGTCCTAAAGACGCCCCAGTGGAACAGCAGCCACAAACAAGTCGGCAGATAATTGCAGTCCGCTGGGTAAGTAGCATAGAGCGAGTGGCCACATGGCTCTATTAGAGCTCAGAGGAAAGAGGAGGAATCTAGCAGGGACTACACAGACCAAGGGACTATTAAGAGGCTCAGGAGTCTGAGGCCGTTGAGAGCCCGAGGGGAGAAAAGGCATTTCAGACGAGAAAACAGAGGAGGAAAATGCACATTGTGTATTCAGAGACTTGAGAGAGCATCCAGTTAAAGTTGAGGGAGGATGGGATCAGAGTCTGGAGATGATCCTGTCAGTCTGTCTAGAGCCAGAGTAGGAAGAGTTTGGTATACCAGCCTAAGGAGTTTGGTTTTGCTCCTTTAGGCAAAGGGGAGCTGATGGAGGGCAGCTGGGCAGAAATGGAACTGGTGGTGATCTGAACAAACTCGATGAGATCTGGCAGGGAAATTCCAGTGCGACTATGATTGTTTTTTATTTTTATTTTTTTTTTTTGGCCACGCGGCATGTGGGATACCTTAGTTCCCTGACCAGGGATCCAACCCGAGCCCCCTGCAGTGGAAGCACGGAGTCTTAACCACTGGACCACCAGGGAAGTCCCTCCAGGGGGACTGTGGGGGAGGTGGAAGAAGAAGACAACAGTTGGGACGCTTACAGCAGTAATTAAAAGTGATAAATGAGGAGGGCTTGAACCAAGGCAGCCCAACTTGATCGTAAGAGAAGGATAACAGAGATATTTAGGAATAGAAGTGGTCGAACTCTGCGGATGCCTGGATGCCCAGGTCAAAGAAAATGAGGCAGGAGTGGAGGGGAATCTAGGTTTCTAGCTTGGTAAGCTGGGGAAGGGTGATGAAATATGGTGGGGAAAATTATGGTACGCGTCTGAGTGGATTGAGGTTCTTGACCCAAAGGGGGATTAATGGGCACACAGCTGAGAGCTGAAAGGGAGGTCCTGCACTAAACACCTTACCTGGATAATTCCATTTATAGTCCTCATTATTTTAAGCAGTAGATACTATTAATATCCCCATTTTGTAGAAGAGAAAACAGGGAAAGTGAGGTCAAGGAGCTTGCCTAGCTAGAAAGCAGCAGAGCCAGAACACAGACCCAGGAAATCTAGTGTTACAGCCCACTTTCTTAACCTCTGCACAGGACTGAGGTGGAAAAGAGGCTGAGAGTTTACCAGGACATGGGAGTCACTCAGAGGTTGAGAAAAGCTTTGCCACCTTGAGAAAGTTGCAAGACCCTCTCCCAGTTATTTATCCGCAGGGATTTCATTTCAAAGCAGTGGTTACTTAAAAGCATCTCTTGCTTTCACCTTCTGAAAAAGCAGCTTTTCCCGAGTTCTGTGGCCTTTATGCACAGACACCAGGCCAGGGTGCTGCCAGGTACCCAGATCCAGTGTCCGATTCTGGCTGCGGAGTCCTTCCCTTGAAACACTACGTCGCCTCTTCAACCTATCACACCCCTCCATGGCTCCACATGAACCCCTTGGCACTAGATGGTTTCCATCACATCTTCTGCCAACTAATGCAATTTGTGCTGGGGGAAAAAAAATCTATTTTATAACTCCAAGGACATTATATAATCAACTTCCATACCACAAAACTTGTAGTATCAGTTTGCTGAAGTAAAGTCACAAGTATTTAATTCTCCTTGAAAGGGTGTCTTCCATTATTATTTCAGAGTGCAGTTTAGTCATCAAATGTATACTCAGCCTCATGTTTATAAATTATACAGGGCAGGGACTTAACTCTTCTGGACCTACCTGTTCTGAGGAGGAGAGGGAGGGTCGTAACCCTGATGTCACACCGGGCACCCGCCTTGAAAGGAGATGATTTGTGAACTTGAAGTTCTTACCTCTTTTAGAAATGTGGAGCAAACCTACAGATTTCCCTTTATGATGCAATCAGGAATAACCACAAAGTTGCCTGCCACAAAGAGGCACTGGCTTCCCTCCTCCAGAAAGCTGTTTGGAAACTACAAGTTGGTCTTTTTAATTGAGCTTCAGAATCTTCTCTTGATTATGACACAATAATAGTGGTTTTCCAATTCATCTGTGTAATATTGTTTTTTCATTGTGGTGGTTACTTTTGTCGAAGGGGAAGGGCTACTGCCTTAGATAAATGGGAGAAAAGCAGAAAACTCATGCACTGGCTACCTAAATAGGAAATTCCAAGTCCTGACAAACATTTACATCATGAAGGTGATGGCTGCCAATCAAGGCTTATCCAAGGTCAATGCAGTTTAGGAACCTTGGCCTTGATGGTAAAGTGGATAACTTCTCCATGCAATCCTCAAGTCCTAGTATCCCAAGACATGTCTGCCATCACAATGAAAGGAACAGCGGAGGAGGTAGCAGGTATCTTTCTTTCTTGGTTCCTCCTTTTGAAAAGGGCAGTATTTTCAGAGTTAAAGTAACTGGCTGGCTCCTATGGGGTGGGGTTGAAACCCTCTAGGCCGCGGAGGAGGTTCGCGGGGGGGTTCCTGCCAAAGCATGCCCTTCCCCCAGCGGCAGGATCTCGCAGCCATTGGCCAAAGCCGGGCTGGAGGATGGAAGTCATCCTCAAGGGCTTCCAACTCTCCGGACTGAGCGGGATTCCTGGCCTTGGCATAAAGGGTCGAGTGGATTCATTCGGGGAGCGATGCATTCCAAGAATGCTTCTGTGGTTGGCAAGGAGTGGAAAATCAAGGATAACAAATATTCTGAGGAAACCTAATAGGTACCAGGATCGCAGGACTCAAACAAACAAGGTGACGACTTAAAGTACGAGGTAACTGGATCTCGATGAGGGTGAGCGCACACTGCACAGGGCAGGGGCTTCGATCCTTTTCCCGGCCCGCCTCCTACCTTTTCTCTCCTGGGCTGACACCCGGACGGGACCGGCCGCGTTTACTGACAAGGGGGCTCGGTGGACAGGGCGGGCGGAGCCCTGTGCTCGCCTGAATCCAAACAAAACACCTCGCAAGCCTACGTTTAGAAAGCGATACCGAACACCACACTCACGTTTAAAAAAAAAAAAAAACAGCGCTGTTCGCAGAGAAGATGAGGACGAAAACATTTCCCGGCTGGAAAATTACTGATCACAAACTAAGGGGGAGTGGGGGAGGGGAGGCAGTTAGAAGACTGAAATAACGACCGCCGTTTCCTCTTCTCTGCCCTGTGGGCAGGCACGGCTGCCGCGAGCTCCGTGTGCCCTTTTCGGGAATCGGGGTCCCAGCGCACCGTTCCACTTTCTGGCACGGGGACACTTTCCAGCTAAGTCCCTTTCGGTGGGTTTGACCGCTCAGAGCCTAAGCCAAGGGAGAGTTGCCGTTTGACCTTTACCTCGCCATTTCACCTCTCTCTGACTCAGTTTTCTCATCCATAAAATGGAAAGGAGAGTTGCGTGCCTTGCAAAGTGCTTTGAGATTCCAGCTTGAAAGGTGTCCCCACGCCTCACGCCCTTCTCCTCTCCCCCACCTCACAAAGTGACTCTTGAGCCCTTTCACTCCCTCGCTCGCTCCTTCAAATATCAAAACTGTAGCTCCATTTCCAATTCCGGCCTCTTTCCGCCCTTTCCAGGCGGGGAACACCCCTCCTCCGGCCTTCTCAGGCTCCCGGTCCCAGCCACGCAGCGCTGGGCACCCGCCTCTTCTCTGTTCCCCCACCCCCATCCGGCAGAAGAGCCCGCGAAGAACCGTGCAAGGCAAGGCCAAACGCCCGCACTGGAGCTCGGGCCCTAGAGCCGCGGTCCTGAGTGCGTATAAGAGGGACCCGGGCTAAAGGAGTCACGCGGATAATCGCGCTCTTCTCTAGAGCGCAGACAGCTCGACAAGCGCGTCCCGGGACTGGGGTGGGGGGCGCGTTACCGTCCCCCTTCGCCCCTACCGGCCTTCTCGACCGTGAACTTCGAACCCAAGGAGACGCCCATGGCGACACCGACCGTCCTGGTCTCGCGGCGACCGGACCCGCGCCCCATACCCAGAGCCCCACGCCAGGCCCGCTGCCGCCACCGCCGCCGGCGTCAGCGCGGCTCCTGCCCGCCAGCTGCCGGGCTGGCGTCACAGACCGCTGGGCCCCGCCCGCGCCCCTCCCTCCTCCCCGCCCCCACGTGCGCCGAGTTTGTTTATTTAGCTGCCACGGCAACGCGCGGGGGGCTGCGGGAGGGAGGAGAGAAGAAAGGCAGGGGGCGGGGCCTGGCGGCGGGCCCCAGCACACAGCGGGTAGGAGGCGGGGGGGAGGGCGGGAGCTAAGAAGTTATAAGTAAGGAGCGCGCCGGCGGGCGCCGGCAGTTCCCCGGCCCGAGAGAACGAGCGCGGCTGCGGGCGCGCGGGGAGCAGAGGCGGTGGCGGGCGGCGGCGGCACCGGGAGCCGCCAAGTGCCCCTCCCCGCCCCTCCGGCCCCCCACCCAGCCACCCGCCCGCGGCCAGCGCCCATGGCCGCGAGCGCCCCGCGCAGCCCCCCGGACTCCGCGCCCCGCGCCGCCGCCCAGTGCGCAGATCCGCGCCACCGCGGCCAGTCTCACCTGGCGGCGCCGCCCGCCAGCCACTCCGGCCACAGCCCCAGCGCCCACGGCGATAGCCGCGGCGACCGCGACAGCGGTGGCGGACGCTGCTGAGTCGAAGAGAGCGCAACCCGGCCACCGGACCTACTTTTATTCGCCTTGCTGATTGTCTATCTTTATGAGTTTACAACTTTTCTAAGAACTTTTGTATACAAAGGAACTTTTTAAAAAGACATCTCCCTTTTATATTTAATCCAAAGAAGAAGGATCTCGGGCAGTTTGGGGTTTTTGGTTTTGGCTTCGTTTCTAAGTTCCTTTTTTTCCCTCTTCTTTGACTTTGGGGTTCGGGTACCCCACTGCTTCGGACTCCCGAGGATCTTCTGGGGCCCAACATTAATGAGGTAGGTGCGGCGCGGGGCGCAGGGAGGGGTGAGGGCCGGTGGGACGCGCCAGAGTGGCAGTCGAGAGTGGCCCCTGACTCCTGCCCCTGTGTACTCCCCACCCGGCCCGCAGGCAGCCACCTGGCGAGTCTGACATGGCTGTCAGCGACGCACTGCTCCCGTCCTTCTCCACGTTCGCGTCCGGCCCGGCGGGAAGGGAGAAGACACTGCGTCCAGCAGGTGCCCCGAATAACGTGAGTGTTGCTCCGGGCCTTTGGGATCCTCCGGTGGACTTCTGTGGCTGGGGTGGGGACGGGCGGAGCCCTGGGGTCACCGAGAACCACCGGACGACGGGGAGGAGTGGCCACCGCACGGGCTCCGCAGCCTTCCCGGGATGGCTTCCGCGCCCTTGTTTCAGCTGTACATGCGTGTGGTCCGGACGCTGTGGAGCCGCCGGGGGTGCACACCGGGTCCGCACATATCCCGGAGCGTGCAAGCGGCAGGGCGGGAGGTGTCTGTGTACCCAGACGCTGGCTGGGCCAGAGTGAGCTTGGCGCGTAGGCGTCCCCTTGGCGAGGGCGCACCGAGAGAGCCTCGGTGTCCCAATTCCGGGGCGGCGGGAGCGTCCCCAGGATCTGGCGGGGGAGGGACCCAGGCTGGCGAGCCGCGGCGCTGGCTAACACGCAATCGGGCAGACACAACATAACATCCTCCATATCGACGCACCGCCTCTTCTCGGACCCGGGTGTGGGCCATGACTGCAGCGCTGGCACCCGTAGTCCCCGGGCGCTTCCTGCCTGCCCGGTCCCCGTGTCTAGGCGGTGTAGGCGCGGCGGGCCCACCACTACATTGGATGGCAGTTAGGGACAGCACTGACGGTCTCTCTCGCGTCCTGTTCCCGCAGCGCTGGCGGGAGGAGCTCTCCCACATGAAGCGACTTCCCCCGGTGCTTCCCGGCCGCCCCTACGACCTGGCGGCGGCGACCGTGGCCACCGACCTGGAGAGTGGCGGAGTCGGCGCGGCTTGCGGCAGCAGCAACCCGGCTCTCTTACCCCGGAGGGAGACGGAGGAGTTCAATGATCTCCTGGACCTGGACTTTATCCTCTCCAACTCGCTGTCCCATCAGGAGTCAGTGGCCGCCACCGTGTCCTCGTCGGCATCAGCCTCATCCTCGTCCTCCCCGTCGAGCAGCGGTCCTGCCAGTGCGCCCTCCACCTGCAGTTTCAGCTATCCAATCCGGGCCGGGGGCGACCCGGGCGTGGCGCCGGGCAGCACGGGCGGCGGCCTCCTCTACGGCCGGGAGTCTGCACCCCCTCCGACAGCGCCCTTCAACCTGGCGGACATCAACGACGTGAGCCCCTCCGGCGGCTTCGTGGCCGAGCTCCTGCGGCCCGAATTGGACCCAGTGTACATTCCACCACAGCAGCCGCAGCCGCCAGGTGGCGGGCTGATGGGCAAGTTTGTGTTGAAGGCGTCGCTGAGTGCCCCTGGCAGCGAGTACGGCAGCCCGTCGGTCATCAGTGTTAGCAAAGGCAGCCCGGACGGCAGCCACCCGGTGGTGGTGGCGCCCTACAGCGGCGGGCCGCCGCGCATGTGCCCCAAGATCAAGCAAGAGGCTGTCTCTTCGTGTACCGTCGGTCGGTCCCTAGATGCCCACTTAGGCACTGGACCCCCTCTCAGCAATGGCCACCGGCCTCCTGCGCACGACTTTCCCTTGGGGCGGCAGCTCCCCAGCAGGACTACCCCGACCCTGGGTGCCGAGGAACTGCTGAGCAGCAGGGACTGTCATCCTGCCCTGCCGCTACCACCGGGCTTCCATCCCCACCCGGGGCCCAACTACCCTCCCTTCCTGCCCGACCAGCTGCAGCCGCAGGTCCCACCGCTCCATTACCAAGGTCAGTCCCAGGGATTCATAGTTGGGGCTGGGGAGCCCCGCCCCGGCGGGGCACACAGGATGACGCTGACCCCACCTTCTTCACCCCTAGAGCTCATGCCACCCGGTTCCTGCATGCCGGAGGAGCCCAAGCCAAAGAGGGGGAGAAGGTCGTGGCCCCGGAAAAGAACGGCCACTCACACATGTGATTACGCAGGCTGCGGCAAAACTTACACGAAGAGTTCTCATCTCAAGGCACACCTGCGAACCCACACAGGTAGGAGGCCAGAAGCCGCGGAAAGGAGGGGGGCTGGTGTCCAGCCTCACCGGCTGACTACGGACACTCCTCGGGGCCTCCCTTGGGATGTGGGGCGCAGTCTATCTCCTCCATCTCCTGGATCACAGGAGAGAAAGCAAACCGGCGCCTACTATTGCTCAGGAGCCTTTTGCTGGGCGGATGGTATCAGTGCATGAAAATGCAGTTTTGTTAGGCCTTTGAAAGGCAGGGAGATTCCAGGCTGCATGTGGGCCTCTTCTAGCTTGAGCAAACCATTGCCCTTGTAATCAAGAAATTATACTTGGCAAAAAAAAAAGAAAGAAAAAAGAAAAAGAAAAGAAATTATACTCTGCAGCGCAAAAGCATGGTATTTTCTTAAATCAGTTTTTTGTTTTCTAGGCTATTTTTATTGCTTTTTTTCCTTTCCCAGTCTCACCCCTCCCCCTTTCTAGTCTTAACAATTAGGTTTTATTTAAATCCCAAGGACTTAATGGTTAGGCTTGCGGAGATTCTGGTTTAAGATTGTCACCGCAGAGAATTTGTTTGTGGATGTAAGTAGGTATATAAGGTCACTAAGGCACAGCAGTCATGAATAATGTTGGTACAGGAAAAGTTGCCTCCTGTCACTTTCTAGAACCAGTTCTAGTGGGATAGGATATTACTGATTTGGACCAGGAAGAGGCACTAGCAGCCACAGTTTCTAAATTCACTTCCTCCACAGCGATATCTTAGCTCAAAAGAATGAAAACGTTAGTCCAACAGAAGTATAGGTTTAAGTGGTCTTTGTTCTCTGTGATAAGCTATCTAACTTCCCCTAAAAAAAAAAAAAAGAGCAAAAAATTCCTATATTCCTGCTTTACGATCTAAAATTTAATCTGGGCTTAAGAGGTATAAAGACCCTGGATCCTTTCGGAATGGGGTGCTTGGGGAGTTGGTTGAATGTCTGGCCTCTATGGCCAGTTCTTAATTCTTTCACAATCGCTTCCAGTGGCTTTATTTTCCTTTTCCAGGTGAGAAACCTTACCACTGTGACTGGGACGGCTGTGGGTGGAAGTTCGCCCGCTCAGATGAACTCACCAGGCACTACCGCAAACACACCGGGCACCGCCCCTTCCAGTGCCAGAAGTGCGACCGGGCATTTTCGAGGTCGGACCACCTCGCCTTACACATGAAGAGGCACTTTTAAATCCCCAAACAGTGGATATGACCCACACTGCCAGACAAGCATTCAGTATTTTTTTACCTTTCACACTGTCTTCCCGGTGAGGGGAAGAACCCAGCTGGAAAGCACTACAATCATGGTCAAGTTCCCAACAAGTCAACTTGTGAATGGATAATCAGGAGACATGAGGCAACCAAATGACAAAGAACAGATGGGGTCTGTGACTGGATCTTCTATCATTCCAATTCTAAATCCAACTTGAATATATATTCCTGGACTTACAAAACGCCAAGGGGGTGACTGGAAGTTGTGGATATCAGGGTATAAATTAGATCCGTGAGTTGGGGGGGAGGGGAAGACCAGAATCCCTTGAATTGTTTCGATGCAATATAAGCATAAAGATCACCTTGTATTCTCTTTGCCTTCTAAAAGCCATTATTACGATCTTAGAAGAAGAGGAAGAAATTCAGGTACAGAAAATGTGTTTTAATAGCCTAAACGATGGTGCTTGGTGAGTCTTGGTTCTAAAGGTACCAAATGAGGCCAAAGTTCTCAAACTGCTGCATACTTTGACAAGGAAAATCTATTTTTGTCTTCCGATCTACATTTATGACCTAAGTCAGGTAAATACACCTGGTTTACTTTAACCTTTTTATGCAGACAGTCTGTTATGCACTGTGGTTTCAGATGTGCAATAATTTGTACAATGGTTTATTCCCAAGTATGCCTTAAGCAGAACAAATGTTTTTTTCTATATAGTTCCTTGCCTTAATAAATATGTAATATAAATTTAAGCAAACTTCTATTTTGTATATTTGTAAACTACAAAGTAAAAAAATGAACATTTTGTGGAGTTTGTATTTTGCATACTCAAGGTGAGAATTAAGTTTTAAATAAACCTATAATATTTTATCTGAACACTGTTTTTGGTTTTTGTTCTTCCCCTTGAAAAGCACATAACAGAAATTGCAGTTTAAACCCACTGGGTAGGCATGTGAAAAGCACACCAAAAAGCCAACTTTATCTCGACAGATTAAAAGACGACTTTTTAAAGACTAAACCTTACCTGGTTCAGGTTCCTCTTTCAAATGTACTTTAAAAAGTGCATGAAAGCAGTTTCCCTACCTATGAACTTCCAGGTAGAAAGAGCTCAATAATTCTTCAGTTTGCTCAGTTTAATATAAGAGTAGTTATACCCATTCACATTTTAAAAGATCTTTATGGTTTTTCTTTAAAATTAAATGAAAATATAAAAACCTCTCTTTCGAGGCCTGCCCTTGCACTCAGAACAATTTATGTAACAAAAGAACCTCCCCACAGTGGAAAACCCCAAAGAACATGGTTCCACAGTGCCCTCCTGAGGATTAAAGGATTCACTTATGCTTTGTGTAACAGATACGTTACTTTTAGTTATAGCCCCCAAAGAGGGCAGAACCAAAGTTTCTGACAGATTTTTAAAACTTCGTCAGTCCTCTGAAGATAAGCCAGCCCCATTGTTTCAGCTGACTGAAACTAAAGAGGCAAAAATGACTCAGTCACAAAACCAAGTGTAACGTAAATTCAAGTAGATCTTAAATGCTGTTTTTGTAAGTTGGTAGCATATTTCTCAAATTATTAAGGCTTAAAACTTTGCGGTGGATACCCGAGAATCTGAAGTTCATTTGTGGCTGTCAAAAAATGGAAAAAGCATTTGTGACACTTGTTGACACTATATTTGTAATGGTAATGTGGGTGACTAATTAACATTGTCAAGCAGACAGAAGCTGACTGACATTTTCTTTAGACTGCTTATTACCTATCCATTATAGCTAGTGTTCAGAGGTGTGTTTGCACTGTGGGTACATTTTATAAATGGAATGAAAAACAGAAATTCGTAAGAGGCTCATGGTGGATCAACAGAAAGTATTTTCCTTGGCTTTTAAGAGTCCAGCACGACTGGAAAACATGGCATGTGTCTTAGCTTAAAAGAAAACAGGTGCATCAATAGGATGGAATTTTATGTGGCCAAGAGCATATTCAAAGCATATTTAATGACATGAAAAATGCTCATGGTATGTTAAGTGGAAAAAGCAGGATATAAGACTATAAACAGTATGATTCCAATTGTATAAGTTCAAATGTGTGTGTGCATTGAAGGAGAGAGAGAAGCAATCGAAAATTAAGAGAAAAGACTGGAAGGAAACACCAAAATATTAATACTGGTTTTCTCAGATTAAATTTTCTGGTTTCCAAATATTCTCAAGTAAGTGTCTATTTTAAATGGAGAAACGTTTTAAAAAGAGTACTGGCGCAATGAAAAGCTATTTATTTTAAAAAGCGCAATTAAAGCTATTTAAACAAAAAGCCTACATTCTAATACATTATTTTTGTATTAACTTGTGGTTCCTGCTCTTGGAATCCACGTTTCTCTTATATAGAGGTTTCTGGCACATAGTTTGTGTATGGAAAGTGTTTATCAAAAAGTTCTACCATTTTCATATTCACTAAGTGCCTATCATCTCAGGTAGAAGAAACGTCATTCATAAAATATCAAGACATTTTAAATGTATTCAAATTTTTCTGATGTCATAGGGAAACATCACTTGCATTAACTTTTTCTAACCTGAATAAGAAAGCTTCAGTATCTAAAATGAGGAAGATTTTCCAAAAATGTAACAGGACAAAACTATTCAAGATGCACAAATAGCTAAACTATTTACTTTAGTACCTATCAGTTCTGAGCTCCTAGGTGTACTGTTATTACTGCATTACAGAGCCGTTTATACTGTATAATAAAGACCACCTAATAATTGAGATGCCTGCTTATTACATTTTTCTCATGACATTTAATTTTATATGTCCTAGATTTTAACTTGTGCGCACACACACACAGGATTAACAATAGCATTTCCTACACATCAACAGACTTTCAGTCTCTCTCTTTTCCAACAAAATGCCTTTTCCAGCAAAATATTCTTTCAACCTGAGAACCTGTTTGACTCCTACCGTCTTGTTTGGGTTTGTTAGAACAAAACAGGAACCTTCACCATCTCAAGTAGGATTGGTGGGGATGAATCCTCTTCCTTTCAAAAACTGTTCGTTTTTAGAAATAAGCAATGTTATTTCATATTTGGAGATTCACGACTTTTACATATAATTTCTTTACATATAAGAAAGTCCAGGTAAGTCAGTCCTTATGCTATGGAAGCAAGTCTGCAGGGAAAATACTAAAACAAGCCCGTGGTGGTACCTGCTGTACTTTGATCTATGGGGATATCTAAACTTAGCAGCTTAGGTAGCCACCTGTTCTATGATACGTTCTGGCTTCTGAAGCTCCGTTCAGCACAATAAGAATTTGTAGTCCTTATTCTCTCTCTTTCTCCCCACCTTCACCCTTCTCCCTCTCTTATAAAACGCATAGACACCATCCTAGACCTACACAAACCTTTTTTTGTGTATTTATTATTTTGTCATTTTATTTGTTACTATATATTAACCTTTTATGTATTTTATTTCCTCGTCTTTTCTTAGCACCTTTTACATGCTATTGTACAGTGACATGTTTTTATAGCGATAAGCTGAAGCTATGTACTTCCTAAAGGTCGTTTATGAAACTATCATTCGCCGTTCACATGCAGAGTACTCAGTCAATAATACCTCATACAAAACCACCAGGAACTCTCTACATAATGAATGCTGTGGAATATAGCACGGAATGTTCTACCTGTGAAAATGCAGAGAATACAGTTGCAATCAGAACGCTGTATAAAGTTTTTTTTTTTTTTTTCACATTAAGTGAAACTAAAATGAAAGTTGAGAACAAGACACCCTTTGGAAGACTTTACCTTAAACAAAAAAGGAAATTTTGAGTAAATTTCTCACCATCTCCTAAAAAACTAACAAATTCTTAAATCCTTCTGAAGTACCTAGGGGTTCAATGCCCTGGTCACAGTCTAAACACAAAGGAAACCAACTGCTAAAATGTTAGCATAAACACAGAAAATCTTTCAGGCTGGTCTCTAGGCTACCATAGCCAGCTGACTTAGTTGAGGGGGAGGAAGTGCATGGGGTAGGAATCTCAGTCAAATTGCTTCTCTGGAAATAATGAACGTAGGGAGCCTATCTTTTTAATTGTCTTCCACGACGCCAGTGCTGTAATATCACTTTTTCGAATTGCTTCAGTCTTCTCAACACCCTAAATGAGTCAGCATGTTGCAACCCATCTTCCCAAATGTCCTGTGCCACTTGTTCTTAAAGGAAAAGGAGGAAATAAATATAAATCTAATTTAATAGCAACGACAGGAAATAAATTCACACTTCCAGAATCCCTTTGACATCTGAGTATACCTCCTAGAACAATTTTCATTGATACAACACAATAATTATAATGATATCTCAGAGTATGAGGGCCATTTGCTATCCTTTTGTGTTTCTTTTCATGTCTATGTTACATGTTATCATCTAAACAGAATAAGAAACGAGAAGTAGCTCTTTATGGAGAGATAGATAAATAGACGGATAGATGAAGCTGCAGGTGGAGATTTGACAATTATCTAAAATCAATTAGGGCAAACAGTCAACCACGTCCAGTCCAAGGTATCTGAGGCCAGGAGGTTGAGTGGGGTTACAACACCTATCTCACCTATAATATCTGTATCTGTACTAACTGGCACTAAATAACACATTACTGAATGGTGGTCAGATCATCATGAAATAAAGCCAATGCACTCAGGCACTTTACCCTGCACACCCTCTTAAAAGCTAAAATGGATAAATAACTTTACAGGGAAATTGAAGGAACTCTTAGATACACTTGCTGAAAGCCAAGGAGATATGTGAATTGGTGCAAACCATAAGCAGAGTCTCTTAGACACATGATGCATGGAAGGGATTTTTTCAGTAAAGACAAGAATACCTCTTTGCTGATCGGGTCACTTTTTGCTGGTGTATAGTCACCCCTTACTTCTGCACAACTCTGTGAGGTCTATGAAGCATTTACACACTCCATTACCTCAATTAAGCCTCACAACGAAAGGTAGGGGTGGGATTTCCCTCTCTCATCCCCATTTTATGGACGAGGAAACCGAGGTTCCCCTCACAGATTAGTGTTTTGTTTTTTTTTCCCATTCTTGCTGACATACTCAAAGCATTTCTCTTCTAATGCTTTTGTCCTCAGTCTGCTGGGCAAGTAGGGCTACAGGCAAATGGATACACCCCAATTCAGAAGGATTTACTAACATCCAGGTTCTTCCAGTAAACCTGTTTAGGAGTTAAAAGCCCCAGACTTTCTGTCTCCCAATTAAGGTGCTATTTCCTTTGTCAAGGTAGACAAGATGGGGACGTTTCCTGCAGAAGTTTTCTGAGCTGGTCACTATGCCATGAATATGATCTATACTCTTAGTTTGAGGTGGAAGAAAAGCACCTGTTTCTGTCCCAGCACACAGTTCTCCTGGTCAAACAGATCTGGTCAAGCCCCTCCCTTACTCATTACCTTCCCAAGGTCCCTAGGGTGTACTGGATAAAGAGTTAAATTGTGGCCCCCAGCTGTCTGTCCAGTATCATCTCCTTAAGTACCCAATCACACCTTAAGTGTACCAGCCATGCAAAACTACTCTGGACCCCCCAACGCACTATGCCTGCTTCAGCCTTTGAGCCTTTGCTGGCAGGTGTTGGTCTCTGCTGCTTCTGGAAAGATCCATATTCCCCTGACAAGCACTTATATATCCTTCATAGCGAGTTCTTAATAAGCCCTCCCACCCCCTCAATCTAGATTTTTCGTTAAAATCATATCCTGGACTTCCCTCGTGGTGCAGTGGTTAAGAATCCGCCTGCCAATGCAGGGGACATGGGTTCCAGCACCTGGTCCGGGAAGATCCCACATGCTGCGGAGCAACTAAGCCCGTGCGCCACAACTACTGAAGCCCGCGCGCCTAGAGCCCGTGCTCCGCAGCAAGAGAAGCCACTGCAATGAGAAGCCCGCATACTGCAAGAAACAGTAGCCCCCGCTCACCGCAACTGGAGAAAGCCCACGTGCAGCAACAAAGACCCAAGGCAGCCAAAAATAAATAAATAAAATTTTAAAAATCATATCCATATAGACTACAAGATTTTATGCACACCATTATATATAAAGTAGATAAGCAACAAGGACCCACTCTATAGCACAGGGAGCTATATCTATATCTTGTAATAACCTATAATGGAAAAGGATCTAAAAAAGAATATATATACATGTATATATATCACACATACAAACATATATATATAATGTGTATATATATAACTGAATCACTTTGCTGTATACCTGAAACTAACAAAACATTGTAAATCAACTATATTTCAATAAGAATTTAAAAAAAAAAGACTTTATGGGTTTGGCTCCCCCAACAGACACGAGCTCCTGAAGGGTACTGGGAGCTTCCCTTCTTTGCCCTTGAATACCCACAGTTACTGGATTTAATTGAATACAACTAATCATTTATTGACTATTTAGCCCAAATCCTGGCATTTCTTCTTAGAGGACTCCTCCTTGTCAGGTGATTTTCGGCGTTGATTCTGGAAAGAATTTTGTTCATATGGGCGGGGGTTGATGTGTATTAGGGGAGGCAGATGGGTGTCAGGTGACCCACTGGAAGCAGTTAGGGGACAACTGGGCATGGCCTTCAGGAAGCCAGAATTTGGGAAAAGAAAATATCTTATTCTTCCCTTTGGAAAACCCATTGTGCCTCCTTTCAAGGGCAAAAATATAAGTGTATTGTGAACATGACAAACTATGAAGGTTTTTTTTTTTTTTTTTTTTGAAAAAAACACACTGTAAAAGCTTTGAAGGCACTTTGCATTCTAGGATCCTGGGTGGGCTAGTCTGCCCGAATGAGGAAGGGTCACCTATTCTTCTTCAAGTTTGCTGCTCTTCAAGCTTGAGACTCTCCTTGCTGCTTGGATGAGAGTAATTTTCTGACTTCTGAACATGTCTAAACTGTTCTAGAAAACTGACTCCAGAAAACAGTGCACGGAATTGACAAATGCCCCTGCCTTTGAGGCAGTTACCGCCTCACAGAGGAATGAGCAACAGACGGCAGGCACTGAAAGCTATAAAATTACACAGGCTGTCTGAGCAGGAAAGGGTCTTCAAGACCTTTTAACTCAAGGAGAAAACTGAGGCCGGGATAAAAGACTGGACTTGCCCAAGGTCACATCAGGTGGGGATCTGAATACCAGCCAGGGCCTAGGTCTCGCTTAACAAGCCAACCGGCTGATGGCTCTATCCTGAGAACCCAAGGGAACATTAGAGGCTAATACAGATTTTTTTTAAGACACATGCAAAAGGATGGTTTTAAAAGGAAAGTTCTAAATTCAATGTGATGTTGTGCTCCGATGTCCAAAAAAGTGTTTCATTGATCTCTATTGTGCTTCTATTATAGTATTGTGTTACCAGCTGAAACAAGGACTATTCACTTACCACGGTACCCCTCTAGGGAACACATGGGAAAAAATGTAAAAATATAATTCTCGATTTGTTCTGCTATTTCCATGCAACTTCATTCAAACATATATAATCTGTTCAACACCTACCTTAACAGCAACAGTGCAAAGAGTGATGGAACCGAAAACGAATAAGAATATATAAATGTGCCTCTCTACAGATATTTTTTTCCTAATGCAATTGCTCTGCTAAGGGTATAAAGTGTAAGTTAAATGGAAATCAGCATGCTAACTCAGTAAAACTTGTTTACCTCTCTTGCAAAAGTGATCGGAGAGTTCTTTGAGAGACTCAACCACATTGACTACAACCACATGAGCCATTTCTTTCCCTTCGGTTTTCTTAATTGCTTATTATTTCAGATACCTCCAACTTGTTTATCAGGCGCATGTCAAAGCACGTTAAAACGCGTTATTCAGGTTCGGCGTGAAGGATTTAGCCTTATTTGACAAGGTATCACAAACTTCTGTTGAAATGAGTGATTCGAGTAAAATGGAGCTTAACCTGCAAACCCAGGTAACTTGGGTTCCTATAGATTGGAGATTGCATATCTAGACCGGGGGAACAACCTGATTTTGCTTGAAGCGCAATTAACTTTATGGCTAGGCAGCATAACTGACTTCATAGGCTACTTTGGTGCCAGGTGCCGAAGCTTGTAGAAAAAGGGGAGGCTTTGGGATCCTAAGAGATGCTTTGCATTAAAGACTTTGTTAGGTGAAGCCACTCTGGCACGGGAGTCTGATTTGCAATTTGTGCCTTTGTAAAAGGATTGAGATCCCTCTTGTTTAATGTTTGGATCTCAATTTGCATTTGGAAGCACATGCCCTCTTCTAGGTTTAGAGTTTTTTTTATTTTCATTTTCTTGTTCTGATATACAATCAATACTGCCTGTGAAAAAACTGATACAACTGCACAGCCAAATGTTTGCACTGATTAAGGAAGTCAGGTAGATTGGTTTTCTCTGTGAATGGTGGAGTCTACCTGGGCTCCAGCAATAGTGAGCCAGTAATCTATCTAGCAACTGACAAATAACTCATAGGTAAACAAACATTTTCATTTATTATTTCCTTAATTAGAATGCATGGCACTTTGCTTAAAAAAAAAAAAATCACTACAGAGGTCTGACCAGACAGTGGACCTACAAAATGAACTGAAAGAAAAAAATCCTCTGACCACCTCAGGACATATGCGAATACATCCATCCAATGTCTTCCTTTATAAGGAAAGGTTTGAGAAGAATTATTTTAGGTTTGCAATAACAAAATTCTCAGCTGTACATGATATTTAACTACGTGTCCTTTGGTAAACAATTTTAATATTTGCTTTGACAGTGTTCCCAGATTGGACACATAAAACTTGGAATAGAAATTGCATGAGGAGGGACTTCCCTGGTGGTACAGTGGTTAAGAATCCGCCTGCCAATGCAGGGGACACGGGTTCGAGCCTTGATCCGGGAAGATCCCACATGCTGCGGGGCAACTATGCCCGTGTGCCAGAACTACTGAAGCCTGCATGCCTAGAGCCTGTGCTCCGCAACAAGAGAAGCCACTGCAATGAGAAGCTCTTTCACAGCAACAAAGAGTAGCCCCAACTAGACAAAGCCCGATCACAGCAACAAAGACCCAATGCAGCCAAAAATAAATAAATTAATAAGTAAATAAGTTTGTACATATAAAAAAAGAAATTGCGTGAGGAGGAACAATTTCTTAGATTGTGAGTTTAAGAAGTATGGTTTATTTGTTTTCTTTTTAACTCTTCATCCTTTGTCTTTGCCATTGACGACAAGAAAACATTTCTTGCATGTTTGGAGGAAGGTCCTGGGAACTCGGAGTTGCTAGTTGAGCAAGCTGGAGGTAGAAGGAAAGCATTCACATTCATGGAGCACCTATGGCATGTCAAGGACTTTGCTAGATGTTTGGGGATTTGTGATTACGCCCATTTTGTGGTGGAGAAGACTGAGGCCCAGAGGAGGCAAGTGACTTACCCAAGGTCACACAGCTGTGATGGGAAGCCAGATCTACCCGATTCCTAAGCTCAGGCTCTTTCCGCCACATCATGTCACCTCCCAGGTAAACTCAAGTTAACTTTATTTGGGGGTTTTTCTGTTCCTCACCTCCTTGGAATGTGTTTGTTTTTTAAACTAAACAGGGGTTAATTTGGTGCACAGGAAGCTATAAGGACAAGACTGACCTAATCTACCCTTCTTTCTAATAGAAACAAGTAATCTTATCTGTCATTCCATTAAAAATACACCACATTCTTCTGTGCTCCAGTTTGGATAATGACTCAAGAAAAGGTAGTCCATTTCTGCATTATAGCACCACCACAGCCTCTATAAAATCATCAAAAGTAAATAAGCCATGCTTTCCTTCCTGGGTATTTCATTCACTGATTCCAAAGTACTTCACACATGTATTCATTCTATTAGAATAAAGAACTAGCAGCCCTTTTGATAGTTGGGCCAACTAGAGGTCAGCCTAACAGAGTATCTTTTGCCGAAGACTATACACTCTGAGGCCCCCTTGAATGGAGAATGCCCAAGAGGAAGTCGGCCAAAAGGAGTGGCATGCTGGAGTGTTGTACTTTGAGCCCACATTCTCAGCCACCTCCCATGGGAAACACTCCCTCTCTGCCATCTTCCAAAACGCTCTGCCAACATTCTCCTAATGTTCCCAGTATCTGAAGATAATCCCCTTTCCCCTAAACGGGACCTCAACCTAAAACAGATCTGGGTCTGTGCCTCAGGGAATGGACAAGTGACTCAGAGGACCATTTCAGATCTTGGAAGCAGGGAAGTCTCTTCAGAGCATGGGAGCACAGTCTGGGAGCTGGTTAGTACTCAAGGAACAAATGAATAACAGAGCCAGAAGGAGTTCCAAGAAACATTTCACCTGAAGTTTCCTTTGCACTCACGAAGAATTTGAGGCCCCCAAGTCTCCCGCAGTTATGCCGCTGCAGAACCTCATTCCAGCCTAAGACTTTTCCAGACCCTTCTCAGCCTGTATCAGGCCACAGACTGACTTGCTAAGCAAGACCCAGAGGTCCCCAAACCTTTTTTTTTTTTTTTTGGCTGTGCGGCATGTGGGATCCTAGTTCCCCGACCACAGATGGAACCCGTGCCCCCTGCAGTGGAAGCACGGAGTCCTAACCATTGGACCTCCAGGGAATTCCCAAGAGGTCCCCAAACCTTAAGTGTAGATGGTAAATGGACAGATTTTTAATGTGTATGATTCAGCATCCAGGGTGGCAGAAAGAAAAAGAGTCTCAACTAAAAAAATGTGTTGATTTGGCACATTTCCTACATTTGGGTTTTGTTTTTTTCCTGTTTTATTTTTCTTCTTTAGCTAATTCATATCATCTGAGTTAGGTTTACATACAAATCTTTCTGTCCAGCAGTACGGCATTGGTTAAGTAAGCCCTAGTTCTCCTTAGAATGGACTACCATGCTCCATTAAAATTATCTGGTAAACAGTAATAAATAAGGGCCAACCTTTATTAAGATTTACTACATGCTGTCCCTATACTCAGCATTTGACATGTATTTTTCTCATTTAGTCCCCTCAATAACCCTGTGAGGCAGCCATTATTATTCTCCACATTTTAGGGATGAGGATCTGAGGCAAAGAGAGCTTAGGGAACATGCCAGGAATCATAAAACCAGTGAATGGTGAAGCTGGAATCAAACCGATTCTACCCAGTCCCAAGCTCTCGAGCCATATACTCTTTATATGCAGAAGAATGTTCAGGAGAAGTTAACTGGAGGGGGAGACACCTACATAGTACGATCCAACTTGGTAAAAATATATCTACGTTTATGTGTTTGGGGGTATATTTGCATTGGGACAGTTATGGAAGGACTGCTCAAACGTCAGTTCCTTGGGGCAGCCTTCCCTGACCATACTAAAAGAGCCCTCCCATGCTGTCCCTGGTATTATCTTTTAATGTGCTTGATTTTTCCTCAGGGCACTTAGCATTACCTGAGATGTAACATAAACCAGATACATTTATTGTCTAGCTCCCCTATAGAAGGAGGGGTAACAATGCCTAACAAACTGCCTGGCATGCAGTAAGTGCTTAATATTTGTTGACTCGAACAAATGTACTAAAATCTTAATTTTTTTTTTTGGTTGTTGTTTGTTTGTTTTTTCTCCTCATTTTTTAATTCCACCAGGTCACAATTGTAGCTCTGAAACTAACATATGCACCTTTTATTATTTGGCAAATATTTCTCCAACAAATATAAGATTATTTTTGTTGTTTTTTGTTTTCTTGAAACATCTTTATTGGAGTATAATTGCTTTACAATGGTGTGTTAGTTTCTGCTTTATAACAAAGTGAATCAGTTATACATATACATATGTCCCCATATCTCTTCCCTCTTTTGTCTCCCTCCCTCCTTCCCACTCTCCCTATCCCACCCCTCTAGGTGGTCACAAAGCAACCGAGCTGATCTCCCTGTGCTATGCGGCTGCTTCCCACTAGCTATCTATTTTACGTTTGTAAACCCTTAATGTTGATGGTTATTTTTTTCTCCCTCTTGCTGTCAAACAGAAACAATTTAGATTCTTGATACTTAAATGGATTTGATTTTTTTTTTTTATGTTTCTTCCAAAATCCTATGAGTAAAAAAGAAAAAAAAAAGCACATTCCAAGTAAAGGGTAAGAACCTAAAATGGTTTACTTGAAAATGCAAAATGATCTCCTCCATGCTGGACATACACTTTCTCAAGAGCAGAAAGTTCTTGCAGAAGAGGAGACCATTGGAAATCCACTTAGGTGAACTCGCCTTGAGTCAAATGAGATTCATTAATGTTTCAACTGCTAATCCATTTAGTGTCCTATTCACCCAGATGACTTTTCAGAGCATCCCTCTGGTGGTTTTAGAAAGAAAACCCTTCCAGTCGCCAGGCTCAATTGAGCAGCAGCAAAAGACAATTGACTGCAGATGAAGGGATCGATCGAAGTGTTTGGGATGAATGCGAGACCACCTATCTGGCCCGTGTGAAAATGAAAGCAACATTTGAAATGAGCTGATATGAGTTGGGCAGGTTTTATCCCCCAAATAAAGTCTCTCCTTTCTCCTCTAAAAAGGATTAGGCCTGTGAATGGGAGTCTTGTCTTCAAGTCCCATGGCCTTGACCTTCCTTTGTATTGTTCTACTCACTTTAAACCGCGGGTGGGAGTGGTTTGTGATTTTTTTTCATTCTCAGCCGCGTCCTTCTGAAAGGGGACTTTTACCCCATCTGCAGCTTCAAGAACCATCTACAAGTCAGGAGCACAGTATCCCTGCATTCCAGGCAGAGGAGGGGGCTGCTCTGGCTCGCTTCCTTCCTCTTCCCCAAACAGAATCCAGCTCCTATATAAAATTCATAAATTCTTGGCAGGAAAGAAATCCTCCCATTGGAAGGAACAGATGTTCGACAAGTAACTTTTGCCATCATGACTCTGTTCCTAATATCATAGTTTTAAAGTGTGGGGGGATGTTAATTTTTTTTTAAATGTCAACATGTTCCGGGCAGCTTTTCCATCTCCATCTGTGGCATACACATCACCAATGCTCCCACCGCCCCTTTTTAAATTTCCAGAGACTAGTTGGGAATTGGAAAGATATTAAAAAGTGAAAGCGGAAAATTCAATTCAACAAGTATGTTAATGTATAACCTAATGCAAAGTAATATGATATTTCCCTCCCAGTTGTAAATCTCGGATACATTCTTTTTCTCCTCGTCTTAGACCTTGGAGGGGTCTGCAAGATTTTTAATCGGCAAAATGATCAATTAACATTCAGGGTTTATTACTGGTAATAGAATTCCTTGAGAGTAACCTATTCATAACATTCCCTTTCTAAAGAAAGCCTGCCTCAATTGGGGCTTCAAACTCAGGAGGCTACCAGGCCATTTTCGCTTTGTTATCACCTCGTTAAACTGCCCACCTTAAATGCCTGTACCGCAGGTGACCGCGGAGAAGGGTCGCGGTCGGTGGATGCCTCTTACCTCGCCTGGAAATAACTGGAAAGCGTGACCCCGCCTCGGACCGAGGCGGGGTCCCCTCCCCAGGGACAGCGATGCCCTCTTGCAGCTGCTTTGGTGAGGGCCAGAGCGCCTGCTGGCTGGGGCCTGGCCCCAAACACGCCCGACCACGTTTGGGTTCAAAGTCAGAATTCGGTGAGCGGACTGGGTGGGGTGTGGAATCCGCAGGGCAGAAGGAGAGGAAAGTGACAGCGTGGGCGGGGTGGGGAAGCAGCAGCCCGACATTCAAATGCGCCGGGTATCCTCCCGCCGCTCTCGGTACGGTTTTCCTCTTTCTCTGCCCGGTCGGAGCCAGTCGGGTCTAAATCCCCAGATCGCCGGCGGGCCCGTGCCGGGACCGCCCGAGTCCACCCCGGAAGACGCGGTCCCCGCAAACTTTCCGTGCGCAAGTGGAGGTGTGAGTGAGTGCGCGTACGTCAGGGCGCCAGGGGCTGTCCTTGTGGACCCCGATCGACTTCGTTGGCATCCCCCGCGGGAAGGTTGGTTTGCGCTGGGGGGCCGGGTCTGACGGGGGCCGAGGTAGGGGCGAGAGCGGCGCACGAGGGCGCGGCGGCCCCAGGTCGTCCGTAGCTGGAGGCAGGCGTAGCGCAGCGCACGGTCTGCAGTGCCCCCAGCCGGCCGGCCCGGCTCAAGACGGCACCCGGCCGCAGGTCCCAGAGCCGCACCGCGCCGCACCTCTGCGTGCGAGACTCGCACCTCTTCCTCCCTGCTGAGGCTGACCCAGTATTAAGAAATTTAAAATCAAGTCGAGGTGGATTCTCAGCCTGGTTCTGTCCCTTACTGGTTTCCTGCTCCCGGGAGCTCTGGACGTCTGCCTCCCTTTGTATGATGTGCATCATACACCAAAGCTTATGAAATGGAGAGAGCGTGCCATCAAGTGCCTGGTCTAGCAAGTCCTGGGTAAATGGCCATCGCCACCGCCACCATCACCGGCGTCATCACTAGCGGGCCAGGCTTTGGAAGGGAGTCTCACTGACGTCTCTGCTCTTCTATGGCGGGTCTGAGGGGAGGACAGGGACAGAGGGTTTCTGCCTCCCCTCTGAAGTGGAGAAGGAACCTAAGCACCCGGCTAGGGGCCAGCCTTGCTGTGCCTTCAACTCCACCTGTAACTGTGGACTCAGCCGTCCTCTCTTTGAACTCACATCCTCATTGCAGAACAGGAATCATCATACCCAACTCACAGACTTGTTGCAAGACAGGAAATGCAGAGCTCCTGGTACATAGTCCGTGCTCAGAAAGCCTCACCCCTCCACGCCTTCCCCGTGGCCCCCAGCCAGCAGGTCCCAGGACACCTGTACCTGCAGCACATGGTAGGTGCAGTGCAAGCCCCTTTCCCCTACTTACTAGCAGTCCGCCTGCGCAGTCTCTTTCCTAACACACGGTAGGTGCTCAGTGCAAGCCCCGCCCACCCCCAGCTATCAGTCAGTATGCCATTTATTGAGTCCTTACTCGGTACCTCTTCTATCCTCCTCTGACTGAGACAGCTTGGGCTGCAGGAGGCTTTAACTCTGAGGTTCTTCTCTTTCACGTCCCCTGGAAACCCTCTCCCCCAGATACCTCAGATCCCTTCTGGAAATTAGTAGTGTTGGAAATAATAAGAACACACACCCCTGATCTTGGAGTAATGGAATGTACAGTCAGAGGACCTGGCTGTCAAGAGCAGCCCTACAAGTTCCTGTCTTTATCTTGTAAACTCTCTGAACCTCAGTTACCTCATCTTTTAAAAACGAGGCAATAACACCTTCTGGGGTGGACCAGTGTGAGGGTCAATGGATACATGTGTATAAAAGCACCAAGCACGAGCTTCCCTGGTGACCCAGTGGTTGGGAGTCCACCTGCCAATGCAGGGGACACAGGTTCGAGCCCTGGTCCGGGAAGATCCCACATGCCGCAGAGCAACTAAGCCCGTGTGCCACAGCTACTGAGCCTGCGCTCTAGAGCCCGCGAGCCACAACTACGAAAGCCCACACTGCAACAGGAGAAGCTGCTGCAATGGGGTGCCCGCGCACCACAGCTAGGGGTACCCCCGCTTGCCGCACCTGGTGAGGGCCCACACACAGCAGCGAGGACCCAACACAGACAAAAATAAATAAGTAAAAAAAAAAAAAAAAGCACCAAGCACACAGTAAGTATTCAGTGAATGCTAATTTATTATTTGTTTCAAGCACAAAGCAGGCGCCCAGTGAGTATTTGCTGGACTGAACTGGGCTTTACCCTTTGCTGAGTTCTACACCTGGGAAAGCTTCCCTTCGAGCTTTCTCCCTGTCCTTGGCCTTGTCAAACGTCATGTCCTGTGTCTTGCTGCTTGTGACCTCTTTCTAGAGGTTGGTACTTTGCATATAGGAAGAGCGATGGATCTTTCCAGAGTTCAAAACCTAGTATTGCTGAGATAAAATTCAACATGGAAATCTCATATTTTTGTTTTGTTTTTCGTGGCCAGTGTGCCTTTATCTGGGGGATGAGGGTAGAGTGTTATTTAAAGGTCATCCTGAGGGAAATTCCCTGGTGGCGCAGTGCTTAAGAATCCACCTGCCAATGCAGGGGACACGGGTTCGAGCCCTGGTCCAGGAAGACCCCACATGCTGAGGAGCAACTAAGCCCGTGAGCCATAACTACTGAGCCTGCGCTCTAGAGCCCGTGAGCCACAGCTACTGAGTCCGCGTGCCACAACTACTGAAGCCTGCGTGCCTAGAGCCTGTGCTCCGCAACAAAGAGAAGCCATCTTAATGAGAAGCCTGCGCACCGCAACGAAGAGTAGCCCCCGCTCGCCGCAACTAGAGGAAGCCCGCGAGCAGCAACGAAGACCCAACGCAGCCATAAATAAATAAAAGGAACAATTAAGAAAAAGAAGTCATCCTGAATTATCTGAGCGTTTGTGTAACCATATTTTCTGCCAGCCATTCACATGTGATTGATTTTGTGGGACTGTGTGATAAGATGCCAGCAATTTCAGGGTCCCGTCCCTGTGACTTCTCTAGCTCTTGAATGTGACAAACTCCAAATGGGAAAACCAACCAACCAGTGTCCAATCTTTAAATGGGCCTTAGCAGTCACAGGGCATTTCTGTGTCTGTTACATCCACAGACTCCTCGGTACAGCCCATTTTCCAGATGAACCTCGTTGAGGCAGATGACTGACTCGGTGCTCCTTTCTATGACACAGACTTGCCTCTGAGTCCTGCCTCATCTCCATGCTGCTCTCCCAGGCTATGACGCGGGGCTTTTCACTGGCCATCTGAACAAGCGTTCTTAGAGACACTTTAGAAATGCTGGGACATGAACTTTATTAATACAGAGCACTAAAGAAATTAGAGAGTTTCCCCATATTATGACAAGGTATGCAACAGCTGTTACTTTACCAAAACTATTCATTACGGAGCTGTTTGTTTAAAGGTTACCCTGGTGGCTTGGGGACAGTGCCTTTTGCTCTCTGGCTCACAGGAAGCAAAAATAAGTTACTATCAGGTGATGGTCATACTTAGAAGCCAAGCTAATAATGAGAAGGTTTGTCATCCCCAGGAGTAGGGCGGTTAGCTTAACTTTTCAAACTGTTAAGTGCCAGTCAGTTCAAAATTTAAGATTTTCTTTGTGTCATACTTGGTTTTTGAAAATCCAGTCAAACATTTACTGAGTAATTCCAGTGTGCCAATTTCTGTGCTTGGCAACACACAAAGGGATATTCTGTGGTCTCTGTCATCCACTGTATCACAGTCTGGAAGGAGAGATGCATATATGAAGTGCATCCAACAGTCACCTCATCTGTGAAGTGGGGATAATCACAGTACCTGCTTCCTGGGGGCTTATGAGGCCAGGCTGTGGAAAGCACAGGTGAGAAGCAGTTGCTGAGACCCCAACCCAAGGCAGACTCTTCCATACATAGAGGTTGTATTAGCTCCATTTTCAGACAAAAACATTGAGGCTCTGAGAGTGGAAGAGATTTGCTGGTTCACAGCACAGCCAGGATTCAGATGCAAAGATTTAATTTAAAGCAACTTTGTATTTCCCTTCCAGGCCAGGGCAACTCCTCAAAGAGCCTTTGCAGAGCCTTCTCTTTTTTTTTTGCGGTACGCGGGCCTCTCACTGTTGGGGCCTCTCCCGTTGCGGAGCACAGGCTCCAGACGCACAGGCTCAGCGGCCATGGCTCACAGGCCCAGCTGCTCCATGGCATGTGGGATCTTCCCGGACCGGGGCACGAACCCGTGTCCCCTGCATCGGCAGGTGGATCCTCAACCACTGCGCCACCAGGGAGGCCCCTGCAGAGCCTTCTCTTTAACTGGTCTCCGTATACTGTGGAACTTAAAGGTTGCCCAAGTGTTTGCTAGCTCTTTGGCTTATGAGATTTCTTGACCACGTCAAATGCATTCCCCATCCTCCACTCTATTTCAGTTTTCCACAGCGTATGCCTTCCTGTCTCTATTTGTATTTATCCTGGAAGTTTACATGCTATGACTTTCTTCACTCCCTCCCAAAAGGATGAATTTTATTTAGTACACAAATATATCAGGGAATCTCACGTTCTTTGAGGACAAACAAGTTTTTTTATGTGTTTGTTTTCTTATTCAGCTTTATTGAGGTATTACTGTATACCCCAAAACTGCATTTTTTCTTTTCTTCCTTTTAAAAAATTTTTATTTATTTATTATTTATTTGGCTGTATTGGGTCTTAGTTGTAGCACGTGGGCTCTTAATTGTGGCTAGAGGGCTCTCTAATTGTGGTGTGTGGGCTCCAGAGCGCAGAGGCTCAGTAGTTGCGGCACACTGAGCCCACGGCATGTGGGATCTTAGTTCCCCAACCAGGGATTGAATGCACGTCCCCTGCACTGGCAGGCGGATTCTTAACCACTGGACCACCAGGGAAATCTCTGCATTTGTTTAATGTGTACAATTTGATGAGTTTGGACATATGCGTGCACCCATGATTCCACCTCCACAGTGAAAGTCATAAACATATCCATCACCTCTAAAAGTTTCCTTGTGTCCCTTTGTGTTTGTGTGTGTTTGTTGTTGTAATAAGAACACTGTACATGAGATCTACCCTCTTAACAGATGTTTAAGTACACAACACCGTATTATTAATTATAGGCACTATGTTGTATAACAGATCTTTAGAACTTATTCATCTTGCATAACTGAAATTTTATACCCACTGAGCAATAATTCCCTATTTCCTCCTCCCCGCCCCCAGCCTTTGGCAACCACCAATCTATTTTCTGCTTCTATGAGCTTGACTATTTTAGACACCTCACAGAAGTGGAATCAAGCAGTACTTTTCTCCTGTGATTGGCTTATTTCACTTAGCATAATGTCCTCCAGGTTCATCCATGTTTTCAGAAACAGTAAGATTTCCTTCTTTTTGTGTTTAAGGCTGAATAATATTCCACTGATGTTTTCTTTATCCATTCACTTGTTGAGGGACATTGGGTTATTTCCATATCTTGAACATTGTGAATAATGCTGCAATGAGCATGGGAGTGAAGATATCTCTTCGAGATCCTGATTTCAGTTCTTTCAGATATATGCCAAGAAGTGGGATTCCTGTATCATATGGTAGTTCTATTTTTAATTTTTTGAGGACTCTCTGTACTGTTTTCCTATTGACTGCACCATTTTACATTCTCATCAACAGTATACAAGTGGGGGGGGGGGTTCCCTGGTGGCACAGTGGTTGAGAATCTGCCTGTCAATGCAGGGGACACGGGTTCGATCCCTGGTCTGGGAAGATCCCAGTTGTCGCAGAGCAACTAAGCCCGTGCACCACACTACTGAGCCTGTGCTCTAGAGTCCGTGAGTCACAACTACTGAGCCCATGTGCCGCAACTACTGAAGCCTGCGTGCCTAGAGCCTGTGCTCCACAATGAGAGAAGCCACCGCAATGAGAAGTCCACGCACTGCAGTGAAGAGTAGCCCCTGCTCGCTGCAACTAGAGAAAGCCCGCGTGCAGCAACGAAGACCCGACCCAGCCAAAAATAAATAAATTAAATAAATTAAAAAAAACGGTATACAAGGGTTCCAATTTCTTCCCATCCTTACCAACATTTATTATTTTTTATAATAGCCAATCCTAACAGGTGTCAGGTAATACCTTATTGTGGTTCCGATTTGTATTTAACAGATGACTTAATGATGTTGAGCACCTTACCTAGGACCATATATATCTCCTTTGGAAACACGTGTATTCAAGTCCTCTGCCCATTTAAAAAATTGGGGTATTTGGGTTTTTTTGCTATTGAGTTTTATGAGTTCCCTGTATATTTTGGATATTAACCCCTTACCAGATAAATGGTTTACAAATATTTTCTCCGTTTTCACTCTGTTGATCGTTTCCTTCACTGTGCAGAAGTTTTTAATGTAGTCATGATGTAGTCCCATGTGTCTATTTTGTTGCCTGAGCTTTTGATGTCATACCTGAGAAATCACTGCCAAGGCCAATGTCAGGAAGATTTTCCCCAATGTTTTCTTCTAGGAGTTTATGGTTTCAGGTCTTACATTTAAGTCTTTAATCCATTTTGAGTTGATTTTTGTGTATGGTGTAATATTGGGGTTCTGTTTCTTTTTCTCTTTTTTTTTTTTGCATGCGTGTTGATATCCAGTTTTCCTAACAGGATTTGTTGAAGAGACTATCCTTTCCCCACTGTGTATTCTTGGCACCCTTGTCGAAGATCAGTTAACTATACATGCATGGTTTATTTCTGGGCTCTCTATTCTATTTTATTGGTCTATATGTCTGCCTTAATGCCAGTACCATACAGTTTTAATTATTATAGCTTTGTATTATATTTCAAAATCAGAAAGTGTAATGTCTCCAGCTTTGTTTTTCTCAACATTACTTCAGCTATTCTGGGTCTTTGGTGGTTCCACTGAATTTTAGGATTTTTAAAAATTTCTGTTAAAAACACCATTGGGGTTTTAATGGGGACGGCATTGAATCTGCAGATCACTCTGAGTAGTATGGACATTTTATCAATACAGTCTTTCAATGCACAAACATGGGATATCTTTCCATTTATTTTTGTCTTCTTTGATTTCTTACATTAATGTTTTGTAGTTTTTAGTGTACAAGTCTTTCATCTTCTTGGTAAGTTAATTCCTAAGTATTTTTTTTAGGTTTTTATTTTTTAATTTTTTAAATTTTTAGTATTTTTTTCTTTTTGATGCTATTGTGAGGGGGATTGTTTTCTTAACTTGTTTTCAGATAGTTTGTTGTTTCCGTACAGAACACAATTGATTTTTGTATGTTGATTTTCTATCCTACAACTTTACTTAATTTGTTTATTAGTTCTAAAGGTTTTTTTGGTGGAGTCTTCAGGGACTTCTATTTATAAGATCATGTCATCTGCAAACAGACATCTTACTTCTTCCTTTTATATCTGGATGACTTTTATTCCTTTTTTTTTTTCCTTCTGTTTTTGCCTAATTGCTCTGGCTAGGACATCCGGTACTATACTAAATAGAAAGGACAAGAGTGGGCATCCTTGTCTTATTCTTGATCTTGGAGGAAAAGCTTTCAGTTTTTCCACTGTTGAGTGCAATGTTAGCCGTAGGCTTGTCACATATGCTTTTTATTATGTTGAGGTACATTCCTTCTGTACCTCGTTTATTGAATATTTTTATCATGAAAAAGTATTGAATTTTTTCAAATGCTTTTGCATCTACTGAAATGATTATATATTTTAATCTCTCGTTCTGTTAATGTGGTTTATCACATTTATTGATCTGTGTATATTGAACCATTCTTGCACCCCAGGGATAAATCCCACTTGATCATGGTGTATGATCCTTTTAATAAGCTGTTGAATTCGTTTGCTACTATTTTTTTAATAAATTTATTTATTTCATTTATTTTATTTTTGGCTGTGTTGGGTCTTCGTTGCTGCACGTGGGCTTTCTCTAGTCGTGGCGAGCAGGGGCTACCGTCTTTGTTGTGGTACATGGGTTTCTCATTGTGGTGGCTTCTCTTGTTGTGGAGCACAGGCTCTAGGCGCACAGGCTCAGTAGTTGTGGCACACAGGCTTAGTTGCTCCATGGCATGTAGGGTCTTCCCGGATCAGGGCTCGAACCCCTGCATTGGCAGGCATATTCTTAACCACTGCACCACCAGGGAAGCCCTGGTTTGCTACTATTTTGTTGTGGCTTTTGCATCTATGTTCAGGGATATTCACCTGTAATTTTCTTTTCTTGTAGTGTCCTTATCTGCTTTTGATATCAGAGTAGTCCTAGCCTTGTACAATGAGTTTGGAAGTGTTCCCTCCTTTTCAGTTTTTTGGAAGTGTTTGAGAAGTATTGGCATTAATTCTTTCACTGTTTTGTAGAATTCACCAGTGAAGCCATTTGGTCCTGGGCTTTTCTTTGTTGGGAGGTTTCGGATTACTGCTTCAGTCTTCCTAGTCATTATTGATTTGTTCACATTTTCTATTTCTTCATGTTTCTAGGAATTTATCCATTTCTTCCAGGTTATCCAATTTGTTGGCATATAATTGTTCATAGTAGTTGCTCATGATCCTTTGTGTTTCTGTCATCAGTTGTAATATCTTCTATTTTATTTCTATTTTTTAACAAATTTGAGTCTTCTCTCTTTACCTTAGTCTAGCTAAAGGTCTGTCAATTTTGTTGATTTAACTTTTCAAAAAAACAACTCAGTTTTGTTGATCTTTTCTATTGTTTTTCTATATTCTATTTCCTTTATTTCTGCTCAAATCTTTATAATTTCCTTCCCTCTGCTAACTTTGGGCTTTACGTGTCCTTCTTTTTCTAGTTCCTTTCGGTGAAAAGTTAGGTTGTTTATTTGAGATATTTCTTCTTTTTTAATGCAGGTATTTATTGCTATAAACTTCCCTTAGTACTGTTTTGCTGCATCCTATAAGTTTTGGTATGTTGTGTTTTTATTTCCATTTATCTCAAGGTTGTGTTTTTTTTGTTTTTTTTTTGTGGTACGTGGGCCTCTCACTGTTGTGGCCTCTCCCATTGCGGAGCACAGGCTCCGGATGCACAGGCTCAGCGGCCATGGCTCACGGGCCCAACTGCTCCGTGGCATGTGGGATCTTCCCGGACCGGGGCACAAACCCGCGTCCCCTGCATCGGCGGCGGACTCTCAACCACTGCGTCACCAGGGAAGTCCTCAAGATATTTTTTGATTTCCCTTTTGATTTCTTCTTTGACCTGTCGGTTGTTAGGGGTGTATTGTTTAATTTCCACATATTTTTGAATTTTCCAATTTTCTTCCTATTATTGATTTCTAGTTTCCTATTGTGGTGATTGGAAAAAATACTTTATATGATTCCAGTCTTCTCAAATTTTTAAGACTTTTGTGGCCTAACATGATCTATTCTGGATAATGTTATGTGTGCTCTTGAGAAGAATGTGTATTCTGCTGCTTTTGGGTAAAAAGTTCTGTATATGTCTGACATCACTCCTAACAAACAAATATATGAGCATATAAAGAGAAGAACTTTTATTACCTACTGTCCTTTAAATGCATAAGCTCAAAAGCATTCTCAACATGCACCCCTATGTTCATAGCAGCACTATTTACAACAGTCAAGACATGGAAACAACCTAAATGTCCATCAACAGATGAATGGATAAAGCAGATGAATGGATAAAGAATGGAATATTACTCAGCCATAAAAAAAATGAAATAACGCCATTTGCAGCAACATGGATGGACCTAGAGATTATCGTACTAAGTGAAGTAAGTCAGAAAGAGAAAGACAAATATCATATGATATCACTTATATGTGGAATCTAAAATACGACACAAATGAACATATTTACGAAACAAAAACAGACTCACAGACATAGAGACCAGACTTGTGGTTGCCAAGCGGGAGGGTGGTGGGGGAGGGAAGGACTGGGGATTTGGGATTAGCAGAGGCAAACTATTATATATAAGATGGATAAACAACAAGGTCCTACTGTATAGCACAGGGAACTATACTCAGTATTCTTTGATAAACCATAATGGAAAAGAATATTAAAAAGGATGTATATATATGTATAATGGAGTCACTTTGCTGTACAGCAGAAATTAACACAACATTGTAAATCAACTATATTTCAATAAATTTTTTTTAAAAAAGGCATTCTCAGAGGAAAACATTAATAAAGGAACTAATATAAATTGAAGATCTTTTATCATTTAATTCTCACAAATCCCTGGATAGGAGGTATTATCCCAATTCTAGAACTCGGGAAGCAGAGGCTTAGGCAGCATAACAAGCCTGAGATTCCAGTCTCTGCTTTATATCATAGTCACCCCAGGAATTTTAAACAAATATAGACCCCTGGGCTGCCTGGTGTCCCAGAGCGTGAACTTCCCTGAGGGTGTGACGTGCTCTCCTGTTGTTCTGCAGGCAAACCTACACCAGTCATTCCAGTTACTGTGGCTCAGATTCTACTCCACTACCTTCCAGTTATTAATGTTAGAATAGAGAAGACAAAAGATGGGAAAATTAATGACACTACCCTCCAGTTATTAACGTTAGAATAGAGAAGACAAAAGATGGGAAGATAATGACACTACCATTCTTACCTCTATTTGCCTTTTGCAACTGTGTGAGTTCGGCATTTCACAAACTCAAACGTGGGAGGGACTTGACTTACCTTGATTCATTGCTGTATCGGCATCTAGAACAGTGCCTGGCATGTAGTGGATGCTTAATAATTAGGAAAGAATGGGTGAATGACTAAGGACACCAATGTAGGAGAAATCAGGTGATTCAGCAGGTTGTCGCTCTGATCAGATCAAGCCCTCCTGCTACTGTACCACAGCCTAGTGCACAGCTAAAAGGCTGTTCCTTCCTAAAATTAGCCCCCGACTGCTGACTGTTGCCGATGGTGGCAGCTATTGAACAAAAAGGTGATCTGTTAAATGTGAGATGATCTGAAAACTTCAGGACTTGGAGCAGTAACCATTGTACTGTCATGCCATTTAAGAAACAGTGTTGAAACCAGCAAGCAGCTTTCAGGTTTGCCCAGGCAACACAGTTGTTTGGGCTTTCTTTACAAAATGCCAAGCAGGCTGATCATCAAAAATACGTCATTCTATGCCTGATCATGTATCACATGCCTGCTTGGGTAGCAGAGTGAAAAAATTGGCAGCCCTGGGTCAAATCTCTACTTAGTCAGAATAGCCATGGAACCTTGTGGAATTCACCAAACCACTTTGAATCTTATGTCTGTACTTTTTTAGATGGGCAGTTAGAGGGACAAAAGGAGACAGCCAATGGGAAGTATCAGTGCACACCTGGCTATTTTGATGTGAACTTTGGAGCATATTTGAGAAGCTCTACATGACCCTCTCAAACTTCTCCAAAACACCGGCCCCCAAAGGCCCATGGTTCTCACTCTCTTCCTCATGGTACTGTGGTTAAAGAAATCCAACACTGGAAGCCTAGACTCAAGTGCTGACAGATTTACTTGCTAAGGATGGGACCTTGGTTAGGTTACTTAACCTGGCTAAGCCTCAGTTTCATCATCTGTAAAATGGGGGAAGACAATAGGACTTGTTAAAAGTAAGACTATTAATAAGAATGAAATGGGATAATTCAGTGTCTGCCTCATAGCAAGCATTCCATGAATGTTGGCTATTTTTATCACCATTATTAATTGGGTCCAATTTCCTGGGTGTTGGGAGAAAGAATGCAAGCTGAGGTTCCATTACTAAATAATGCTGATAATGCCATCTCAGAGAAGAGATTGCTGGAGTGAAATCTTCAGGCCTCCGATGTTTGACGGTTTCCGGCTCTAGCTCATCTAATCACTGGCCCGGTGACCTCGGGATCTAAGGCAAGCCCCTCCCCATCTTTTGGCCTTAGTCTCCCACCCACCATCCCCATACTGCTCATTAAAGGAACCGGTCTAGGTCTCTAACAGCGCTGAGCATGCTCTCTGCTACAATTTGGAGGACCTCATTAAAAAAAAGTCTTCATTTCTCTCCTATCCTATTCCAATTCCTTGCCCTGAAAGCAGGAAAGAATCCAAATTAACCTTACCATGGCTGCAAGCTGTGAATTCCAAGGACCAAATCGGGCACCTTGAGACAAGACTCCATACAGTCAAAACCTAATATAAAGTGACTGACAAAACTTGACATATGTACAATATAGCAGCCAAAGTCCTGTACGGAAATACGTGTAACTGATCATTGAAGTTGAACGGAGTTGAATGTCCCCAACCTTAGGAAATATTCACTGAAGTACTTAGGGGTAAAAGGCCATCATGCATGTAACTTCATCTCAAACAGTAAAATCTTAACAATAGGTGAATCTGGGTAAAGGGTATGTGAGGTGACTTGTACTTTTTTTTTTTTTGGAACTTTTGTAAGCTGGAAATTATTTCCAAATAAAAATTAAAAAATAAAAACCTAATAACGTGGGATGTAATGTACAAAATGATAAATATAATTAACACTCCTTTATGTTATTTATGCAAGTTATGAAGAGAGTAAATCCTGAGAAGGTAACACAACATTGTAAAGCAACTATAATCCAACAAAAATTAATTAATAATAATAAAAAATAATATGCCCCAGTTTATTCATTCATCTCTTCACAAACATGTGGATAATTTCTCTTTTTCAACTATTAAAAACAATGCTACAGTGAAAAATACAAGAAAAGAGAGTAAATCCTGGAGGGTGGGGAGGGAAAGCAGCCACCAGGGAGACAAGGAATGAGAGGAGAAAAGGACATGGAGCAAGTGAGCGCAAAATGCTTCCCCAAAACACATCCCGAAAGGCAGGGGAGAACCAGGGTAGTAACTGTAGCATGGGCTATGTTAAGGAGTACTGAACTGAGATGAGAGAGATGGAGCATGGGAAATGATGGACGGGTTGAATTTGAAGACACAAAAGAAGAAATTCAAATGGGGAAAGATGGGAAAACGCACACAGACGGTCCTCGACTTAGGATGGTTCAACGTACAATTTTCCCACTTTACGATGGTGCAAAAGTGATACACGTTCAGTAGAAAGCGTACTTCGAATTTTGAATTTTGATCTTTTCCTGGGCTAGCGATATGCGGTACAATATTCTCTCATGATGCTGGGCAGCGGCGGCCACAGCTCCTAGTCAGCCACGTGATCACAGAGGGGAAAAAAAGATACACTTACAACCATTCGGTAACCACACAACCATTCTGTTTTTCACTTTCAGTACAGTATTCAGTAAGTTACGTGAGATATTCAACACTTTATTATAAAATAGGCTTTGTGTTAGATGATTTTGCCCAACTGTAGGCTAATGGAAGGGTTCTGAGCACATTTCAGGTAAGCAAGGCTAAGCTATAGTGGCTAGGTGTGTTAAATGCATTCTCAACTTACTTACAATAGGTTATCGGGGCATGACCCCATCATGAGTCGAGGAAGATCTGTAGACAGAGAAATCAGTCTCGTATAAAAAGGCACCTACTTCCCCTCCATAATCAGATGTGATAGATGAACCCACCACTGTGCAACCAACTAACAGATAAGGGAACGTGTCTCCTTCTAAGATTTTCTAATATGTGAGAACAAAATGCTGGAATGAGAATATCATGAGTTTGCAACCCCCAGTGAATCAACGGATCTAGGCATTGAGCATCAATGTCTGCTAACATCAAAAAAGGAATGAAAACAAGACATCATGTGTCCTCTGATGAAAGAATGCAATGCCACCCATAGGACTGCCAAAGGGATCACTCCTGTGTCTGATCAAGCCTTTGGGTCCAGCTGTCACTGGGAATACAGAGGACAGAGGGAAATACTGAGCTGCATCCTGAGCATTCACCCAACCAAATCCAGACTGAGAAACTTTCTAGGTCAACCTGTAGAGCTCTTCAATATATAAAGTGTATGGAAAGGAAAGAATGAATGGGAAACCCATAGATGAAAATAGACTTTAGAGATACAGCAAGTTTTTTAAAAAAGGTAAAACTACTATCATGTTTAGATATGCCTAATTGGATGATAAATTCAAGGAAGTAACTACTCTAAAAATCAAGAATTGTGGTTACTCTGGAGGGAGGGCTCGGGCTATGATTAGAATGAGGCATGCGGAGGGCTTCTTGAGGTTCTGGCAAAGTTCTGCTTCTTGACTTGGGTGAAGTTTGGAAAGATGTGTGCCTTATAATAATAATTCACTAAGCTATACATCTGTGCGGCTTGCTGTGCCTGAGCTCTATGTTACAAGGTTAAAAATATCAGAGGCAGCGTTCTCCAGTTTACGTGCAGGTGGCTTTAAGCTCTGGCATCCAAAGCAACCGTCAAGGAGTCAATGACTGTGATCCTTCAAAAACCCTCACCATTTCGCAGGTGTTGTCTTTTCTCACAGCATCACCAGGAAGGAGAACGTGTAGCCTGACACAGAGAAATAAGGGATTTGGAATGAGACAGACCTCGGCTAAAGCCTGCTGTCTGCACTTTTTACTTGTTGCTTTCTACTTTATAGTCCCAATGTTATGTAAATTCCCCAATCCCACAGAGCTTCAAGCTTCTCATGTATCAAATCAGGATAAAATATTGTGAGGATTAGATAAATGTGGGCAATGGTATACAGGAGATGCTCAACTGAGGCTATTACTATAATTATTCCTAGGAGTAATAATAAAGAATAGGTTGGCAGGGTTCTAGGACCTGGAAAGTGTGTGAGTGCACTGCCACGTTGGGTAGTCACTCTGATTGTTCTCACCCTTGCTCTGAGCCCAGTGGTCTTGCGCTAAGGCTCCTGTGGTCTGCCTTATCCAGGAGGACGGGCCCACGCAGGGAAGCCCTGGGTCACACTTTTGAGTGCTGGGAGCATGTGACCCTCTTTGGGGTATCCTTCCCTGGAGACATTACATAGAGAATCTAGGTAATCCATGTGAGGGTGAATCAATCCATGAGTGACCCTCTCAGTGATAAAGTCAATGACAAAAACTCCATCAACTATTCCTTCCCCATCTGAGGCTCTGAACTTGGGGGGTGCAGGCTCATCTGCAGGAAGCCTTCTGCTCTCCAAGGTCCATCTTTAGCCAACACTCTACAGGACCACAGGCCACAGGACCTGTCCGACACTCCACCTTTCTAAAGACAAGTCTGGGTGACATCCTCCTCCTCCAGGGGACATCTGGCAATGTCTGGAGATTTTTGTTATTGTTGTCGTAACTGGGAAGAGGCTACTGGCAGCTAGTGGGGAGACCAGGGATGCTGCTAAACATTCCACAGATTCTCACAGCAAAGAATTCTTGGGCCCAAAGTGTCAATACTGCCAAGGTTGAGAAACCCAATCTAGAGGGAGATGGGCAAGGAGGCTGTGACCTGCGACCTGTAGGATCTGCCCGGGCAACCTGGCATGTGCCCAATGTACAGACGGAATGCTTGAGGCTATGAAAGGTTATAGGACTTGCCCAATGTCATTGAGCTGTCAAAGAGATGGCTTTCTTTTCTTTTCTTTTCTTTTTTTTTAAGTATCTCATTGTGATTTATTTTTAAATTTTTTTTATTTTCTGAATTTTTGAATTTTATTTTATTTATGTTTTATACAGCAGTTCTTATTAGTTATCTATTTTATATATATTAGTGTATATATGTCAATCCCAATCAGGGAGATGGTTTTCTGACTCTAAGGCTCATTCTGTTTAGAGATCTGCCTCAAGGTTTCCTGATAATTAGGGTTTATGGGAACCCTTTACAATAAGACCTTTAAAGGACAAAGTGAGCCACAAGAAGGAGGTGATGGCTTCTCTTGTGAGTTACTCATAGCACAGCCTTTCAGTGATTGCCTATTCTTGACTCTGAGATGATCCAGTACGGCTCCTTAGCCAGGCACACAAGCCCTTTCAAGTTCAGGCCCCGTTCAATCCTCCAATCTTACATCACAATCCTCCCGCCTCACGTTTACTCTTTCAGAGTTTCCTCCACACCCCACATTCTTACTCATAGCCATGCCTTTGTTCATTTGTTTGCCAAATGTGGTACCCATTCTACCAGATGATTGCAGGGGGATAAAAGGATGACTGTTTTTCACTTGAATACCTAGGTATTTATTTTTACGTGTATTAGGAAAAAACAAACTAGCAAGCAACCCCACAATATCGTGTGGCCCTTATTTTTTTTTAATTTTTAAAACTTTTTACTTTTTTTTAATTTCTTATTGAAATATATTTGACATATAACATTGTATAAATTTAAGGTATGTGTCTTATTGGTTTTATACATTCACATCTAGTAATATGACTGCCATTGTAGCAATAATTAACTCCCCTATCATGTCACATAATTTTCATTTCCTTTTAGTGGTTGCAATAATTAAGATCTAGTCTCTTAGCAACTTTGATGATTGTAATGTTGTTAGAAGTGTTTGTTTTTTTTTTTTTGCGGTACGCGGGCCTCTCACTGTTGTGGCCTCTCCCGTTGTGGAGCACAGGCTCCGGACGCACAGGCTCAGCAGCCATGGCTCATGGGCCTAGGCGCTCCGCGGCATGTGGGATCTTCCCGGACGGGGGCATGAACCTGTGTCCCTTGCATCGGCAGGCAGACTCTCAACCACTGCGCCACCAGGGAAGCCCTACATTTTTTAATTGAAGTATAGTTGACTTACAATATTATATTAGTTTCAGGTGTACAACAAGGTGATTCGATATTTTTATAGATTATGCACCATTCAAAGTTATTATAATATTATTGACTATATTCCCTTGTGCTGTACACGACATCCCTGTGACTTATTTATTTTATAACTGGTAGTTTGCATCTCTTAATCCCCTGCACCGACTTCATCCATCCCCAACCTCTCCCCTCGGGCAGTCACTAGTTTGCTTTCTGTATCTGTGAGTCTGTTTTGTTATATTTGTGTTTTGTTCTTTAGGCTCCACACATAAGTGAAAACATACAGTATTTGTCTTTTTCTGTCTGACTTACTTCATTTAGCATAATACTCTCCAGGTCCATCCATGTTGTCGCAAATGGCAAGAATCATTCTTTTTTATGGCTAATATTCGTGTGTGTGTGTGTGTGTGTGTGTGTGTGTGTGTGTGTACCCATATGTATGTCACATCTTCTTTATTCATTCATCTGTCAATGTAGTACATCCTTTTTTTCCATAAATTTATTTATTTTATTTTTGGCTGCGTTGGGTCTTCGTTGCTGTGCACGGGCTTTCTCTAGTTGCGGCAAATGGGCTACTCTTCATTGCGGTGCAATGGGCTTCTCATTGCGGTGGCTTCTTTTGTTGCGGAGCACGGGCTCTAGGCACACGGGCTTCAGTAGTTGTGGTACGTGGGCTCAGTAGTTGTGGCTCACGGGCTTTAGAGCACAGGCTCAGTTGCTCCGTGGCATGTGGGATCTTCCCGTAGCAGGGCTCAAACCTGTGTCCCCTGCATTGGCAGGCGGATTCTCAACCACTGCACCACCAGGGAAGTCCTAGTGCATCCTTTTCAACTATGTGCATTTAAGAAATAGTTGATTAAAAATATTATCTAGATATTGGATAGATGGTAGTCAGAGGAAGTACAGATCGTGAAGGTGATATACACAGGCCTGAAATAGGTCTTTACTCTCCGTCTTGATGCCTTTTCTCTGCCTGGTCCTCCTGTCTCCCCAGCTTGCCTCCCTGTCTCCTCAGCCTTGGCACCCCTTGCCCCGCTGATGCCTACTCCTGCTTGAAAACCCAGCTCAGGTTTTCATTCCTGCAGAAGCTTCTCTGACCCCCACCCCCTCTTCGAGCCTAGGCTGGGTCAAGCATTTCCTCTGTGAATTCCAGGAGACGGGACACGCAGCTAAGTGAACCCTGGAGTAAAACTGCCTGGCAGCGCGGGACAGAGCAGAGGCTTTGAAGAGTCGTCGTTATTGAACGGCCTGCACAAACCACTGCTTTTCACCATGAGGCTGCTGTCTGGGGTTCAGCCTGTCCTGAGAAACGAGCTCCTGATCAAAACAAAATCTTAGCAACAAGCCAGGGCTTGGGAGCAATTCCACTTCATCTCCACGTTCACCCTGGACAGGCACCAACCACCGTGTGCTGTTGGACCCCAACCTGGTCTGTCCAGGCCATCGCTGTGTGCCAGGAAGTCTCTGAACTCGGCACCGGGAGACCTGGATCTGTTTGCATTTGGCCAAATCAGTTTTCCTCTCTGAGCTTCAGTTTCCCCATCTGTAAAGTGGGAGAGGGGAGTAAAACCCACCTCCCAAGGTGGCTGTGAGTTTTGCCCTGAGTGAACAGCTGCAGAACTACTTTGGAAACCATAAAACACTTGTGAATGAATGGAAAGGGTTGTTATTTTTAAACTCATAAATGAGGCCAGGCTGGTGCTCTGGGGTTTTCAGTATGATGCTGTGTAACTAGAAGAACCGGATTGCACGTTCCTGCATCTGTACCTACATGCGTGCACACACGCACACACCCTGATTACAGAAGGTGGCTTTGAGGCCTCTCTGAGATCCAGCACACGCAAGTAGCTCAGAGAGGACGATTAGGACTCGACAGCTTGGAAGGGCAAAGGCTGAGAGGAGACACACACGATCAAAATCCAGAAACAGTTTCTTCCCTTCCGACAGTCAACAGCACTTGCTTGAGCAGCTCTTGTGAGCCAGGCCCTGGCAACGGGGAGATACAGGATATGTCTCTGCCCTCAACAAGCATCTATTTCAGCAGGGAGGACCTGCTGTGAATAAGCCATTCCATGCCCAGCGATGGCAGGAGGATTCACGGCACCCAGGGTACCACAGGAATTCCCAGATGTAGCCCCCAAATCCTGGGGCGCCAGAGCTCCCTACAAGGCAGATGAGAAAGTTGTTTTAAGATGAAGGAAGTGAAATACTACCTTACTAATCATCTTATACATGAGTTACAAAGAAATATAGAATGTCTTTATTTTCCAGAGGTGTCTTAAAATTGCCTAAGTGTTTGGGTAGAGCAGCGGATTGGCAGCAAAAGGCACAGCTAAATCATGAGCCCACCTTAGGGCTGGAGCTGCGTCTCCTGCTTCCCAGCATCACCCCGGGTTGAGCAGAGTGTTCTGCACAATGATCTAAGCTACCAAGAAATTCAGAGTCAACATCAGCACAGTCTGACAGGCAGCAAACACTGCCTGTCGAGTGCTAGGCAGGGCCTGGGGGTCGGAGGAGGAGAGCGTGTATGCAGCGAAGAGTCAGGAAGGCAGACTGTGATGAGGCCTGATGCCAGGACTGCCTCTGCCTGGGTCGAGAGCCAGAAGGGAGAACTGCACAGAGGAGGCCATCCACGCCAGCGACGAAACGAGCTCCATTCCCACCAACCATGACCGCTTCTGAAGCACATCCTTGGGGCCACCAACCAAGGCCCAGAAGAGCCAGTGCCTGATTCCACGACTGCGGGTCCCTACAGTTCACACCCTCCCAAATCTCTGAGCAACTCTAGACCAAGGACCAATTCCTCTCCATCTGCAAATCCCTGGCATGATGTAGGGACTCAGAAAATGGTTGTTGAATGAATGAAAGGTTAGAAGACGATTCCACATCCATAGAAGACCACATGCCCTGACACCCTGTATCTCAGGAGTTACATGTGGCTCTAATTTAGATCTCATTTAATTTATTTGAGTATTTCTGCTGGGCACCTCTGCATTTTCTTTTTTAATAAATGTATTTATTTATTTATTTTTTGGCTGCATTGGGTCTTTGTTGCTGCACACGGGCTTTCTCTAGTTGTGGCAAGAGGGGCCTACTCTTCATTGTGGTGCATGGGCTTCTCATTGTGGTGGCTTCTCTTGTTGCAGAGCATGGGCTCTAGGCACGTGGCCTTCAGTAGTTGTGGCATGTGGGCTCAGTAGTTGTGGCTCGCGGGCTCTAGAGCACAGGCTCAGTAGTTGTGGCGCGTGGGCTTAGCTGCCCCGCGGCATGTGGGATCTTCCCGGACCAGGCCTTGAACCCGTGTCCCCCGCATTGGCAGGCAGATTCTTAACCACTGCGCCACCAGGGAAGCCCCTGCATTTTCTTATTAAAATTATTACTAGTATTAGGAGGCAAAATGCATAGAAAACATTTATACACTATATATGTAAATTATGAACTACAGTTTAAAAATGAATACCTATAGTCCACCACCCAAGTTGACGATAGAGCATTTCTAGTACTGCTGCATCCACCTGGGTGAGCCTTTCCTAACTCACCCTCTTGCAGACTGTCACAGACCTCTCATGGCATTTCTACTGAACTTTCTGTTCCTTATTCCCTTTGTTTTTTAATGACTTCACTCCCAGTGAATAAGAAACGATCTATTACTTAGTTTATTTTGTTTTGCTTGGTTTGCTCTTCATGAAAAGGTGTCCTACTCCATCAAATCCTACACAGCGTGCTTTCTTTACTCATTAATTCCATGTCATTGCGCGTGGCTATGACTCACCCATGCCCCTTGGGTGAATATATGGTCATTGTTGTTCATTCACCTGTGGATGGACATTATGCCTGTGTCCAGTCGTTGGCCCTTATTTCCAAGGCTGCTATGAACACTCTGTGTGTATTTTCTGGTGTACGCAAGCAGGCTCCACCTAGGGTATAGACCAAGAAGTGGGTTGCTGGGTTATGAGGTTCTGATTTGGCCCAGAATACCCTCTAGTCTTGCCCCCATGACCCCCGCCAAGCCCAGCGCTCTGTGTTCCATTCCCAGAACGCTGATTTGCCATGTACTTCCTGCCTCTAGGCCTTCGGCCATGCCTGGAATGCCTTTACTTCTCCTCTTCCCTCTCATCTCTTCTCTTTGAAGCCCAGCTCAAAGCTCCACCTCTCGGGCGGCCTGACAGCCAGTCTCCCCTGCATCTCTGCATGCTTCATTTGGGCCGAGGGAGGAAATATTCAACGCTAAGCCCCACTCTACTGTCCCCTGGTGTTGGGATTTTAAAACGTTTCCTCGTCTCTCCCAAGCTCAGATTTGCATCCCTAAAACAGAAGGGAAATGCTACTAAGCCTGAATGGGGCCAGGCTTCCATCTCTTACAGTCATTGGGCAATGAATACACTGTGGTGTCAGGCTGCGGTTAGGATCATAAGCTTTGGAATGAGATCATCCTGGGCTTGAGGATTAAATGAGTCAATGTATATAAAAGACTTAGCACAATGCCTGGCACTTCGAAGATGTGGAGTAATTTCTAGCCATTGTTAATATGCCCTGATGAAGGAGTCACTATTCGTATTCTCAATTTACAGATAGGGAAACTGAGGCACAGAGAGATTATACAGTTTGCCCAAGGTATACGGTCGAGTTAAGATTTGAACTCTGACAAGCCCAAGCCCCTAACTGCAGTTTGAAGATGAGGGGCTGAAAGCAAAGCATTAAACTCAGAAAGCATTTTCTCCTTTTCTGCCTGCTGGGTATTTGGCCAAATCACTTTGACTTGTGCCTGAATCTCTATTTTTCTCTCTCTGATGACAGGAAGTTTCAGATGGAAAAGCCTGGCCGTTTTTGCATCTGGTACCTTCCCGGTATAGCTGGGGCAAAAGGATGCATTTAAAAATGATCAGAATGGTTCATTATGAGGGAATCTCCTTGCTAGGAGCTATTGCTTCTCTCTGTCTTTCTCTCACCTAAAGAACTCCCAAGTTTATGAAGTAATCAGCCTCAACTGTAAACATATTTTTCAATTCACTACCATCTGTCTGGTGAGTCATAAAGCTCCTTGAAAATGAGCTGTGAATGAGGACCATCCCAACAATGACAAGTTTAAACTTTAGGTTTTAAAGTTGTAAAGTGGTAACTGGAAGTCTTCAGACCATTTAGGTCTTTTGAAGAATAAACACCCTGCCCTGTGCTTCTCTGGCCCGTTCACCCAGGTACCCCAAGCACTCGTCAACAGGATTTGGTGTTCTTTCAACTTTGCACTAAGAGGCAAGGATTTTATTGTATGCCATTTTTTTTAAAAAGATGAACTTCTTTTTTTTTTTAAGTCTTTATTGAATTCGTTACAATATTGCTTCTGTTTTATGTTTTGGTTTTTTTTTTTGGCTGCAAGGCATTTGGGATCTTAGCTCCCCAACCGGGGATCGAACTCGCACCCCCTGTATTGGAAGGCAAAGTCTTAACCACTGGACTGCCAGGGAAGCCCCTGAACTTTTTTTAAAAAATTAAATTTATTTATTTATTTTTTATTTTTGGCTGCATTGGATCTTCGTTGCTGTGCGCGGGCTTTCTCTAGTTGTGGCGAGTGGGAGCTGCTCTTCATTGCGTTGCGAGGGCTTCTCACTGCAGTGCCTTCCATTGTTGCGGAGCACGGGCTCTAGGCGCGTGGGCTTCAGTAGTTGTGGCTCACGGGCTCAGTAGTTGTGGTTCGCGGGCTCTAGAGAGGCTCAGTAGTTGTGGTGCCTGGGCTTAGTTGCTCCGTGGCATGTGGGATCTTCTGGACCAGGGATCAAACCCTGCATTGGCAGGCAGATTCTTTTATTTATTTATTTATTTATTTTTTTGCGTTACGCGGGCCTCTCACTGTTGTGGCCTCTCCCGTTGCGGAGCACAGGCTCCGGACGCGCAGGCTCAGCGGCCATGGCTCCCGGGCCCAGCCGCTCCGCGGCATGTGGGATCCTCCCAGACCGGGGCACAAACCCGTGTCCCCTGCATCGGCAGGCGGACTCTCAACCACTGCGCCACCAGGGAAGCCCTGGCAGGCAGATTCTTAACCACTGCGCCACCAGGGAAGTCCCTGTGTAATTTTTAATTGTGATAAAATACACATAAAATGTACTGTCTTAACCATTTCAAAGCATACACTTCAGTGGTGTTAAGTACATTCACATTGTTGTGCATTGTTGTGCACTACCATCCATCTCCAGAACTTCTTCCTCTTCTCAGACTGAAACTCTGCACCCATTAAACATTAAGTCTCCATTTCCCTTTCCTCCCAGACCCTCATAACCACCACTCTGCTTTCTATCTCTATGAATTTGACTACTGTAGGTACCTCATGGAAGTGGAATCACACATTATTTGTCTTTTTGTGACTGGTTTGTTTCACTTAGGATAATGCCCACAAGTTTATCCGTGTTGTAGCATGTGTCAGAATTTCCTTGCTTTTAAAGGCTGAATAAAATTACATTGTATGTATAGACCACATCTGGTTTATCTACTCATCCACTAATGGACATTTAAGTTGCTTCCATCTTTTGGCTACCATGAATAATGCTGCTATGAACATGGGTTCACAAATATCTGTTTAAGACCTTGACTTCAGTTCTTTGGGGTATATACCCAAGAGTGGAATTGCTGGATCATATGGTAACTCTATATTTAAGTTTTTGAAGAGCTACCACACTGTCTTCCATAGTGGCTGCCCCTCTTTACACTCCTACTAACAGTGTACAAGGGTTCTAATTTCTCTAGGTTCTCACCAACACTGTAATTTTCTGTTTTTTTTTTTTTTTGCGTGGGTGGGGGGGGGGTGTTTTGTTTTGTTTTGATGGCAGCCATCCTGATGGGTGTGAGGTAGTATCTCGTTGTGGTTCTGAAGTCACTAAGTCTTTGCTACCTCTTGTATTAGACCAGGACCTCCATGAAGCAGGTGCTAAGGTGGGATTAGACATGGAGGGATTTTATTAGGAAAAACACCTGTGAGGAGAAACCAGGAGGGGGCAGTGGGAGGCTGAGGAAGCTGGGAGCGGTGGGGGGATGTGAGGAAGGGAATAGAGGTGTCTACATGCTATCTCAAGAGGTGGCACAAGGGTGGACACAAGTCTGACCCCAGTGAAGGAGACGAGGATAGAAGCTTGGGTAGACTTATCTATACTATCACGCGTCTATACTATCTAAGGAAGATTCGGCAAGGTTGTGGGGAGTCCTTGAACCAATGGCACCTCACAGAAGAGTCCTGTATCTCCCAGGAACAGGGCTGCCTTGGTATGCCTGTTGCACTCAGTAAATGGTTGGGAACCACCTGTGGCAGATGTACAAACACAGTGTTGGATTTCACAGCAGCACTGGGTCAGGGACGGCCAATTACTCTCTCTGTAGTTGGAAGTCTAAGTGAAATGAGGTCATACAGGAGTAGGGTGGGCCCCTAATCCAATATGACTGGCGTCCGTATAAAAAGGAGGAACTTGGACCGGGACGCGCGCACAGGAAGAATGCCGTGTGAAGAGACGTTAGAGATGGGTGATGCTTCTACAAGCCAAAAGACGTCAAACACTAGCGAACTGCCAGAAGCCAGGCGAGAGACACGGAACAGTTTCTCCCTCGGAGCCCTCAGAAGGAACCAACCCTGCCCACATTTTAATCTTGTACTTGTAGTCTTCAGTACTAGGAGACAATACATTTCTGTTGTTTAAGCCATTTGGGTTTTGGTATTTTGTACAGCAGCTCTAGCAAACTAATATAGGAGAGGAAGAAACAGGTTATCACGATCATCACATAGGATGTTCACTGTTTAAGGAGCATCTATACCACTATAATGATTACATTAAAGAAAATTATGTTACTAGAAAAAAGATAGTTGCTTATCAGATTATTCTGATGTGGCAATACACAAATGTCTTCAAACAGCTGGTACCTTGTAAAAAGAGGCTCTTGTAAACAGGATATTCCTGTTGGCATGGAACTGAATATTTGCTTAGAAAAACCGTGCCCTGTTTCTGCAACAATCAACCAATGCAAACAAGGAAATATAGCTGGAGAAATAAGAAAATGTATATATCATAGAAAATCCCCTGGACGTGAACGTAGACAAGACCAGCTGAAGAGTGACAAAAGATGTCTGGCAAACTTAGAAGTTTGCCCTTTGAAACGTTTGACATTTTCCTGGAAAAGTCACGCTCAGGTACTATGAAAAGAAAAAGCATAGAATGTCAAAGTGGGAAGGGAGCTTAGGGATAATCTAATCTGTCTACCTAATTGTACTGGTTGAAGAAATGGAAGCCCAGAGAGGGGAAGGGACTTGTCCAGGGTCACACAGCCAGCTGGGACTCCTGAACTCAGCTCTTCTGTCTCCAAGTTCACAAGTCTTTCCCTCTCTGCCATCCTTTCTTTCATTCTCCCACATCTTTCCCTGTGCCTGCTTCCTTACCGGGTTGTTTGAGTGCATCAGAAAAAAAAAAAATTACTTTCTACCTGGCAAGTGAACTCTCCTCACTGCTCTCGTTATCCCTGGGATTTGGGCAGGGCTGGCTTTATGCTCTCTCCCACTGACCTGGGAGTGCCTGAGGATTATTCCAAGTTATGTCACTAGAGCTGACAGGCAGGGTGACATCCTTCTCCCACAGTGCCTGATTTATTGCCCCGGGGGGCGGGGGCAGGGAATTGAATGCCCAGCAAAGTCCTTTCTTCCTGGCTCTCTCCATCCCCATGAAGACATCCAAGGAGACACTTTACCTTGTGACAGGTGGGAGGGGAGGGGCTGGGGGCAACCACATCACAGCATCCAGCACATACCACACAAGAGACTGAGCTCTTACAACACACAGCAACAAAGCCCCCGGAGGAAAGAGGCAAACTCCTGAGGAGCCCAGACGTGGGGAAATGCTTAGAGGGAGAGAGAATGGGCTTCACCCCTGGGTTTGAATCTGGCTCTGTCCTAACCTTGGGCAGGTTCCTGAATTTCTCTGAGCTTCCTTTTCAACGTCTGAACACGGGGTGTTAGGAGGATTTGATGAGATGATGCACCTAAAATGCTGGGTCCCGTGCTTACTGCTGATGCGTGGTTGTCCACGTGGCTGTGTTTTTGTTTGTTTGTTTTTTTAGGTACGCGGGCCCTCTCACTGTTGCGGCCTCTCCCGTTGCGGAGCACAGGCTCCGGACGCGCAGGCTCAGCGGCCATGGCTCACGGGTCCAGCCGCTCCGTGGGATGTGGGATCTTCCCGGACCAGGGCACGAACCTCTGTCCCCTGCATTGGCAGGCGGACTCTCAACCACTGTGCCACCAGGGAAGCCCCACGTGGCTGTTTTTATATGAACGGCTGCTTATCTAGGTTTCTGATCACTTCCACTCGGGAACTTTGGGGACCAAGAAGACCAAGACTAGTGGGATCTGACAGGCTCGTTGTGCCAGCCTCCTGACTAGTCTCTCTGCCTCAATTCTCTCCTCTCCTCCCCACTCCACCTGCCCTCCCAAGGGATCTCGATGAAGGGCCAATCTGTTCATGTTCTTTCCTCCACAAGAACCTCCTTCGGCTGCCCTTCATGTCCAGGATCAAGTCCAAACTCCGGACTTTGGACACAAGTCCACCATCAGCTGCACCCGGCAACCCACCATGTTCAAGCCTCCCAAAATTGCTCGCCGCTCTCTAAATTACCTGCTGCTTTTTCACTCCTCCACGTCTTTGCACAAACCTCCCCTGCCTCCTGGCCCACCCTTCCTCCTCTTCTTGATCTAGCCTGGTGGTTCCCAAAGTGTGGTCCCTGGACCACAGGGACCACCGCATCACCAGGGAGCTTGTTAGAGATGCAAATCCTTGGGCCCCACTTCAGACCTACAGAATCAGAAACACTGAGCATGGGAACCAGCAATGTGGGTTTCAACAAGTCCCCCTGGGGATTCTGATGCACCATTACGTTTGAGAACCGCTGACTAGTGAAAGCGGACTCAACTAAGATCAGGTGTTGCTTTTTTAGGATGTCCTTCCCAACTCCCTGTCACCCTCTGCAGAGGGAATGCTTCCTTCTTCAAAGCTCCTCAAAGTGTTCATTGAGGGTTTCCCTGGTGGCGCAGTGGTTGAGAGTCCGCCTGCCGATGCAGGGGACACGGGTTCGTGCCCCGGTCCGGGAGGATCCCACATGCCGCGGAGAGGCTGGGCCCGTGAGCCATGGCTGCTGAGCCTGCGCGTCCGGAGCCTGTGCTCCGCAACGGGAGAGGCCGCAACAGTGAGAGGCCCGCGTACCGCAAAAAAAAAAAAAGAAAAAGTGTTCATTGAACACTGAACACACCTCCTAGCGCTGCTGACCACCTCCAGTGTCTGTGATTGTTCTCTCTTCACACTTATGTTCCCACTTTAGCCAGGAGAGCCTTGAGGCCAGGGACCTGGTCACACAAGTCTGTGTCTGCCCCAGTGCCCAGAGTAGGGCCCAAAACATGTGATGAATGTGCCCATGAACCTTCATGTCCTGAAGATCTGTAGAACTTACATTTGCCTACATTTATAAAGAACATCAAACCCTAGAACCCTGGACCAATTTCAGCAGCATGGGACAACAAGGCCTCTAGGAGGGTTTCTCATACTCATCAATCTGTGATTCGTGAACTTGGCCTCTCTACCTCCCCCACATTCAATCTCTATCCTCCCCTCCCCCGCCCCACAAATAGCCAGAAAGTCATTGCCATCTCATATATTTTATCCATGTACTTGCGCATTCTATTTCCTCATATACTTGTGCCAGGTTAGTTTTTATTTTTAATGTTAATTTTTAATTGTGGTAAAATACACATAACATAAAATTTACCATCTTAACCATTTTTAAGTGTGCAGTTCAGTGTTGAGTATATTCACTTCAGTTGAGCATATTCACTTCTGTGACAGTTTTAATAGTGAAAAAATAATGATTTAAATTACTAGGAACCAAGGGAATTTCAATGGTTAGGACTCCGTGCTTTCCTTGCCGAGGGCCCAGGTTCGATCCCTGCTCAGGGAACTAAGATCCCACAAGCCATGCAGCACAGCCAAAAAATAAGATGAAATGAACTGAAATGAAATAATAAAATAAAATAAAATAATAAAATAAAAATGAAACCATATTCTGCCTTTATTAATTAAAAAAATAAATTAAAATAAATTACTAGGAAACAAGCAAAATTGGCAAATCCAAGAACATTCTCACATCCATACTGAGATCTGGAACTCTCTGAGCGGTGTGCACACCCCATTTTGAGAATAACAGTCACAGCTAACCTTTACTGAATGCTTAGTAAGTTCCAGGCACTATGCTAATTGCTTTCACGCATCTCTTATCTAATAGTTACACCAAATCTAGGAGGCAAATATTATTATCGTCTCCACACTACAGAAGAAGAAACTAATACATAGAGAAAAAGAGTAATTTTGCTAATGAGCTGTGGATCTTTGGATCCAGACCTCAGGGCTGCTCTGCTGAAGCACCTGGCAGTGCCCAAAGCCTAGGTCCCAGCCTTCTAGAAATACTGAAGTCTCTCAAGCGTACAGCGGTTCCCCGTGACTTCCAGATTCATTCTCAGCTAGTTGGTCTTTGCGTCTGTAGACCATGAATGACCCATGCAATCTTCTCTCCAGTCAGGCCATTTCACTGCCATTCAGGCTCAGCCTTTGCTTAGCCTCATGGAATCACAGTCCCTTGCTTGAAACGGGACCAGAGCTGGAATTCTCAGTCTGTCACTTGGCACCTCTGCGGCCTAAGACAATTGGCTTCTCTTGCTAAGCCTCAGCTCTTTCCCTGGGAATCCTCTAGCATCACGATCTCTTACCTAAAACCCTCCAGGCCAGCTGTGTCTCAGAGTTCAGCGTTTCAGACTTTAGAAAGGTGACAAGCATACACACTGTGTATTATGTAACATCCCACTGGAGTCTGCAACACAAAATCAAACACACTACTATTTTTGCAGCAAGAGTCTAGATATTCATACTGAGTGGGATAAAGACTCGTATTATTTCAAGTTAGATTCTACCACTAAAGAAGTTACAGAAGTGTTTTCATTTGTTACGCTTTCTGGAATTTGGAATGGAGATTATGGATGTGTACCTGCCTCGGAGTGTAACCACAAGGACTAAATACACTCGAAGTACATGCAAATACTTTGGAGAGGAGGAGCAGATACTACTGGAGGAGCAGAAGGTACTTAACAAAAGGCAGCCCTTCCTTCTTCCTCCCTTTTCCAAATCCTACATTTTCCTCCGGCTCCTTCCAAACTGTCTTCTTTGACTTTCCTGTTCATGACCCATTTCCTGAATGTGCTCCTCCCAGACCAAGACTTGCTTTCTTCACATTCTCCTAACTGGAATCTCTCCAGAAAAGCAGTCTTTTGATCTCATCCTCCAGCTTGGAAATGTCAACTTGTACGCCCTCCAGTCAGCTGGCCTGTACCATTTTTCAGGTCTTTTGGAGGTAAGCTAGGGTGCTTCCTTGCAAAAGCATGGTCACATGTAACCCAAGTTTTTTTTAGAAAGATGAACATGCTCACTGTCCTACCAGAAACCCAAAACAGCCCTCTCTTGCTGACAAATGTTCGAGGGAGGGTGAACCAAGAGGTGATGAGCCAGCTGGGCTAATCTCTTAGTCTTCTGGGGATCGGCCAACTCTAGGTCCCTTCAGGGTCTAGCACTTGCCAGCAGTCAGGGTATGACCACACCATGTGCGGGGGATGCCTTTGGAGTACACAGAAATGTGGCGAGGTCAGAGGCAAGGCATCCGTTAAGAACCTACGTCAGTTCGCAGAGTGATGATGTTGCCCTGATGACGATATTGCCCCACGGAACGGGAAAGGCTCTTCCCTGATCTAAGCCTTTATTATGTGGGTCCTATTCTGGCCACAGACACCACGTGGGTAGTCAGGCCTCTGCCGTTATTTCAGCCTCCGGGGTGAAAACACCCGAACCGTGGAATCTTTTTTGTTCCTGGCTCCAGTTCAAACTGCGCAGACTCTGGATTCACCACTGTTTGTCTCCACCAATCACCACAGCAGGCAGAAGGGCCTCCAGAGGCACATCTACTCTCCTGCATCCTGTGTTTCTGGCTGCTTCACAGCTGGCACCCCTGCCGCCATTTTGGCAGAGGCCCAAGGCCTAGAAAATGAAGGCATCTAGCAACCGCTGGGGACGTAGCCCTGCCGGGCGAGGCTGGTGGAGGGAACATTGTGCTGGAGGGAGGTGGGGTCTGAGTCGCGCTAGCCGGCCTGCGTTAGACGCGGAGGTGGGGAAGGAGAGGCTGCCAACGGGCTGGGGAGCAGCCAGCGCCGGCCTTAGCTTCTTGCGCCCCTCGTGGCGCCCGCAGGAACTGCAGACCGAGGTCCGGGCTTACTGTTACTGTTGATTTCAGCAGCTTTGATGATGCCTGGGCTGGCCTCTTCGGAGGAATGTAGACCTGTCTGCACCCGAAAATCAAAACCGAGTCCAAGGGGCGTGGCCGGGCCGCTGGCGGAGAGGCCCCACCTCACTTGGGCGGACACCGGCGGCTGGAACTAAGGCCTGGCAGAGGGGGCCCAGGTGGTGGCTCCCGGCTCAGGGCCAGCCACGCTGCTTTCCCACGTGGGCAGGCGTTCGCTTCCCTAGAACCAGCGGACTCCAGGAAGGGAGGAAGTCTCCCCAAGAGAGGAAAGCAGGGGGCTTTTCCCTCTGTGTGCAGCGTCCTGCCCCAGGAAGCAGCTGCTCCAAAGAGCCCCAGTGGGGCTTTCGCAGGGATTCTAAGGATTAGTCGTGAGATACTCAGAATCATTATAACCCATGAGTGTGATCCCTGGGGTTTAAAGCCCTCCCAAGACTCCCATCACCGACCACAGGCCTGCCCAATACTAGCCACTAGGAGCGCGTGGCTGTTGAGTACCCGAAATGTACTCCCAATCCATCAGAGTTCAAAGAATCAGTATGGAAAAAGTAATTATTTTATTAATAAAAACGTTTGTACACTGAGCTAAATAAAATATATTAAAGTTAATTTTACCTTTTTGTTTCATTAAAAAAATGTGGCTACTAGAGAATTTAAAATTACATTCATGGCTCATGTTGTATTTCTATAGTCCAACATGCCAAGCTTCTTTCCTGCCTCAGGGCCTTTGTACTTGCTCTTCTCTCTGACTAGAATGATTTTCTTCCAGCAGGACACCCTTCTTTCTCCTTATTCAGATCTCAATTCAAAGTTCTCATACCTGACTGCTAAACAGTCCCCCTCTATCCTCCTCGCATCATATTATCCAGTTGTATTGTCTTCACAGCACATAACACTCTTTTCATATTGTGTTTACTGTTCCCCCCAACCCCCATCCCCCCCAAAAAGAAAACAACCCAGTGTCTCTTCATCCTTAGAACAGAAGCTCCTTGAGAGCTGAGGCCTTGAACAGCCTGTCACTGTGGTCTCCTCGGTGCCCGTAGTAAATATTTATTGAATGAATGTTGAGAGGGGGATATCCTTCAAGTGCCTTGTTTGCCTTCAAGATGGCCAAAGCTAAGATTCTCATCTGTGTGTCTTAAATAGACATTCTCATTGCTCCTTTGTTTTGCCTTTTCTGTTACTTGTCCTGGGAAATGGAAAAGCAAATTTGAATTTGCATTACTGTCACAGTGCTTTCCTTTGCTGGTTTACAGTTGAGCTTCAAGGTTAAGAGTTCAGGCTTTAGGTACACGGGGTACTAGTTTTGGTTCTACTCATCAGTCTGTGACCCCGGATGGGTCACGGTCTACCTTGGAGCCCCAGTGCCCCCTAAGCGCTGATCTCTAAGGGTCCTTCCTGCCCCAACGTGAGGATTTGGGTGTTTGGATTTAGGCCCCTGCGAAGGGCAGTTCGCCATGTCCTGCACTCCAAAGCCACTTTGCCGGCACTGCAGTCTCCATTAACCAACTAGCCAGAGTGCTTGGGGTAAGAGGCGTCCTGGTTCATTTAACTTCCTGGCTAAGTGTCAACTAACAAAAATATCCTTACTGAAAATATGAATAGTGTATGAAGCCATTTTCCAGCTCTAGGAAGTTACTTCATTAAATACAATGACGTATTCTTAGAAAGTATTAAGGAGGCATTGCTGTTTCCCTCTCAAATTTAAAACTAAGTAGTGGGGCTGAGTCCGAGAGACCTTTGGGGGTCCCAGCTCTGTTAAGCACAGCTGTGTGACTTCAGGCAAGGCATGGCCTTAACCTTCAGGGCATCTGTTTTCTTGTGAGGGTGACAGTACCCAGCTTCCAGGGGTGTTATAAGGATGAAAGGAGACACATATAAAGTGCTTAGCAAGGTGTCTGGCGTGTAGCAAGTGCTCAATATTTATTATGATTGTGTGCAATGTCTCTGACCACTGCAACGTACTGAGCCCTACACTTAATTAAGGGAGGGCAAGTGTCAGGACAGAGCTGGCCTCCAGTCCTGACCTGCCCCTGAAATACTCTGGGGCTCTGGGCAAGCCCCACCACTCCCAGGCCTCAGTTTCCTCTTAGGTAAGATGAGGCGTCTGGTTAATCTGTGATTTCCATGCAGGTGCTGGAAGCAGCCGGGCTCGGGATTCCCTTGGGTCTTTGCTTTGGGCAAGCTTGAGTCTCCGCCCTGCTCTGGAAGGTGGAGCCCTTCTGGCTGGCCCAGCTCCTTTCAGGGACCTCCCAGCCACTCTGCCCCAGCCCCCCAGCCCCGAAAAGTGGTCCTGTGACGCCCTCTGGAGGAAGCAGGGCTCCCTTTCCTCTGCTGCCAAGTGCTTGGCCTCGAATCCCAGGCCCCAGCTCCAGAACAAGAGAAAAGTGTTGAGCCTGCAAATGCATGCCAGCTCGGGGAGATGTAGACCGTTCTTTCTAATCTTGCCTCTCAGGTCCTGCCTGGGCCTCCTCTCTGGGCTCCCTGCCTCCAGACTCCCCCACCGATGCCCTTCTAGGCTGCCCCTGCCTAAAACCCTTCCAGGCTTCCGGTGCAAAGCTCCCCCGAGGAAGCCCAAGGCCCACTGGGATGGCAACTCACACACAGCTCCAGACTCACTTTCATAGCGATCCACTCTCCAGGACTAATTTATCAATTAGGTATTGCAGATGTAGCTACAGAAAGATGTATTTCCAGAGCCTCTCTTTCTATATAGAGGTACATTCACCAAAAATGATAAAACAAGAAGACTACCAAGTTTAATACATGTGCAATTAATTAAATGTCTACAAAATGTAACTTTATGTCAACTGTCTTTGCAGCTGGCCTCATAGCTATATATAACTCATATTTAATATGCAATGTGGGTGAATTTTAACATGCACGATATGGTGTGAGGATGGGGCCTTGGAAAATAACCACGCCCGGGGCCTCCAAGGCCTCACACCATCCCTGTCCTTCACACCCTCTGCTGTAGCCATTCTGAAATGCTTGCTGTTCCTCCCACGGGCTCACTTTCCCTGGATTCCAGGCCTGTGCACCTGCAGTTCTTCTGCTCGGAATGCCCTCTCTTTTCCGTCCGCACCCCTCACCCTCTCCACCTCGCCTGGCTCATTCCCATGAATCCCTCAACAGACATCTCAGGAGCCATATCCTCTGATGAGCTTTCTGATACCCAGGCAGAACCCCTACTACAAGCTCCCTTTTGCTCATGTCCGTGAGAAGAACACGGCAGGAAGGCCCAATACCAGCATCTTTGGCTGCTCCACTGGTATTTACATTGGCCCTGACTACCCTGAGGACCTGAACTGGGTCCCATCCGTCCCTGTGTCCCCAGCACCTGGCTCAGTGCCTGGGTCATAGGATCCTCTCATTGAATGTCTGGTGGATGGATGAGGAAAAGTGTGATGGATGGATGGATGGATGGGTGGATGGGTGGATGGGTCAATATATGGAAAGTTCCAGCATTCTAGTGTAGGAAAGGAGATCCATCATCTGGTGTCTGAATTTCCTCCTGGGCACCCCTGCGAGCTGACAGTTTAGGCTTTGCTGGACGTTTTCAGAGGGCAGGAAACTTCTGTCTCCACCACTTAGTCTGTGATCTTGGTCATGTTGCTTTCCTTCTCTAAGTTTGTCTTTTCATCTGTAAAACAGTCTCATAACACCTAGATCATAGGACCACATGGGGTTAAATAGGATGACTTACGTAAATTATAAGGTCATTTTGACACCTGACATTATTATTGCTTTGGTTCAAATTCCATTCAGAAGCTACAAGCAGCTTCTTCCTCAAGCTGATCCGAAACTTTCTTCCCCGTACTCCACCAGCTCAGTGACCGCTCTGGAGCCCTGCATGCTGAGGAGGGCCAGACCATTTTAGTGGCAAGTCTGGTCAGTGCACTGATGTAGCAAGGGACAGAAAAAGCAACAGCACTGCACTTTCCTTGCGCCGACTGCCCTCTCCTGCCTGAGCACTGGACCAAAGGCACCAAAGAACCAGCCTCCAAGTTTAATGATATCCTGGGGTTGCAATCAGTGATCTCCAGAATGCGGCCAACTCTAGGTAATAGGACAATACTTGCCAGAGAAAACCAACAACAAGCAAATTGCAAGAGGAAGAAAAAAAGACAGAGAAGGAAATTTTAGACTAAAAAATCCAGAAAAGACACAGCAACCAAATGTTATACGTGGATTTTGTTTGCATTTTGATTGGACCAAACCAACTATTTTTTAAAAACAGTGATGTAATCAAGCAATGTAAACACTGGATGGTACTAAGAAATTGTTCTTAATTTTTTAGGTGCAATTATGGCATTTTGTGTGTGTGTTTAATTCTTATCTTCTGGAGGTATCCACTGAAATATTTATGAATGAAATCATTTGAGATTTGGTTCAGAATGATTCTATATGTATGGAGAGTGGGATATGGGGAATGCATGAAGGTATAGATAAAATAAATATGCCTAGGGCTTCCCAGGTGGCACAGTGGTTAAAAATCTGCCTGTCAATGCGGGGGACACGGGTTCGAGTCCTGGTCGGGGAGGATCCCACATGCCGGGGAGCAACTAAGCCCGTGTGCTACAACTGAGCCTGTGCTCTAGAGCCCGAGAGCCACAACTACTAAAGCCCTTGAGCATAGAGCCCGTGCTCCACAACAAAAGAAGCCACTGCAATGAGAAGCCCGTGCAACCCAACGAAGACCCAATGCAGCCAAAAGTAAATAAATAAATTAATTGAAAAATAAATAAACAAATTTGCCTATGAATTGATACATGCTATAGCTGGGTCCATGGAGGTTTATTATACTGTTCTTTCTAGTTTTGTGTATGTTTGAGATTTTCCATAATAAATAGTTTTTAAAAACTTCATGAACTATTCTGATTCCTGGAGACACCTTGAATTCAGCTTTGGTGTGAATACCTATATAACCCTTCTTTGAGGGTGAGAGATGGAAGGAGTCAAGTCCTGGGCGCGGCAGGAGGAGCAGAAAGGAAGGATGAGCGCCGAGCACCATGCTACCCACCTCAGTGGTTAGCTCTGGACTGGCCACCATGTTTGATCCGCCGCAACATGCCAGCCTCTGTCCTAAGCCCTCTTCATTCCCTCATCTCAATTCACCCTGTGGGGAAGGCGTTTTCCTCACAGGCAAGAAAGCTGAGAGCCAAGGAGGTCACATAACTTGCCCTAAATCACAAAGCTCCAAAGAGTCCAAGTTCCGCCAGGGGAGTAGGGGGACAAAAAGGAAATACAACAGTAAAATGAGGGAGAAAAGAAACAAAAGACATGGGATCCATGAATAGTTCCATCAACCTAGGAAAGCAGTGAAGGAAGTTCCCAGGTAACAAGAGGCCTGGAGAGGCAAGACCAGACTGGAGCAAGAGAATAAGAAATCTCAAGAGAGGAGTTTCTGGAAACACTTGAAGGAACACCCTCTTTTATTACATAGAGGTTACATTATATGTGATGTTATATTTCTTGCAAAGAGTGTAAGAAACTATTCATTTAAAAGCTAAGCAGAAAAAAATAAAATAAAATAAAAGTTAAGCAGAAAAAATTTTTTGCAAATGTTCTAGAATAAAATATGAGGACATTTTAAAATGTAAAATAAAAATGTTCTAGAAAAATATATATAATTTTTTGGGGTAAATCTCTGAGTTGGGAAGGTACACGTTCACAAAACTAAAAATCATTTTTTTAATATGGGCTTGGTAGATTCAACTATATGAAAACTAATATTTTTCCTCTGCATGGCAAAAAATGCCATAACAAATTTAAAACAGTTGAAAATTGTTTTATTGGAAACAACTGGCAATTGGAAAGATTATTTGAACACATAAATCAATAAAGGGCTAATTTTAGTAATATACATAATGTAAGCAGCGCTAAAATTTAATAAGTAGACCAAAAAGCCAATAGAAAACTGGAAAAAGAACTCGGACAGACAAGTCACAGAAAAGGAAAATGTGCTTAGAAATATCTGAAACGATGCTCACTCTTACACCTAAGAGAAATGTGAATTAAAACTATAGCGAGACACTTTGAGATTCATAAGGACTAAATTGTTTGACAACACCCCCAGCTGGCAAAAGGTGTGGGGCCAAGGCACTCCTATGGGTTGCTCTAGGGAGTGTAAATTGCTCCAGCCTCCATGCACAGTCCTTTGACAACATTTATCAAAATTAAAAATGTATATCTTGTTTGGAAAATTAAGTTGTCTTTTATTGCTGAATTGCAAGAGTTATTTATATATTCTGGATACTAGACTCTTATCAGATATATAATCTACAAATATTTTGTCCCATTCTATGTGCTGTCTTTTCACTTTGTTGATAGTGCCCTTTGAAGTACAAAAGTTTTAAATTTTGATGAAGTCCAACTTATCTGTTTTGTCCTCTGGTTGTTTGTACTCTTTGTGTCATATCTAAGAAATTATCACTTAATCCAAGGTCACAAAGATATATGCCTATTGCTTTCTTCTAAGTATTTTGTAATTTTAGCTCTTATAGTTAGGTCTTTGGTTCACTTTGGGTTAATTTTTTGTATATGGTGTGAGGCAGGGGTCCAAATTCATGCTTTTGCTGTTTGATTTTTTAACTTTTAGAATCAACCTGTACTCAAAATATGGCAGACTTAATCATGATTACTGCACCTGGACCAAATATATTCAACCTGAAAATACAAAGTAAAAGTGCCCTGGGAGGGGACTTCCCCGGAGGTCCAGTGGTTAAGACTCCACGCTTCCACTGCAGGGGCACGGGTTTGATCCCTGGTCAGGGAACTGGGATCCCATATGCCATGTGGGCGTGGCTGGGGTGGGAAGTGCCCTGGGAGCAATCAGCACACCTAGCACCCAGATCTTGGTTTTGAATGCCATTCTCCGAGAAAAGGAATCAGAGCTCCTTGGAGCAATGTTGGTTATCGGACTGGGGTAAAGATATACAAAATGAGCCTGAAGTACCTTGTAGTGCCAGAAAGTAAGGGAGTGCTCAAACAACAGTAACAACCGTGATGGGGGTATGTCAAAGGGACACAGGAGGAGCCAACTGAAAGAGCTCCCAGGGGCCAAAGCTGGAGCAATTTGAGCAAGAAATAAAGTAGCAGTGAATTATAAACCAAAGTGTAAAATAAATATCTATGAGTCCATACTGATATAAGTAAATGACTGAATAAATAAACAAATAAATAGGAGAGAAGAGACAAATATCCTGTGCAGTAGAATTCCAAATAAATTTTATAGTTACTCCACCCTAAAGGAGGGGGAAACATAACTCCCATTCCTTAAGTGTGGGCTGTGTATAGTGACTTCCTTCCATATAGTACAGTGTTGAGTGGGGAAAAGTATGTGTATACACATTAAAAATTTCTTTTCTACCAGAGCAGTGAATCAAAATGAAATATTTTTATTATAGTGCAAAAAGCATAGACTTTGAAGCTAGACAGACCAGGTTCAGATTTTCACTCTTCCCCTTGCTCACCCAGACGCTGACTGGGTCTTTTAATCTGTAGATATATCACTTAATCACTGCTCTAAACACCACTACATATAATGTAAGCTCCTTTTGTTTGTTCTTTTCATTGATGTATCATCAGTACCTAGAATAAGACCTGGTAAAGAGAAAGTGATTAATAAATGTGTTTAAAAGAACTACTCTCTGAACCTGAGTCTTGGTTTCCTCATCTGTGAAATGGGTATATTTTAAATATATACATTGCAGGGTTGTCACAAAGACTCAAAGAAATCGTATGTGCCAAAGCCCTTTGTGGACTCCACAACTTTATATAAATTTAAGCGGAGCTGAAGAGGATAAGGAAATAGCTCGGTGGGTGGGTTCTGATACCTCCTGATGTTATGTTCATCTGGTTACCCCTTAGAATACTGTTTTCCTTTCTAGATTTTTTTAACAGATCCAATTTATTTATCTATTAAATTATTTTTCTATTGCTGCATAACAAATTATCACAATGTATCAGCTTAAAACAATACCCATATTATTTCATGGTTTTCCCAGGTCAGGAGTCAAGGTGTTGTCTGACTTTGTTCTTATCTGAAGGCTGGACTAAGGGATGATCTGCTTCTAAAATCCCTTAGGTTGTTAGCAGAATCTACTTCCCTGTGATTGTAGAATTCATAGCATCCTGCTTCTTCAAAGCCAGCAATGAAGAAAGAGAGGGAGAGGGAGAGGGAGAGGGAAAGACAGAAAGTGACTGGGAAAGGCTTTGCTGCTTGGAGTGTCTGGGTCAGGTCCACCCAGGACATTCTTCTTTTTGCTTCACTCAAAGTCAACTGATTAGGGACCTTCATTACATCTGCAAAAGCTCACCACCTTTGCCATATAACACAATGTAATCACAGGAGTGCTCTCTCATCACCTTTACCATATTCCATTGGTTGGAAGCAGATCACAGGTCCTACCCAACTCAAGGGGTGGGATTATACTGGGCATAACACCAGAGGGGCCATCTCAGAATTATGGCTACACTCTTCATATCAATGATAACTCTGGTTTAGGTCAGAATGTCTATATTGCAAATTTACAATGTAATGCATCAGAGAAGACCAATAAGCTGTTTGGGACCTCAATTGTTATAGTACCTGAGAACAGGTACTAAGTGCCTTGGACCTGGGCCAAGAAAACATGGTTCTGGTTCCAACTCCACTGCAGCAAAATGGATGAGTTCCTTTCTCTCTAAGCCTCACTTTCTTATCTGACTTATGGAGATAGTTATAGTCATGTCCACCTTCCAGGGTCAGTATGAGAATTTCTAGATTGCAGCTCTTGTAAACATGTACTACCACCTCCCCACCACTTCAGCAGTCACACCCTATCCCTCTTAGTCACATGGCTGTCTCAGCTCACGTGCCCCCCCATCTCACAGAGCCATACAATAGGCCTCTGTAACTCATCCCATCCCTCAAAGCCACCTAAGGGCCTTGGCTCTTATGTCCCTCCCACCCTGTGCAGTGGTCATGCCACCATATGCAATTCCACCTTTGCATTAACACAGGCACATGGATTTAACATATGACTATCCCTTAAGGAGAGAGAGAGAAAAAAAAAAGCAAAGAAGAAAAGCATGACCTTTTAAGGGAAAATGAGCACAGCATACACTTGTCAACTTGAATGTGAATTCCTACCCTCTGACAGCCACCAAAGCAAGAACAAAGAGCTGCACTCAACCTGACTAAAGCTTATGATGCTTCTACTCCCTCTGAATTTATGATGACATTTGGTCCAGAGTGGCACAGAACCAGCTTTAATGCCTGCTGTAAAACTTCACGCACATGACCCCATCCGCTAAAAGGAGGCTGAAGCCTGAATGGCAACAGATGAAAGCCCAGGGCCTTCAGGGGTGACTCTGGCTTCCTCTGCTGCATCCCTTTGCCACCACAGTGGCCTTCTCTGCCCTGGGTATTACCCCTCTTCCTTGTTTTGTTTTTTTGTGTTTTTTTTTTAGTAATATATATTTAACATAAAATTTACGATTTTAATAATTTTTAAGCATACAGTTCAGTGACATTAAGTACCTCCACACTGTCGTCCAACCATCACATGTATCTATCATCAAAATTTTTCATCTTCTCAACTTCCCATACTCTGCACTTATTAAACAATAACTCCCTTGACTTCCTCCCTGCAATATCTATTCTCCTTTCTATCTCTATAAATTTGACTATCGAGATAGCCTCATCCACCAGAGGGCAGAGAGAAGAAGCAAGAAGAACTAGGATCCTGCAGCCTGTGGAATGAAAACCATATTCACAGAAAGACAGACAAAATGAAAAGGCAGAGGACTTTGTATCAGATGAAGGAACAAGATAAAACCACCAAAAACAACTAAGTAAAGTGGAAATAGGCAACATTCCAGAAAAAGAATTCAGAATAATGATAGTGAAAATGATCCAAGACCTTGGAAAAAGAATGGAGGCAAAGATCGAGAAGATGCAAGAAATGTTTAACAAAGACCTAGAAGAATTAAAGAACAAACAAACAGAGATGAACAATACAATACCTGAAATGAAAAATACACTAGAAGGAATCAGTAGCAGAATAACTGAGGAAGAAGAAAGGATAAGTGATCTGGAAGAGAGAATGGTGGAATTCACTGCTGTGGAACAGAGTAAAGAAAAAAGAATGAAAAGAAATGAAGACAGCCAAAGAGACCTCTGGGACAACATTAAACGCAACAACATTTGCATTTTAGGTGTTCCAGAAGGAGAAGAGAGAGAGAAAGGACCTGAGAAAATATTTGAAGAGATGATAGTCGAAAACTTCCCTAACATGGGAATGGAAATAGCCACGCAAGTCCAGGAAGCACAGCGAGTCCCATACAGGATAAACCCAAGGAGAAACACTCCAAGACACATAGTAATCAAACTGGCAAAAATTAAAGACAAAGAAAAATTATTAAATGCAAGAAGGGAAAAATGACAACATACAAGGGAACTCCCATAAGGTTAACAGCTGATTTCTCAGCAGAAACTCTACAAGCCTGAACGGAGTGATATGATACATTTAAAGTGATGAAAAGGAAGAAACTACAACCCAAATTACTCTACCTGGCAATGATCTCATTCAGATTCGACGGGGAAATCAAAAGCTTTACAGACAAGCAAAAGCTGAGAGAATTCAGCACCACCAAACCAGCTCTACAACAAATGCTAAAGGAACTTCTCTAAGTAGGAGACACAAGAGAAGAAAAGGACCACAAAAACAAACCCAAACAATTAAGAAAATGATAATAGGAATATACATATCGAAAATTACCTTAAATGTGAATGGATTAAATGCTCCAACAGAAAGACACAGGCTTGCTGAATGGATACAAAAACAAGAGCCATATATATGCTGTCTACAAGAGACCCACTTCAGACCTAGGGACACATACAGACTGAAAGTGAGGGGATGGAAAAAGATATTCTATGCAAATAGAAATCAAAAGAAAGCTGGAGTAGCAATACTCATATCAGATAAATAGACTTTAAAATAAAGAATGTTACAAGAGACAAGGAAGGACATTACGTAATGATCAAGGGATCAATATAAGAAGATATAACAATTATAAATATATATGCACCCAACATAGGAGCACCTCAATACATATGGCAAATGCTAACAGCTATAAAAGAGAAAATAGAAAGTAACACAAAAATAGTGGGGGACTTTAACACTTCACTTACACCAAAGGACAGATCATCCAGGCAGAAAATTAATAAGAAAACACAAGCTTTAAATGACACAACAGACCAGAGAGATTTAACTGATATTTATAGGACATTCCATCTGAAAACAGCAAATTACGCTTTCTTCTCAAGTGCACAAGGAACATTCTCCAGGATAGATCACATCTTGGGTCACAAATCAAGTCTCGGTAAATTTAAGAAAACTGAAATGATATCAAGCATCTTTTCGGACCACAATGCTGTGAGATTAGAAATAAATTATAGGGGAAAAAACGTAAAAAACACAAACACATGGAGGCTAAACAATATATTACTAAATAACCAAGAGATCACTGAAGAAATCAAAGAGAAAATCAAAAATTACCTAGAGACAAATGACAATTAAAACATGATGATCCAAAACCTATGGGAAACTGGAACCAGGCCCAGAACCAAGATGGTGGAGTAGAAGGATTTGCTCTCACTCCCTCTTGCAAGAACACCAGAATCACAGCTAGCTGCTGGACAACCACTGACAGGAAGACACTGGAATTCACCAAAAAAGATACCCCACATCCAAAGACAAAGGAGAAGCCACAATGAGAAGGTAGGAGTGGTGAAATCACAGTAAAATCAAATCCCATAACTGCTGGGCAGGTGACTCACAGACTGGAGAACACTTACACCACGGAAGTCCACCCACTGGAGTGAAGGTTCTGAGCCCCACGTCAGGGTTCCCAACCTGGGGTCGGGCAACAGGAGAAGGAATTCCTAAAGAATCACACTTTGAAGGCTACTGGGATTTGACTGCAGGACTTCCACAGGACTGGGGGAAACAGAGACTCCACTCCTGGAGGGCACACACAAAGTAGTGTGTGCATCAGGACACAGGGAAAGGAGCAGTGACCCCAGGGGAGACTGAACCAGACCTACCTGCTAGTGTTGGAGGGTCTCCTGCAGATGTGGGGGGTGGCTGTGGCTCACTGTGGGGACAAGGACACTGGCAGCAGAAGTTCTGGGAAGCATTCCTTGGCATGAGCCCTCCCTGAGTCCATTAGCCCCACCACAGAGCCCAGGTAGGCTCCAGTGTTCAGTTGCCTCAGGCCAAACAACCAACAGGGAGAAAACCCAGCCCCACCCATAAGCAGTCAAGCAGATTAAAGTTTTACTGAGCTCTTCCCACTAGAGCAACAGTCAGCTCTACCCACCACCAGCCCCTCCCATCAGGAAACGTGCACAAACCTCTTAGATAGCCTCATCCACCAAAGGGCAGACAGCAGAAGCAAGAACTACAATCCTGCAGCCTGTGGAACAAAAACCACATTCACCGAAAGACAGACAAGATGAAAAGGCAGAGGGGTATGTACCAGATGAAGGAACAAGACAAAACCCCAGAAAAACAACTAAATGAAGTGGAGATAGGCAACCTTCCAGAAAAAGAATTCAGAATAATGATAGTGAGGATGACCCAGGACCTCGGAAAAAGAATGGAGGCAAACATAGAGAAGATGCAAGAAATGTTTAACAAAAACTTAGAAGAATTAAAGAACAAACAAACAGAGATGAACAATACAATAACTGATATGAAAAATACACTAGAAGGAATCAATAGAAGAATAACTGAGGCAGAAGAAAGGATAAGTGACCTGGAAGACAGAGTGGTGGAATTCAAAGCTGTGGAACAGAATAAAGAAAAAAGAATGAAAAGAAATGAAGACAGCATAAGAGACAATATTAAACACAACAACATTTGCATTTTAGGTGTCCTAGAGGAGAAGAGAGAAAGAAAGGACCCAAGAAAATATTTGAAGAGATTATAGTCGAAAACTTCCCTAACATGGGAAAGGAAATACCCACCCATGTCCGGAAAGCGCAGAGAGTTCCATACCAGATAAACCCAAGGAGAAACATGCTGAGACACATAATAATCAAATAGGCAAAAATTAAAGACAAAGAAAAATTATTGAAAGCAGCAAGGAAAAAAAAAAACAAGTAACATAAAAGGGAACTCCCATAAGGTTAACAGCTTATTTCTCAGCAGAAACTCTACTAGCCAGAAGGGAGTGGCATGATATACTTAAAGTGATGAAAAGGAAGAACATACAACCAAGATTACTCTACCTGGCAAGGATCTCATTCAGATTTGTGGAGAAATCAAAGGCTTTACAGACAAGCAAAAGCTAAGAGAATTCAGCACCACCAAACCAGCTCTATAACAAATGCTAAAGGAACTTCTCTAATTGGGAAACACAAGAGAAGAAAAGGACCTACAAAAACAAACCCAAAACAATTAAGAACATGGTCATAGGAACAGACATATCGATAATTACCTTACACGTGAATGGATTCAATGCTCCAACCAAAAGACACAGGCTCACTGAATGGATACAAAAACAACACCCATATAAATGCTGTCTACAGGAGACCCACTTCAGACCTAGGGACACGTTCACACTGAAAGTGAGGGAATGGAAAAAGATATTCTATGCAAATGGAAATCAAAAGAACACTGGAGTAGGAATACTCATATCAGATAAAATAGACTTTAAAATAAAGAATGTTACAAGAGACAAGGAAGGACACTACATAATGATCAAGAGATCAATCCAAGAAGAAGATATAACATTTATAACTATACATGCACCCAACATAGGAGCACCTCAATACATAAGGCAACTGCTAACAGCTATAAAAGAGGAAATCGACAGTAACACAATAATAGTTGGGGACTTTAACACCTCATTCACACCAATGGACAGATTATCCAAAATGAAAATAAACAAGGAAACAGAAGCTTTAAACGACACAATAGACCAGATAGATTTAATTGATATTTATAGGACATTCCATCCAAAAACAGCAGATTACACTTTCTTCTCAAGTGTGCACAGAACATTTTGCAGGATAGATCACATCTTGGATCACAAATCAAGCCTCAGTAAATTTAAGAAAATTGAAGTCATATCAAGCATCTTTTCTAACCACAACACTATGAGATTAGAAATCAATTACAGGGAAACAAATGTAAAAAATACAAACACATGAAGGCTAAACAATACATTACTAAATAACTAAGAGATGACTGAAGAAATCAAAGAGGAAATCAAAAAACACCTAGAGACAAATGACAATGAAAACACGATGATACAAAACCTATGGGACGCAGCAAAAGCAGTTCCAAGAGGGAACCTTACAGCTATAAAAGCCTACTTTAAGAAACAAGAAAAATCTCTAAATAATCTAACCTTACACCTAAAGGAACTAGAGAAAGAAGAACAAACAAAATGCAAAGTTAGCAGAAGGAAAGAAATCATAAAGATCAGAGCAGAAATAAATGAAATAGAAACAAAGAAAACAATAGCAAAGATCAATAAAACTAAAAGCTGGTTCTTTGAGAAGATAAACAAAATTGATAAACCATTAGCCAGACTCATCAAGAAAAAGAGGGAGAGGACTCACATCAATAAAATTAGAAATGAAAAAGGAGAAGTTACTACAGACACCGCAGAAACACAAAGCATCCTAAGAGACTACTACAAGCAACTCTATGCCAATAAAATGGACAACCTGGAAGAAATGGACAAATTTTTAGAAAGGGATAGCCTTCCAAGACTGAACCAGGAAGAAATAGAAAATATGAACAGGCCAATCACAAGTAATGAAATTGAAACTGTGATTAAAAATCTTCCAGCAAACAAAAGTCCAGGACCAGATGGCTTCACAGGTGAATTCTATCAAACATTCAGAGAAGAGCTAACACCCTGCTTCTCAAACTCTTCCAAAAAATTGCAGAGGAAGGAACACTCCCAAGCTCATTGTACGAGGCCACCATCACCCTGATACCAAACCCAGACAAAGATACTACAAAAAAAGAAAATTACAGGCCAATATCACTGATGAATATAGATGCAAAAATCCTCATCAAAATACTAGCAAACAGAATCGAACAACACATTAAAAAGATCATACACCATAATCAAGTGGGATTGATCCCAGGGATGCAAGGATTCTTCAATATACGCAAATCAATCAATGTGAGACACCATATTAACAATTTGAAGAATAAAAACCATATGATCATCTCAATAGATGCAGAAAAAGCTTTTGACAAAATTCAACACCCATTTATGATAAAAACTCTCCAGAAAGTGGGCACAGAGGCAACCTACCTCAACATAATAAAGGCCATATATGACACACCCACAGCAAACATCATTCTCAATGGTGAAAAACTGAGAGCATTTCCTCTAAGATCAGGAGCAAGACAAGGATGTCCACTATCACCACTATTATTCAAGACAGTATTGGAAGTCCTAGCCATGGCAATCAGAGAAGAGAAAGAAATAAAAGGAATACAAATCGGAAAAGAAGAAGTAAAATTGTGTCTGTTTGCAGATGACATGATACTATACATAGATAATTCCTAAAAACCAGTAGAAAACTAGTAGCCACCAGAAAACTACTAACAACCAGAAAACTACTAGTGTTAATCAATGAATTTGGTAAAGTCGCAGGATACAAAATTAATGCACAGAATCTCCTGCATTCCTATACACTAACAACAAAGATCAGAAAGAGAAATTAAAGAAACAATCCCATTCACCACTGCAACAAAAGAATAAAATACCTAGGAATAAACCTACCTAAGCAGGTAAAAGACCTGTCCTCAGAAAACTCTTAAGACACTGAAGACATGAAAGAAATCAAACATGAAAGTAATCAAAGATGAAACAAACAGATGGCGAGATATACCATGTTCTTGGATTGGAAGAATCAATATCATGAAAATGACTACAGTACCCAAAGCAATCTACAGATTCAATGCATTCCCTATCAAATTACTGATGGCATTTTTTACGGAACTAGCATAAACAATCTTAAAATTTGTATGGAGACACAAAAGACCCCAAATAGCCAAAGCAGTCTTGAGGGAAAACACGGACCTGGAGGAATCAGACTCCCTGACTTCAGACTATAGTACAAAGCTACAGTAATCAAGAAAACATGGTCCTGGCACAAAAACAGAAATATAGATCTATGGAACAGAATAGAAAGCCCAGAGATAAACCCACACACCTATGGTCACCTAATCTATGACAAAGGAGGCAAGGATATACAATGCAGAAAAGACAGTCTCTTCAATAAGTGGTGATGGGAAAACTGGACAACTACATGTAAAAGAATGAAATTAGAACAGTCCCTAACACCATACACAAAAATAACCTCAAAATGAATTAGAGACCTAAATGTAAGACTGGACACTATAAAACTGTTAGAGGAAAACATAGGAAGAACACTCTTTGACATAAACCACAGCAAGATCTTTTTTTGACCCACCTCCTAAAGTAATGGAAATAAAAAGAAAAATAGGGGCTTCCCTGGTGGCGCAGTGGTTGGGAGTCCGCCTGCCGATGCAGGGGACGCGGGTTCGTGCCCCGGTCCGGGAGGATCCTGCATGCCGCGGAGTGGCTGGGGCCGTTAGCCATGGCCGCTGAGCCTGCACGTCCGGAGCCTGTGCATCCGGAGCCTGTGCTCTGAAACGGGAGAGGGCACAGCAGTGAGAGGCCCGCGTACCACAAAAAAAAAAAAAAAAGAAAAGAAAAATAAGCAAATGGGACCTAATGAAACTTAAAAGCTTTTGCACAGCAAAGGAAACTATAAACAAGATAAAAAGACAACCCACAGAGTGGGAGAAAATATTTGCAAATGCATCAATGGACAAAGGATTAATCTCCAAAATATATGAACAGCTCATGTAGCTCAATATTAAAAAACAAACAACCCAATAAAAAAAATGGGCAGAAGACCTAAATAGACATTTCTCCAAAGAAGACATACAGATGGCCAAGAGGCACATGAAAAGCTGCTCAACATCACTAATTATTAGAGAAATGACAATCAAAACCACAATGAGGTATCACCTCACACCAGTTAGAATGTCCATCATCAGAAAATCTACAAACAACAAATGCTGGAGAGGGTGTGGAGAAAAGGGAACCCTCTTGCACTGTTGGTGGGAATGTAAATTGATACAGCCACTATGGAGAACAGTATGGAGGTTCCCTAAAAAACTATAAATAGAACATATACCCAGCGAAAACCATAATTCAGAAAGACACATGCAGCCCAATGTTCATTGCAGCACTATTTACAATAGCCAGGTCATGGAAGTAACCTAAATGCCCATGGACAGACAAATGGATAAAGATGTGGTACATATATACAATGGAATATTACTCAGCCATAAAAAGGAATGAAATTGGGTCATTTGTAGAGACACGGATGGACCTAGAGACTGTCATACAGAGTGAAGTAAGTCAGAAAGAGAAACAAATATCATATATTAACACATATATGTTGAATCTAGAAAAATGGTACAGATGAACTGGTTTGCAAGGCTGAAATAGAGACACAGGTGTAGAGTATAAACGTATGGACACCAAGGGGGGAAAGCGGCAGGGTGGTGGTGGTGTGATGAACTGGGAGATTGGGATTGACATATATACACTAATATGTATAAAATAGATAACTAATAAGAACCTGCTGTATAAAAAATAATAATAAAATTGAAAAAAAAAGAAAATGATGCTGGAACAGGATGAAAGACTTTCCCAGGGATACAAGAACCAAAAATTTACATTTTATAAGTTGCAATATATGTTTTTACTCATGTTTAAAAATACAGCTCAAATAAGACTAGAGAAATAAAGCAAGTAGAAAAAATATTTGACTATCTGAGCTATCTCATATAAGTGGAATCGTACAATATGTCCTGCATATTTCATTTAGCACAATGTCTTCAAGGTTCTGCCATGTTGTAGCATGCATCAGAATTTTGTTCCTTTTTAAGGTTGAATAATATTGCATTGTATCGATATATCACATTTTGTTGATCCATTCATCTGACGATGAACATTTTTGTTGCTTTCACCTTTTCACTATTGCTATGAACATTGGTATATAAATATCCGTTCAAGTCTCTGTTCAATTCTTTTAGGTATATACCCAGAAGTGGAGCTGCTGGGTCATATGGTAATTCTATGTTAAATTTTTGAGGAACTGCCATTCTGTTTTCCACAGCAGCTGCACTATTTTACATTCCTGCCAGAAATGCACAAGGGTTCCAATTTCGCCACATCCTTGCCAACACTTGTTACTTTCTGGGTGTTTTGCTTGTTTGTTTTTCTTTTCATTGTTGCTATTTTTCATAATCGCCATCCTAGTGGATGTGACGTAGTATCACATTGTGGTTTTGATTTGCATTTGTGCCACCCCTCTTGACTCAGTCAAAATATGGTCCCACTGCGTTGGCAGAGCCTCTTCTCTGGGGGCAGCCTGCCCACTGGGCTTGTCTTGGTCTGCTAGGGACACAGGCCTTCCTTTAGATAGCAGGCTAACCCCAAGGCCAGGTCTAGCCCAGAGAGTCTGCGATTTTATGAGCAGCACTTCCCTCCTCTACAGGTCAACTTCAGACACCAGGTCTCAATCTTGTCTTGGACGGCTTGGATCAGAGGCTCTTGCCAGATGTGGAAATACCCAAACAGCCTTTCCTCGGGCCAGCCTCACATGGATCCAGCCATCTGTCTACAGGTGAAGGGGGGCTGGCAGCAGCCAAGGTTTCAGTGCTCAGCCTCTGAAGGAACGTGAGGGCCAGCAGGCAGCACAGCTCCACAGAGCGATGGCCTGTGAGTGCTGTTTCCAACTGAGCTGCCATTATGCCATTTGGAGCTGAGATGGAAAACTTGGATAAATTTCCTTCATGCTCTGAAGCCACAAGAATTTATATTGGTCAGAAGTCACACATTATGGAGCCCTGTTTGGGGACACAGAGAATTCCAGAGTATATTTTTGGTAAATTTGATGTATCCTTGATATGTAGTTGCTTAGAAACAGCAATTTGTATAAGTTATACAGTGACAATATTTTCCAGACCTAAGTCTGGCAGGAATGAGTGTATTTATTGGGACACAGCATATTTGAAATTGGAACTCAACTAAAACTCCTCAGAGGTATGGACTCCCTAGAAATGCATGACACACTAAGTTCACAAACAGAATGTGATTCAGGGTGATTGATTTCTCCATACTTGCAGACTCGAGCATAGGAATGAGCTACTGTACAGAGCACAGACTGTATTTTTTTTAAATTTAATTTTATTTATTTTTTTATACAGCAGGTTCTTATTAGTCATCCATTTAACACACATCAGTGTATACATGTCAATCCCAATCTCCCAATTCATCACACCACCATCACCACCCCCGCCGCTTTCCCCCCTTGGTGTCCATAACGTTTGTTCTCTACATCTGTGTCTCAATTTCTGCCCTGCAAATCGGTTCATCTGTACCATTTTTCTAGGTTCCACATATATGCATTAATATACGATATTTGTTTTTCTCTTTCTGACTTACTTCACTCTGTATGACAGTCTCTAGATCTATCCAGGTCTCTACAAATGACCCAATTTCGTTCCTTTTTATGGCTCAGTAATATTCCATTGTTTATATGTACCACATCTTCTTTATCTGTTTGTCTGTCGATAGGCATTTAGGTTGCTTCCATGACCTGGATATTGTAAATAGTGCTGCAATGAACATTAGGTGTATGTGTCTTTTTGAATTATCGTTTTCTCTGGGTATATGCCCAGTAGTGGGATTGTTGGGTCATATGGTAATTCTATTTTTAGTTTTTTAAGGAACCTCCATACTGTTCTCCATAGTGGCTGTATCAATTTACATTCCCACCAACAGTGCAAGAGGGTTCCCTTTTCTCCACACCCTCTCCAGCATTTGTTGTTTATAGATTTTCTGATGATGGCCATTCTGACCGGTGTGAGGTGATACCTCATTGTAGTTTTGATTGTCATTTCTCTAATAATTAGTGATGTTGAGCAGCTTTTCATGTGCTTCTTGGCCACCTGTATGTCTTCTTTGGATAAATGTCTATTTAGGTCTTCTGCCCATGTGTTTTTTTTTAACATCTTTATTGTGGTATAATTTCTTTACAATGGTGTGTTAGTTTCTGCTTTATAACAAAGTGAATCAGTTATACATACACATATGTTCCCATATCTCTTCCCTCTTGCGTCTCCCTCCCTCCCGTCCTCCCTTTCCCACCCCTCCAGGCGGTCACAAAGCACCGAGCTGATCTCCCTGTGCTATGCGGCTGCTTCCCACTAGCTATCTGCCTTACGTTTGGTAGTGTATATATGTCCGTGCCTCTCTCTCGCTTTGTTACAGCTCACCCTTCCCCCTCCCCATATCCTCAAGTCCATTCTCTAGTAGGTCTGTGTCTTTATTCCTGTCTTACCCCTAGGCTCTTCATGACATTTTTTTCTTAAATTCCATATATATTTGTTAGCATACGGTATTTGTCTTTCTCTTTCTTACTTACTTCACTCTGTATAAAAGACTCTAGGTCTATCCACCTCATTACAAATAGCTCAATTTCATTTCTTTTTATGGCAGAGTAATATTCCATTGTATATATGTGCCCCATCTTCTTTATCCATTCATCCGATAATGGGCACTTAGGTTGTTTCCATCTCCGGGCTATTGTAAATAGAGTTGCAATGAACATTTTGGTACATGACTCTTTTTGAATTATGGTTTTCTCAGGGTATATGCCCAGTGGTGGGATTGCTGGGTCATATGGTAGTTCTATTTGTAGTTTTTTAAGGAACCTCCATACTGTTCTCCATAGTGGCTGTACCAACTGACATTCCCACCAGCAGTGCAAGAGTGTTCCCTTTTCTCCACACCCTCTCCAGCATTCATTGTTTCTAGATTTTTTGATGATGGTCATTCTGACTGGTGTGAGATGATATCTCACTGTAGTTTTGATTTGCATTTCTCTAATGATAAATGATGTTGAGCATTCTTTCATGTGTTTGTTGGCAGTCTGTATATCTTCTTTGGAGAAATGTCTATTTAGGTCTTCTGCCCATTTTTGGATTGGGTTGTTTGTTTTTTAATATTGAGCTGCATCAGCTATTTATATATTTTGGAGATTAATCCTTCGTCCGTTGATTCGTTTGCAAAAAGTTTCTCCCATTCTGAGGGTTGTCTTTTCGTCTTGTTTATGGTTTCATTTGCTGTGCAAAAGCTTTGAAGTTTCATTAGGTCCCATTTGTTTATATTTCCATTACTCTAGGAGGTGGATCAGAAAAGATCTTGCTGTGATTTATGTCAAAGAGTGTTCTTCCTACGTTTTCCTCTAAGAGTTCTTATAGTGTCTAGTCTTACATTTAGGTCTCTAATCCATTTTGAGTTTATTTTTGTGTATGGTGTTAGGGAGTGTTCTAATTTCATTCTTTTACATGTAGCTGTCCAGTTTTCCCAGCACCACTTATTGAAGAGACTGTCTTTTCTCCATTGTATATCTTTGCCTCCTTTGTCATAGATTAGTTGACCATAGGTGCGTGGGTTTATCTCTGGGCTTTCTATCTTGTTCCATTGATCTATATTTCTGTTTTTGTGCCAGTACCATATTGTCTTGATTACTGTAGCTTTGTAGTATAGTCTGAAGTCACAGAGTCTGATTCCTCCAGCTCCGTTTTTTTCCCTGAAGACTGCTTTGACTATTCAGGATCTTTTGTGTCTCCATACAAATTTTAAGATTTTTTTGTTCTAGTTCCATAAAAATGCCTTCGGTAATTTGACAGGGACTGCATTGAATCTGTAGATTGCTTTGGGTAGTACAGTCATTTTCACAATATTAGTTCTTCTAATCCAAGAACATGGTATACCTCTCCATCTGTTGGTATCATCTTTAGGTTCTTTCATCAGTGTCTTATAGTTTTCTGTATACAGGTCTTTTGTCTCCCTCGGTAGGTTTATTCCTAGGTATTTTATTCTTTTTGTTGCAATGGTAAATGGTAGTGTTTCCTAATTTCTCTTTCCAATTTTTCATCATTAGTGTATAGGAATGCAAGAGATTTCTGTGCATTAATTTTCTATCCTGGAACTTTACCAAATTCATTGAATAGCTGTAGTAGTTTTCTGGTGGCATCTTTAGTATTCTCTATGTATAGTATCATGTCATTTGCAAACAGGGACAGTTTTCTGGTTGTTAGTAGTTTTCTGGTGGCTACTAGTTTTCTAGTAGTTTTTAGGAATTAGCTATGTATAGTATCATGTCATTTGCAAAAGGGACAGTTTTACTTCTTCTTTTCCAATTTGTTTTCCTTTTATTTCTTTCTCTTCTCTGATTGTCGTGGCTAGGGCTTCAAATACTGTCTTGAATAATAGTGACGATAGTGGACATCCTTGTCTTGCTCCTGATCTTAGAGGAAATGCTCTCAGTTTTTCACCATTGAGAATGATGTTTGCTGTGGGTGTGTCATATATGGCCTTTATTATGTTGAGGTAGGTTCCCTCTATGCCCACTTTCTGGAGAGTTTTTATCATAAATGGGTGTTGAATTTTGTCAAAAGCTTTTTCTGCATCTATTGAGATGATCATACGGTTTTTATTCTTCAAATTGTTAATATGGTGTCTCACATTGATTGATTTGCATATACTGAGGAATCCTTGCATCCCTGGGATAAATCCCACCTGAACATCGTGTATGATCCTTTTAATGTGTTGTTCGATTCTGTTTGCTAGTATTTTGATGAGGATTTTTGCATCTATATTCATCAGTGATATTGGTCTGTAATTTTCTTTTTTTGTAGTATCTGTCTGGGTTTGGTATCAGGGTGATGGTGGCCTCGTACAATGAGTTTGGGAGTGTTCCTTCCTCTGCAGTTTTTTGGAAGAGTTTGAGAAGCATGGGTGTTAGCTCTTCTCTAAATGTTTGATAGAATTCACCTGTGAAGCCTTCTGGCCCTGGACTTTTGTTTGTTGGAAGATTTTTAATCACAGTTTCAATTTCATTACTTGTGATTGGTCTGTTCATATTTTCTACTTCTTCCTGGTTCAGTCTTGGAAAGTTATCCCTTTCTAAGAATTTGTCCATTTCTTCCAGGTTGTCCATTTTATTGGCATAGAGTTGCTTGTAGTAGTCTCTTAGGATGCTTTGTATTTCTGCGGTGTCTGTTGTAACTTCTCCTTTTTCATTTCTAATTTTATTGATTTGAGTCCTCTCCCTCTTTTTCTTGATGAGTCTGGCTAATGGTTTCTCAATTTTGTTTATTTTCTCAAAGAACCAGCTTTTAGTTTTATTGATCTTTGCTATTGTTTTCTTTGTTTCTATTTCATTTATTTCTGCTCTGATCTTTATGATTTCTTTCCTTCTGCTAACTTTGCATTTTGTTTGTTCTTCTTTCTCTCGTTCCTTTAGGTGTAAGGTTAGATTGTTTGAGATTTTTCTTGTTTCTTGAGGTAGGCTTGTATAGCTATAAACTTCCCTCTTAGAACAGCTTTTGCTGCATCCCATAGGTTTTGTATCATCGTGTTTTCATTGTCATTTGTCTCTAGGTATTTTTTGATTTCCTCTTTGATTTCTTCAGTCATCTCTTGGTTATTTAGTAATGTATTGTTTAGCCTTCATGTGTTTGTGGTTTTTACATTTGTTTCCCTGTAACTGATTTCTAATCTCATAGCGCTGTGGTCAGAAAAGATGCTTGATATGACTTCAATTTTCTTAAATTTACTGAGGCTTGATTTGTGACCCAAGATGTGATCTATCCTGGAGAATGTTCCATGTGCACCAGAGAAGAAAGTGTAATCTGCTGTTTTTGGATGGAATGTCCTATAAATATCAGTTAAATCTATCTGGTCTATTGTGTCATTTAAAGCTTGTGTTTCCTTATTAATTTTCTGTTTGGATGATCTGTCCATTGTTGTAAGTGAGGTGTTATAGTCCCCCACTATTATTGTGTTACTGTCGATTTCCCCTTTTATAGCTGTTAGCAGTTGCCTTATGTATTGAGGTGCTCCTATGTTGGGTGCATATATATTTATAATTGTTATATCTTCTTATATTGATCCCTTGATCATTATGTAGTGTCCTTCCTTGTCTCTTGTAACATTCTTAAAAGTCTATTTTATCTGATATGAGTATTGCTACTCCAGCTTTCTTTTGATTTCCATTTGCATGAAATATCTTTTTCCATCCCCTCACTTTCAGTCTGTATATGTCCCTAGATCTGCAGTGGGTCTCTTGTAGATAGCATATATATGAGTGTTGTTTTTGTATCCATTCAGTGAGCCTGTGTCTTTTGGTTGGAGCATTGAATCCATTCACGTGTAAGGTAATTACCAATACGTATGTTCCTATTATCATTATCTTAATCGTTTTGGGTTTGTTTTTGTAGGTCCTTTTCTTCTCTTGTGTTTCCCACTTAGAAAAGTTCCTTTAGCATTTGTTGTAGAGCTGGTTTGGTGGTGCTGAATTTTCTTAGCTTTTGCTTGTCTGTAAAGCTTTTTATTTCTCCACAAATCTGAATGAGAGCCTTGCCAGGTAGAGTAATCTTGGTTGTAGGTTCTTCCCTTTCATCACTTTAAGTATATCATGCCACTCCTTTCTGGCTTGTATAGTTTCTGCTGAGAAATCAGCTGTTAACCTTATGGGAGTTCCCTTGTATGTTATTTTCATTTTTCCCTTGCTGCTTTCAATAATTTTTCTTTGTCTGTAATTTTTTCCAGTTTGATTACTATGTGTCTCAGCATGTTTCTCCTTAGGTTTATCCTTTATGGGACTCTCTGCATTTCCTGGACTTGGGTGGCTATTTCCTTTCCCATGTTAGGGAAGTTTTTGACTATGCTCTTCAAATATTTTCTCGGGTTCTTTCTCTCTCTCTTCTCCTTCTGGGACCCCTATAATGGGAACGTTGTTGCATTTAATGTTGTCCCAGAGGTCTCTTATGCTGTCTTCATTTCTTTTCATTCTTTTTTCTTTATTCTGTTCCACAGCTTTGAATTCCACCACTCTGTCTTCCAGGTCACTTATCCTTTCTTCTTCCTCAGTTATTCTGCTACTGAATCCTTCAAGTGTATTTTTCATATCAGTTATATTGTTCATCTCTGTTTGTTTGTTCTTTAATTCTTCTAGGTCTTTGTTGAACATTTCTTGCATCTTCTCAATCTTTGCCTCCATAATTTTTCCAAGGTCTTGGATCATCTTCACTATCATTTTTCTGAATTCTTTTTCTGAAATGTTGCCTCTCTCCACTTCATTTAGTTGCTTTTCTGGGGTTTTATCTTGTTACTTCAATTGGTACATAGCCTTCTGCCTTTTCATCTTGTCTATCTTTCTGAGAATGTGGTTTTTGTTCCACAGGCTGCAGGATTGTAGTTCTTCTTGCTTCTGCTCCGCAAATTGTCTTTTTAATTGCATTTCAACAAGCCAAATAATATATAAATAAACTCACACACACACACAAAATTAAAACAAAACCAGTAACGCCAAAGTCTTTCCTGACTATTGTTCCCAATTCTAGTCCCATTTCAGCAGTAACTACTACTATAAGTTTGATGTGTGCCTTCTAGAGCTTTTCTATCCATCTACATAAATATATATATTTGTAAATATGTTGTCTTTAAACATAAATTGCATCATATTTTTATATTACCTTGTAACTTACTATTTTCAGTGAATATATACTAGAGATTTTTCCAAGTCTGAACATATTTGATTTCTCATTAACTGTTTTTGTATTTTATGGCTGCATAGCACTCTATGACCTGCAGATACTGTGGTGGACTTAGCAACTCTCCAGTAGCCAGGCATTTAAGCTATTCCTAGATATTCATTATTATAAGCAATGCTGTGATGAAATATTTAATTATGCTATTTAGAACATGTGTGAAAGTGTTTCTTTAGGATGACTATTTAAAGGTGGTATCCAAAAATTATGAAGGAATTCCCTAGGCAGTTTTCAAGTTGCCTGTTGGGGTGTGGTTACCTTGATCTTGGCTGCAAATGAACTGTTTATGTACAAGGGAGGGCCTGCTGAACAGAGCACAGGTGGTAGACCCTAATGCCTATAGCAGCCAGGTATTAAATATAAATGAGGTGAGCCAGTGAGTGTAAGACAGTCAGGAGAGGTGGGGAACATGGTGAACAGCAGACCACTAAGCCCCTGTGTCTGGGGTGGCCTCTACTCATCTCTAGCCAACTCCTGGAGTACAGGAATGAAGACTTGGTTTTGCCAGATGTTCCATAAGAACCTGAATTTTTTTTAATAATATAAATTTTATTTTATTTTTTTATACAGCAGGTTCTTATTAGTTATCTATTTTATACATATTAGTGTATATGTGTCAATCCCAATCTCCCAGGTTCATCCCACTCCCTGCCACTTTCCCCCTTGGTGTCCATATGTTTGAAGAACCTGGATTTTTTAAATGTGAAATCTTCAGGTTTCTAAATGTTGGCATTAATTCCATTAAAGTTATTTTTTATTTTTTGGCCGAGCTGTGCGGCTTGTGGGATCTTAGTTCCCCAACCAAGGATTGAACCCAGGCCCTCGGCAGTGAACGCGCCGGTCCTAACCACTGGACCTCCAGGGACGTCCCTACTAATTCCATTTTTTAGAAAACACTGTGAGGGCAAAAAGAAAACAAAAGAACAACAACCCACATTTGCAGACCAGATTCAGCTGTCTGTGGGCATTGGACTCCTAGGGGGTAGGTCCGTGTGGAATGGCTTCTCTGGACCCAATTTTGAGCAGTGGGGATGGATCACCTGGTGCCGTAACCTTGGCAGAGAGCAGCTCTCCTCCAGGGAGCCGGAGACGGAGTGGGCTGGGGGGGCAGAGCTGTGCAAAGGGCTCAGAAGTCAGGGAGGCAGCGCTCAAGCAGTTCAGAAAATGCTACAGACTGGCTTCTGGGAGGAGGCTCTGAGGAGCAGATTTCAACTCGGCCCAGAAGAAAACACGGTAACAGGCAGAGCTGTCTAGAGCTTGAGGAGGTGCTTTGGGCATAATGAGTGTCCCCTCCCAAGAGTGGACAGAGAGAGGCTGGCAATACACCTGAAGGGATATTGCAGCCGAGATTCTGGTGCTTTCTCGGAGACCGTGATTGATGGCTTTCCAACCCATGACTCCCGGTCTGGTCCAGTACCCTCTCTGCTTTCTGGCTTTTTCTTTTTTTTTTAATATTTTTATTGTAACATAAAACACAAATACAGGGAACCACACAAATCAAATTATTGTCTAATTAATTATAATAAAAGGATCCCTGTCAGAGTCAAGGAAAGAAGAACTTTGTTGCAATCTCCTTCCTCTCCCCATAAAAAAATTTGTGCACTGTTTATATCACCCCCAGGTATTTTTTAAAACAGTGTTACCACCCACACGTGCCTCCCAAGATTTAGTTTAGCTAGACCATTTGAAAAAAGGGATGTGTCTCTTAAATGTTGTTTTCGTTTTTGTTTTTGTTTTTCTGGTACGCGGGCCTCTCACTGTTGCGGCCTCTCCCATTGCGGAGCACAGGCTCCGGACGCGCAGGCTCAGCGGCCATGGCTCATGGGCCCAGCCGCTCCGCGGCATGTGGGATCTTCCCGGACAAGGGCACAAACCCGTGTCCCCTGTATTGGCAGGCGGACTCTCAACCACTGCACCACCAGGGAAGCCCTCTTAAATGTTTTTGAATCTATATGTTTCTCCTCCTTCTCATTCATTTTATTACAACTTCTCACTTGATGAACCCAGGCTTTCTGACCCATAGAGCTTCCAGAGTTTTGCTGATTGCACACTCTTGGTGTAGTTCTTCATGTTTTTCTATCCTTTGTATTTCCTGGAAATTTCCGAATCCAGACATGGGATCGGGTTTAATCCTTTCAGCAAGATTATCAGCAGCATAGGTTATAGGAGGCATGTCAATTCCACTGTCTCTTTATGTGACCTTGGCAGTGGTTGATGTCTATGTTTCCTCTCAGTCTTATATGAGAAATGCAGTCTGTAGTGACTAAAGCCTTTTGGTACTTATGTATTCCTGTCTCCCTTCTCCCAGGGGATCCCTGAAGTTTGGGGATGTACTTGTGCAAAAGTACATGGGCTCCTCTGCCTCTCTGGAGACTTGTGAGGCCCCTGTGCTGGTGAAGTGGGCTTAGGATGGATGCCCACCTCTCAGGCCCACTTGGTTCTTACTGAGGTAAAGGAGGATCCACTGCACATGTGGGAACACTGGTTACTGGAGGATCAGAAGTCATGTAAGGCTGGACTATGGGACACACACTGGGAATGGGGCAGGCTGCACACTGTGGGTAGGATCAAAGCAGCTGCTTATATGGGAGTGCCCTGACACATGTGAGTGTTCTGATAATGAGCACTGATTGAGAAAACCACACTCACCACCTATGCCAAGGCCATTTCATCAGCAAAGTCCTGTGATCATGGATTGAACCAGATGAAGACTAAGGACTCACGCCTGCCCTCACCCCTAAGGCACCCAGCCATGACTGAGCCCTACAACATCATCACCTGGGTCAGGATAGAGTGATGACAATGAAAATGGGAGCCAGACCAGCCAGCAATACCTTCTTTCCTTCCACAGGTCATCACTCATATGGGCAGACTCTCCTGCTTCCCCACTGTCCCCACTGTTAGGCAAAGGATGGGAAGAAGGCCCTCCAGGGCACAGAATCAGATGGGAGGAGGAAAGAGAGAGAACACACAAAGAGGGAGCATTGGAACTGTGAACGGTGCTTGAGATGGTGTTCTTGAAGTTGAATGGACGTTTATCTACCTTCTTGGTTGTGACAGAGGTAGCAGCTCCCCTGGAAGCCCAGTTCTGTGGTGGTGCTCTGGTAACCACTTCAGCCCAGAGTTTGCCTTTCACCCCTATCAATTATTTGTAATTGAAATATCAATTATTTCTTCCGCACATATTGCTTTTTACTTAAAATAGCTAAGGTATTTCTTTGTACAACTAAATCTGTACAGGTACAACTGGATTAGATAAAAACTGATGGATATGACTGAGCCTATGCAATTTTCCCATTACCAATTAGGAATGTGAACTTGTCAAAAGATTCATAGAAGAATAAAGAAGCTACATTTCCTTTGGGAAAAAATTTTCTGTCTTTCCTGATCCTGAAATTCTACTTTGAATTGTGCATACATTCCAAAGAAATCATAATCAATCAGTGCAGCCAAGCACCTAGAACAAAAACGTCACATCTGCTTTGTGCTTGCTGCCATTTCGCATCCTGCACTCACAACAGACATTACTAATCAATCGTGCACTCTTTTCCCCTGAGGCTACACAGCATTTCTAATTGATTAGATAGGGAAGCAAGACTAAAACTGTTTAGCTACAATTGCCCTAGAACAGAGATGAATTCAAAAGAGCTCCACCTAGGGACATGCACCTTGTTGCAGGGCTGAAAGATGCATTAATGTGAGAGGCCAGAAGGAGGACAGGCCATTGAGGAGGCTGCTGCAAAAGGCCTTGTGTACCAGCCAAGGTCCGACCAGGAGACAAGCCACATCTATAACTTCGAAATTTAATATAAAGAACTTTAAAAAAATTGTGGTAAATTATACATAACCTCAAATTTGCCATTTTAACCATCTTTAAGTGTACAGTTCAGTGGCACTAAGTACATTCACATTGTTGTGTAACCGTCACCACCATCCATCTCCAGAATGTTTTCATCTTCCCAAATGGAAACCTACCCATCAATCAATCACTCCCCTTTCTTCTCCCCTCCCAGCCCCGGTAATCACTATGGTATATTCTGTCTCTACGGATTTGACTACTTGAGATATCTATATAATTATAAAGGACTTTTAACTAGTAAAATATAGTTAATTATTAAAAGGGATAAAAGGGGACTCTAAAGAATACTGAAGTAGCAAAAGCAGAGAGCAGTTACTACCTCTAAAGTTGAGAGAGAGTGGACCAGGAAAGAATCAGAACTCAGAAGGACTCCTCTTCCCACCCACCATTCCCCCCTTCAAGGCTGAGATTCAAGTATCTTTGGAGAGCACATGGCTGCCACAGGATTATGTAACCTACTGGTGGCAAAGAGACTTGTCACACGCTAGTGGAAAAGAACAGCCTTCCAGGTGGCAGAGAAAGTTACCAGGAGGTACAGTGCAGGCACGAGTCAGTCAACAGCCTCCCAGCAGAAGACATGATGTATTTTTTTAGTGTTACCACCCACGCGTGCACCCCAAGAATTAGTTTAGTCAAGTTCATTTAAGAAATCTGATGTGATTATTTTCTATTTTTATTTATTTAAAAATTTTCATTGACGTATAATTGACCTACAGCACCATGTTAGTTCCAAGTGTATAACGTAGGGATTTGATATTTCTATACATTACAAAATGATCACCACCATAAATCTAGTTATCATCTATCACCATACAAAGTTATTACAATATTATTGACTATATTCCCCATGCTGTACATTTCATCCCCATGATTCATTTATTTCATGACTAGAAAGTTATACCTCTTAATCTCCCTCACCTATTATTACGTATTATACCTCTCTCCCCTCTAGCGACTACCTATTTGTTCTGTATCTATTCCACATATAAGTAAAATCACACATGTGTCTTTCTCTGCCTGACTATTTCACTTAGCATAATGCTATCTTGGCCCTCTCCCTCTTGATGTGATGATTTGATATATGTATATATTGTGAAATGATTACCATAATAAGATTAGTTAACACATCCACATAGTTACCTTTTTTTTTTTTTTTGAGGGAGTGAGAACTTTTAAGGTCTGCTCTCTTAGAAACTTCCAAGTGTACAATACAGTATTGTTAACTGTAGTCACCGTGCTATATAATAGACCCCATAATTTATTCCTCTTATAACTGGAAGTTTGCACATTTTGACCACTTTCTCCAATTTCCCCCACCACCCCCCACCCCTAGAAACCACCAATCTACTCCCTGTCTCTATGAGTTTGGTTTTTTTGTTTGTTTGTTGTTTTTTTTTTGGCGGTACGCGGGCCTCTCACTGTTGTGGCCTCTCCCGTTGTGGAGCACTGGCTCCGGACGCGCAGGCTCAGCAGCCATGGCTCACGGGCCCAGTCGCTCCGCGGCATGTGGGATTCTCCCAGACCGGCGCACGAACCCGTGTCCCCTGCATCGGCAGGCGGACTCTCAACCACTGCGCCACCAGGGAAGCCCGAGTTCGGTTTTTTTAAGACTGCATATATAAATGAGATCATATAATATTTTTCTTTTCCTGTCTGAATTATTTCACTTAGCATAATGCCCTCAAAGTCCACACTGTTGCAAATGGGAAGATTTCCTTCTTCTTTTTTTTTTTTTTTTTTTTTGCGGTACGCGGGCCTCTCACTGTTGTGGCCTCTCTCGTTGCGGAGCACAGGCTCCGGACACGCAGGCTCCATACTGTTTTCCATTGTGGCTGTGTCCATTTACATCCCTACCAACAGTGTACATCCTCCACATCCTCGCCAGCATTTGTTAGCTCTTGTCTTTTCGATCGGAGGCATTCTAACAGGTGTGAGGTGGTATCTCACCGTGGTTTTGATCTGCATTTCCCTGATGATCAGTGATGTTGTGTGGCTTTTCATGTACCATTTGGCCATTTGCATACCTTCTTTGGAAAAAATGTCTATTCGGGTCCTTTGCCCATTTTTAAATTAGGTTATTTGCTTTTTCTGCTATTGAATTATACGAGTTCCTTACAAATTTTGGATGTTAACCCCTTATCAGATATGTGATTTGTAAATACATTCTCCCATCCCATAGGTTATCTTTTCATTTTGTTGACTGCTTTGCTGTTTGCTGTAGTTCCCGTTGTTTATTTTTGCTTTTGCTGCTTCTGCTTTTGTTGTTGTATCCAGAAAATTACTGCCAAGACCCATGTCAAAGAACTTTTGACATATGTTTTCTTCTGGGAGTTTTATGGTTTCAGGTCTTGTATTTTAAGTCTTTAACCCATTTTGAGTTAATTTTTGTAAATGATGTAAGATAGGGGTCTAGTTTCATTCTTTTGCATGTGGATATAGAGCTTTGCCAACATTATTTATTGAAGAGACTATCCTTTCCTTATTGAATATTCTTGGTCCCCCTGTTGAACATTAGTTGACTGTATATGTGTGGGTTTACTTCTGGGCTCTTGATTCTGTTCCATTGGTCTGTGTGTCTATTTTTAAGCCAGTACCATAATATTTTGATTCCAACAGCTTTATAGTATAGTTTGATATCAGGAAGTATGATGCCTCCAGCTTTGTTCTTCTTTCTCGAGAATGCTTTTGCTAGTTCCATACTAATTTTAGGATTGTTTGTTCTATTTCTGTGAAAAATGTCGTTAGAATTTTGATAGGGATTGCGTTGAAGCTATAGATTTGGGTGGTATGGACATTTTAACAACATTAATTATCCTAGTCCATGAACAGGAGGTGTCTTTCCATTTATTTGTGTCGTCTTCAGTTTCTTTCGTCAGCCCTATAGTTTTTACAGTGAGGACTAGACTTTAAGAAGGCTCTGAAGCACTGGTTCTTAAACTCGGCTAAACACTAGAATCACCTGGTCAGCTTTAATTTAGACACATGCCTGAGTCTCACCCTCAGAAATGCTGATTTAATTGGTTCAGGGTAAGGCCTGAGTACTGAGATTTCTAAAACCTCCCCCAGGTAGTTCTAATGGGTAGCCAGTTGGCCCAGATCAGAAGTTACAGGTGGGTGGCCTGAGGGCCAAATCCAATCAGCACATCTGTTTGGTTTGGCCCACATGTTTTGAATTTGTTCCACTGCCAACATTTAAAAATGGAAATTTCATATATATGCACAGACAAAAACCTATATTTCCTGCTTCTCTTGAAAAAATCAGAAAATCTGGTGCATGCAGCCCAATTCCTACGTGGCCACAATGGATGGATATTGAGTAGCTGTTGCCTCCTGTAATGGTCCTTCAGAAGCCCAGTCCGCCCCCGCTACTGCCTCACCCTGTGGACATTTGGGTTTGTCAACCCAGATTGGACTCTAGAAGCACCCATTGGACCTTCTCCCTCGGATTCTGTCTTTGGCTGTGCTGCTTGGCTGGAAGAGGAATATTTCTTTCCAAAATCTGGTTTTAGATTTTCAAATTGCAAAACAGCCAGTATGTTGTAAATCTGGGTATCATGCCCATACATCTTAATCTTCAATATGTTACATCCTGTACAGCACTGTTTTACAAGAGTTCTTGGATGTCCCAAGACAAATTATGATCCCTTATTAGAAAACCATACGAACTACGTGATGAATCCAATGCCTGGTCAGTTTTGGCATTTCAAATTAACGTCTCTATCTCATCGTTCACTTCCAGGCATCAAGTGTTTGTAGTTGCAGGTAGAATAGCAATGCTTTATGCATTCAGAGTTCTGCACAGTTGGGCTCCCCTGGTGGCGCAGTGGTTGAGAGTCCACCTGCCGATGCAGGGGACACGGGTTCGTGCCCCGGTCCGGGAAGATCCCACATGCCGTGGAGCGGCTGGGCCCATGAGCCATGGCCACTGAGCCTGCACGTCCGGAGCCTGTTGCTCCGCAACGGGAGAGGCCACAACAGTGAGAGGCCCGCGTACCACAAAAAAAACCCAACAACAACAACAGAGTTCTGCACAGTTTAAAAAGCACCTCCCCAGGCATTCTTTCATAGGATCTTCACAGTAAACTGAACAAAAGCAAATATATTATCCTCAGTTATTGACAAGAAAAACAAGGCTCAAAGAGGGTAAGTGACTTTCTCAAGCTGACCTGGCCTGTTATTCAGGACTCTTGCCGTTGTACTGATTCCTAACCCTGAACTTCCTCCTCACCCATGCTGACTCTAAAGAATGTTCCTCTAAGAAATCCCATGAGAACTGTGATCCCTCACTGCAAGATGTTGATCTGGAAAACACAAGGCTTTGGAAGTGTTCACTCCTTAGGTCACATCTACTTTTCACCTCATACCGTTCAAGTTAGGTTGCTCTTGGAAAAGCCTTGATTTACCAGAAAACAAAAGTTAGTAAAGGGTGCTTGGTACAATGGAAAGAACATGGACTCTGGAGTCATACAGACCTGTGTTCCAAGAGTCCCTAAACCTCACCTCCCATCAGCTCAGTCAAGGAGAAACCAGATGTACACAATTGGTTAAGCATAGATCAGAGCCAAGAGAAAGGAGCAGAACCCTGGGGGGAAGGCAAAGATGTTAAAACAAACAAATAAAAAACCAAGAGGACTGTTTGATGTAAAGGAAAGATGGGCAAGCAGAAAGAGAAAGACAACCTCAATGTCTAGCTTAGGTGGGTTTAGAAGGGCAGGAGGCTACTTGAAGGGAAAGTAAAGAACTGTTTTTTACCATCTTTGGGACTTAGTGTGTATGTGTAATAGTTTTCCACGGGCCCCTCTGGTATCAGGCTGTCCTTCCCTACCCTCCCTTTCACTAGGAGAACAGTTGAGGTATTACGCTTGCTTAATCAAACTCACTCTTGCTGTAAGGATGTACAGTACAGTGAGGTGGAAATGGGAGAAGAGATATCCGACTCTGTGTCCAAGAACATCTTTACTAATTATACGTCTGGGCTTGAGGGAGTACAATAGAGTCAGTGGAACTCACCACTTCCATTGTATCTGCCCTTCTTTTTGTCCATCATCTCTCACCTGGACCACTGTATCAGCCTTGCTGCCTCTCCCCATCCTCCACGCTACAGCTAAGAGAAGTGGTCTCATCCTTGCCCATATATTGGACTCATCTGCAAAGTTAATAGATGAGGGAGGCTGCGTCCTATTTGGGAATGGTTAGGTAACGCCAGTTACAGAGTTTAGACTTTACCCTGCAAGTAGTTTCAGAAGATTATTTTAGCACAGTAGCCCTCCACCTTGACTTTAAATTAGAATCAGCTGAGGAACATTTGAGCCTCTCCATACTGGACCACACCCCAGAGCAATTACATTAGAGTCCCTGGGGGTGCCACGAAGGCATCAGTGGGTGAAAGCTTCCCAGATGATCTCAGTTGCATCAAGGATGAGAACCACTGTCCAGACTCCAGTCTGGACAGATTGGAGGAAGCAGGGAAGGTAGGTTAAAGGCTGATACAGTGGTCATGGGGAGGGATGATAAGGCAGGAGCCAGGGCAAAAGTGGTAGAAACAGGAAAGGAAGGATAGGATCTAGGTTAAAGAAGGAGACGACTAGGATAGGCAGGACAGGAGAGGCATCAAGGATGATTTCCAAGGACTTCCCTGGCGGTCCAGTGGATAAGACTCTGTGCTTCCACTGCAGGGGGCGCAGGTTCAATCCCTGGTCGGGGAACTAAGACCCCGCATGCCATCCTCAAAAAAAGAGGATGATTTCCTGTGTTCTGTTTGGTCAAGTGGTTGAATGTGGCATCGTTACCGGGACGAGGAAGACTGGGAGGGAAGCAAGAGTCAGGGGGCCGGGAGGAGATGCTGAATGTGACAGGACCGTGGGACACTCAGGAGACGTTGAATTTATGTCTAAAGCTTAGAGGTGATGCCCGAGGGCAAGAGTACACGGATCTTCCCTGGACCAGGAGAATAGTTTGAGAAGCCTCAGCATCTAGGTGGTATTTGAAACCACAGGTGTTGATGAATGGCCAGGGGAGAAGGTAGCAACGAAGTCGAGAACATCAGGCAAATGGGAAAGAATTAATAACGGAATAACATTAAACAAACAAACAAAAATGGTGACTGAGGCTAAGGCCAAGGGTTTTTATCCCTCAGTATCCTGGAGGTTATGACAGAGAAGAGGTGAACGCACAATGGCTTCTCTAAATCGGCTCCCAGCTGGAGCTGCTATCGTGCCTAAAATACTGCTCAAATATTGTAAGAGATGCAGTCCCTGCCCCTACCCCACCGTGTGCCTGAGCCTGAGTTAGGAGTGGCACCTGAGTTAAGAAAATAAATCTGGGGGCAACATCCTCTTGTTCTTTTCAGGTGGGCATCCAGAATCCCAGTTCATCCTATAGCCCTGAAATCGGGAAGGAGTTCAATGTTATTTCAGAGATTTGAAAAGTGAGGTTCAGAGGATGGAGTCAAGGTGCCACAGCTGGTTGGTGGCAGGATCAAGGAGTCAGAATCCAGGTCCCCTGGGGAGCAGTCTGCAGCGTCCTTCATTGCAGGTTTAGACATTGAGTCTCATTGTTGCAAAGTTCAGCACAGCGCTCAGCGTCTACCCAGGCACTCAGTGCGTCCAAGGCAATTTATAAGGATTTAATTTATAAGGCAATTATTATGAAGGCAAGAAGGCGCCAAGGGTCATCAGCTTGAAAGCACTCATCTGGGCACGATATTTGCTGAGAGGAGAATAAAGCCTGCTATAAAGAGTATTTCCTTGGATAATTAATTTGTCCACAGGTTGTTCTAACAACTGTCAACAGACTCTAGCTAAGAGATGCCATCACAGTCTGGGATCAGGAAAATTGGCTACGTAGGAGAAAGAGCAGTGGAAAGAGAGGAGGTCATGCCCAGTTCTGCCATTTCTCAGTTTCCCGAGCTAAACATGTTCCCTTTCTGGGTTGCCTATAAATGATGAGGTCAGACTAAGTAATCTTTGAGATCCTTCAAAACCAATGACTTGGTTTATCCGTTGCCTTTCTCCAGATGCCCATGAGATAGCTACCGTAGATTCCTTCCCAAACATGGAAGGAGGACTTCTCTTTGCCCAATGGCTGGCTCCCTCCTCCAGGTGGAATTAATTAGCTATCAAGGCTTGATGTGGGGAAGAAAGAATTCCATTCTCATGTTATATTTGTTAAAAACACATTTCCATATAAGCACATACATCTGTCTTTGTGCTGGCACTGAAAGCTGCTTCTGCTGACAGTTCCTTGGAGAGTTCAGAGAGTCTCTTTTTCCAGTATTCACCTCGCTCAGGAGTGAGGGTTTTGAAACTCAATCGGTCTAGTAAACTTCATGGTATTGGGGTGCATGTATCTCCCTTTTTAGCTTATAAGGTGCTTTCCCATAAACTATGTCATTGGGTCCTCACCGCAGCCCTACAAGGTAGGTAGTGTGGGTGTAATTATTATCATCTTATTGGTGAGGCATCTGAGGTTAGGAGAGGTTAAGTGACTTGGTCAAGAGCACACAATGGTTGCTGGTACCAGTCAAGGTAATTGACCCCATAGCCAACCCTCTTACCATTACTCATTCATTCACTCATTCAGCCACTGGACATGCATTTACTAAGCAACTCACATGAACCCAGTACTGTGATGGGCTCTGAAAATACAAAGATGGGTTGGCAGATCTGTGAAGCATTCATGGCAATGCAAGTGCTGTGCTCTGGGAGGAGAGCGGAGAAAGAAACCAACTCTGCCTGGAGAAACCTTCTCAGAGAAGCAGATGTAGAGAGTTTTCAGAGCAATAAAGAGGGAGAGCTCCTTTCACTGCGAGGAAAAGGAAGAGCGTGGGTCAGCGCACAGAGGCCTGAAGAGTTGGTAAGTCCAGGGGACACTGAAAAGTTCCATGTGGCTGAAGACTGGGGTATGGGGGGACATAGTGGTGAAGGCTACCTGGCTTTCTGAGTGGAGCTGAGCTTGATGCAGTAAGTGATGGGTAGTTGAGCAGTCAGTGAACAGAAGTTCCCGATTTTCCTGCTTGGTTACGGAGGCGTCGGCTGCTGTCTGATACACGGTGACCTGAGTGGTCCCACTGTCTCCTCCTCCCCACACACAGCTGACGTGACCCAGTTACCCCTGAGCATTGCTTAATCTCAGTATAGCTTCCATAAGAGGCAAAAAAAAGAGGAGAAGGAGACAGGGAGAAGGAAGACAGATGCTTGAGCAACTCCAGAGGCCCACGTGGGCTTCATATTCTCAGGGAAGTCTTTGCCATCCTCACAGGCGAGGGGGAGTAGGTTCTCCACACACTGGGTGAGCATAGGTCTAGGCCTGGATGGGAGTGAGTCAGTGGCCTGGGGGTTGGCAGGGTTGGAAGGGAGCGGGGTAGCTGATAGGGGGCACGGGTGGAGGGGATCCTGGAAGGGTATTCTTCTGGTCAGGGGGCTTTTCCAGATCCCAAGGCTCCCTCCAATCATCAAAACTCCCCGGATTTCCTCTTGTCCCCAAAAAGACAAGGGTAGGAAAAAGCGCCTAGTCAAATATGAAAGGTGAAGGGGAATTCCCTGGTGGTCCAGTGGTTAAGATTCCACGCTTCTACTGCAGGGGGCGCAGTCCCATCCCTGGTCGGGGAACCAAGATCCCGCCTGTTGCGCAGTGTGGCCAAAAAAAAAAAAAAAAATTAATTAAAAAAATATGGAAGGCGAAGAGAAAACCATTGCAACTCTTGTGTTTCCAGCCTTCATTTATTGTCAGCAACAAGAGCTTCCAACCACAAATACACACACACTGCCTAGGATTTGCACAGCCCCTTGCAATTTATGTGTTTACACTTTACCATCCAAAGTGGAGCCCTTGAGATGGACACTTGGACATCAGCTCTAAACTGAAATGGTTTGGGACACACTGTGATGCATGGTCATACTAGATATTTCCAAATCCTGTGGTTCACTAAACCCTCACGGCCTGGAGGTGGATCTTACTATTTTCATGTGACGGTCCAGGAGAAACCTGTGTTTCCTGTTAGCTGACTCTATCTGGGTGGGGTGCTGCCGGGGATGGAAGAGGCAGCTGGTCCAGCAGAGGTTGGGTGGGGTCAGCAGCTCCCTTGCCCAGCTCTTCATGGGCAGCAGGGACTGCGTCATAAGAGGGAAAGTGCCAGGGGGAGCCAGAAAGGAGGCCTCTATAGGTGAGTGCTGGGAATAAGTCAGGTCTTGCCTTCAGCTCTTGCACGATTGCCTCATTTAATTTTGCCATTTTAGCCCTGCAAGGAGATCGTATTTGGCTAATAAGGAAAACAAGGTTCAGACAAATCAAGTAACGTGTCTAAAGTCACAGAGGTGTTACGTGAGAAGCTGAGATTCAAATCCAAACTCCCTTTCCATCACGCCTTCATATTGGTCTCCTGGGACGCAGGTTATCAAGGAGGTCCGTGCTGGGTGGTGGTAGCTGTTCCCCCACATTCTTGTCTGCCCCCTTTAGTAACCAGGTACAGCTTTAGCCTTCAGGCACGTATCTAAATATGCTTTGAATCTAGCCAGAGTTGTGCCCAGTAGGAAATGTACATGGAACCATCTTGCACTCAACTTCTCCCCTCCGGCAGGGAGGCTGCTTGAAGAGACAGGTTCTGCAGAAACTGAGTGAGAAGGCAAAGAAGTGGGTTACAGATCTCTGGTTGGTTGGTTGGTTGCAGTTCCAGAACTACCACTGGGACTGAGAAAGCTGGAGCTGCCAATGTAAAGGGCACAGCCCCCTGGCTCTATCTCTGCTCCTGGGATACTGTGGTTTGCTTCTTATCCTGTCCTCGTGCCAGCAAACTCCAAGAAGTCTTCTGGAGGCCCACTCACTGCCTCTCTTCCCAACTGACAAGGCAAGGGGCCCAGTAGCCATCACCCTGTCCTGCCCATGAACAGCAACTTGCACACAAGGCAATGGGAGCTGGGAGTGTAAATTCTCTTCAAGCTACTCCCCTATTTCATAACATGAGTCTCCATGGCAGAGTTACATCATCCTGGATTGCTTGTCCAGGTGGCTGCAGGATCTTGCCAACTTGTCTCTAGAACACTGTGAGCCCTATTAGGTTCCTGTTTGTCTGAAATTTTCCTCTGCTGTCTTGTGAGTCAATGCCTAACGGGGTCCATTCCCTTGCTACTCGAAGTGTGGACTGCAGCTCAGCTGCATCAGTAGCACCTGGGAGCTTGTCAGTAATGCACACTCTCAGGTCCCACCCTCGACTAGCTAAATCAGACTCTGCCTTTACTAAGATGATAAAGTTTGCAAAGAAGTGCTCTAGAGGTCCAGGAAAGTTCAATTCCAAACCCCCATCGCCTCCTAAAATAAGTTTCATGTAATGGAGGATTGAAGATGATGGCCAAGTGCTACATGATACTATTAAAATGTCACAGAGCACTCCTCTTCTCAGGCTGTAAAAAGTTATTTGAGTACTAGTTAGAGAGATTAGTAAAACTGGCCTAGCCAAAAAAAAAAAAAAAAAAATTTGCTAAGTCTGCCTTGAAAGCCAAGGCTCAATTATTGCTAGTGGCTGCATGCAGCTCTGTGTTGAGGATGGGCTGGGTTAGGCTCAGAGACTGAGTTTAGGTTGAGTGGAAACGGGCTGTGATGGAGTAGCTGTGTCTGCCCTGCACCAAGGGGGTCGAGGTGGCCACATGTGTCCCGTACCTGCCCTCCCTGTCCCAGGCGCTCAGTCTCATTTATCTCTCTCAGCAGTTTCCCCACTTAACCCTTGGCATTTCCAGTAACTCCTGGGGGACTGAGAACTGGATGTCTCCAGACCTGACCATTTGGAATAAGGACTAAATCCAACACCTGCTCACAGCCCCGTGGGCAGTGACTCCTTGTTTTGACCTCCTTCTACCCCATGGTCCCAGCTACATTTGTACAGGAGGAGAGCACAAATGTGACTCTGAAATGGGCTCCCCTGCTCTGTTTGATCCACTTTTCTCCATGCAAAGACTGGGGGAACCATGGTCTTCTTACCACAGGGTCTGGGACTTCTCACGAGTCCTGGAAACTCATCCAAGTCACAGGGGCATTACCCTAAGCACCAAGTTTGCTCAGAACACACTGTTCAAGGATTTAGACAGTCACCTTCAGCCTCAATCTGTCCTGCTCAGCCCAGTACCTACTAGGAGTGAGGATGGTGACCAGCTAGTAGGAAACCTTATGACCTAGGAGTTGATTAGTAAGGATGCCTGAGGCCAAACATGGGGCCCAAAACCCTGCCCTCATTTCCTTCTTGGACAGAGTTAGCTATTCAACTCTCAGGCCTCTGGATCAATAACCCTTCTCTTTTCTTTGAAAACAAGCACTGATGAGGCTTCCAAAACAGATCCTGAGGACACCAAGACCTCTTCCCTGGGGCCATCCCAAGTTCCCTGCCTTTCCACAGCTGCCTAAAAAATGGGAATCAGTATGTATTGAGTGCCTATTAAGTGCTGTGCAATTTCATATAGTTTACCTCACTTATACTTACAACAATCCTACACGGTGAATGTCATTATCTAAATTTATAGACAGGTTACATGACCTGTCCAGGGTCACCCAGCTGGTAAGTGGTGGAACTACAGTCCAAACCAAATCCTATTTGGCTCCCCAACTGGCATGCCTCCCATGTTCACAATGTCTGCAATGAGGTTCAATGATCTCCTTGTTGCCAAATCCAATGGTGACTTTAGTCCTCATTGTACTTGATGTTTTAGCTGGTCTATGTCCTCCCTGAAACACTGTCTTCTCTTGGCTACTGTGTGTTGTTTTTTGTTTTTTTTTGCAGTACGCGGGCCTCTCACTGCTGTGGCCTCTCCCGTTGCGGAGCACAGGCTCCGGACGCGCAGGCTCAGCGGCCATGGCTCACGGGCCCAGCCGCTCCGCGGCATGTGGGATCTTCCTAGACCGGGGCACGAGCCCGTGTCCCCTGCATCGGCAGGCGGACTCTCAACCACTGCGCCACCAGGGAAGCCCTCTTGGCTACTATGAACTCTCATTTGCTGATGTTCCTCCTGCCTCACTGGCTGTTCCTCTTCAGTCTCCTTATCAGATTCTCTGTTTTCTGCTTAATCTCCCCACTTTAAAGGACCCAGGACTCAATCCTGCATTCTTCTCTTCTCCATCTACACTCTGCCTGGGTGATGCCACCAATCTCCTGATTAAAATACCATCCACGTATGGAGGTTTCCAAACCTGCAATTCTTGTCCTGACTTCTCTCTGGAAGTCCAGACTCACACAATCAATTCTCTGTTTGACATTTCTACTTAGACAGCTAATAGGATTAGTAATTTTCCCCTGAAAAATTTGCTTCTCCTCCAATTTTCCTCATCAAAGTAAACAGCACCAAGTTACCCAAGCCAAAAATCTAGGAAATATCTTTGATTCCTCTGTTCTCCTACAGCCCATGCCCAATCGTTCAGCAAGTCCTATGACCTCTACCTCCACAGGATACCCCAACATCCACTCCTCTCCTTCTTCACTGCCAACACCCCAACCAAACCCCTGAGCATCTCTTGCCTGAATCACTGCAATACCCTTGGAACTGACGTTCCTGCTTCCAATCTTCCTGCAGTCCATTTGCCATACGGCAGCCAGAGGATCTCTCTAAAAACATAAATCTGATCAAGTCACTTTCTTACGTAAACACCTTCCAGTGATTTTCCATCTCGCTTTGAATAAATTCCAAAATCCTTGTCCTCCCTCACGGAGCCCTGCCTGATCTGACCTTGGAGCCCTGCCTGATCTGACCTTATCTCACGCTGCTTTTACCCTCACCCACCACACTCCAGCCACACTAGCCTTCCTTCATATCTCACACCCACCAAATGGGCTTCTGCCCAAGAGCGTTTGAACACGCTGCCCACTCTCCAGAATATTCTTCCCCTGAGCTTCCCAGGTTGGTACCTTCTTGCCATCAGCTGAAGAGCTATCTCCTCAGAGAAGCCTACCTTGACCACCAGTCTAAAGGAACCACACAGTCAGCCACTATCACAGCCCTGAATTTTAATTCTCTGCGTAGCACTTATTACTATCTGGTTGTTTCTTGTTTATGTATTTGTTGCTTTATTGTCTTCAATTCCTCATTATAAACTGGGATCCAAGACCTTCCCTGTCTTGTTCACCATCGTATATCCAGTGCCCAGAATGGTGTCTATCTAGCACATAGGAAGCTCTCCATGAATACCTATGAAGTGAATGGATGAATGCATGAACAAGGAGACAAAGTGCTGCTGTTTATAATTCAGAGAGACAAAGCCATCCGGCAGCCTTTGGAGAGATAAGAGCATGGCGAGCTAGCCTAGCATGGCTCAGGCCCATCAGAGCCATATTCTTTAGAGGTGAGGCACTGGTCTGGGGGGCCTGTGAACCTCCTTCACATCTTCAGGGACAAAGCCCATAGCCAGAGTTTAGTTCCTTTCCTTTCTTCTCCTCCTTTTTTGTTGATTATAAAATGATATTTAAAAAGCCACCACAATCCCATCACCCTAACAAAGAAATTCTTTTCACGTATGCATATTTCCTTCAAGTCTTTTTCCATGAGCAGAAGTAGTTTTCACAAAATTGCAATCATAGAATATATACTATTTAGTGGGGTGTTTTGTTTTTGCATTTTCCATTGTGTCATAAATATTTTCCTGGTTACTCCAGATCTACATATTTTTCTATAATATTAATAATAGCTGGCATATATTGAGGGTCTCTGCCACTATATTATATGATTCAAACATTATCGAGGATTGTCTCATTTTATCCTCACAATAACCTTATAAGATAGATACTATTAGTATTTCCATTCTACAGATGAGGACACTGTAACACAGAGAAGTTAAATAATTTGTCTGGGGTAGCACAGCCCAGAAGTGGTATTCTGATTCCAGAGGCTGAGCTCTTCCCACTATGTTTTAGTGTCAAGTGGAAGTTACTTTATCATTCTCTGGCTATTGGATATTCAGTTCTTTAGCTGTATAATACGGATAATAATAGCACCTCCTTCATAGGGTTGCAGTTTTTAGGATAAAGTAAGAAAAATGTGTTGAGTATATGTATAGACAATTCACAGAATTCAAGCAGCCGACAAAAGAATTAAAAGACGTTCCACTTTGCTAGTAACTAGCAAAATGAATATTAAAAGAATAATGAAAGGTCAATATCAAATATTGGCAAAGATCTGGGGAAGGGAGCACGTTCACACGTTGTCGGTGGGAGAAGAAACTGGTGAAGATTTTTTGAATTGCAACTTGGCAGTTGCAAGAAAAAGCAGAACCTGGAATTTGGAAATTCCTCTTTGAAGCATCTTCCCTGACAAAACATCTGCCCATGGGCATAATATGTATGAACAAGAACACTCATAGTAGGATTATTGATAATATTCACTGTATACCACCTAAATATCTAGCAAAAAATAGAATGATTAAACTATGACACATCTGCACAATGTAACAGACTACCATTAAAAAAGAACTGCATAGATCTACAGAAGCTATAATGAAAATAGGTGTCATTAAGTAAAAAAGTAATATTCAGAACATTATGCGACTATTATCCCATTAATTTTTTTTAATTTAAAAAGTTATATGTGAATGGATAGGCAAAATGTAGTATATACATACAATGGAATATTATTCAATCTTAAAAAGGAAAGAAATCCTGACATATGCTGCAACATGGATAAACCTTGAGGCCATTATGCTAAGTGAAATAAGGCCATCACAAAAGACACATATAATGCTTCTACTTATATGATGCTATGGACTGAATGTTTGTGTCTCGGCTAAATTTTCATGTTGAAACCTAACCCCCAATGTGGTGGTGTTGGAGATGGGGCCTTTGGGAGATAATTAGGTCATGAGGGTGGAACCCTCACGAATGGGATTAGTGCTCTTGTAAAAGAGACCCCAGAAAGTTCCCTTGCCCCTTCTACCATTGAGGGCACAGCAAAAAGCCAGCCATCTATGAATGAGGAAGCAGTTCTCGCCAGACACCTAATCTGCTGGCATCTTGATCTTGGACTTCCAGCCTCCAGAACTGTGAGAAATCAATTTCTGTTGTTTATAACCTTCTCAATCTATGGTATTTTGTTAGAGTAGCCCAAATGGACTGAGACATATGAGGTACTCAGAGTAGTCACAATCACAGGTAGATACAGAAAATAGAACAGTGGTTACCAGGAGCTAGGGGGAGGGAGGAATGGGGAGTTATTGCTTAAAGGATCTATAGCTCCAGCTTTGCAAGATGACAAGGGTTCTGGAGATGGATGGTGGTGATGGTTACACAACAATATAAATGTACTTAATGCCACTGAACTGTATACTGGTTACAGTTAAATGGTTAAAATAGAAAAAAATTTTATACATAAAAAAGGTATATGCAAGATACATATGACTTTACATGTAAACGAAGAGGATGAGGAGAATGTACACAAAACTGTGGATGCAGGTTGAGGAGAAAGGAAGGTATGAAGACGTAATGTTAAAGAGGGAATTTCATATCATTCTAATCTTTTGCATTGAGAATGTATTGGAAATGGATGTTCACACAACGATTCCTTCTGTCCTTGGCTATGTCAAGTGATCAGCTCAACTGCATTATTCTGTACTTCCATCCTCCACCAGTGCCTAGGAAGGGCACAGTCCACTGTAGGTTCCAACGTGGAAATTTATGATAGGGTTTTAAATTCATACTGCAGGATAAATTGCTACAGTGAAGCTGGCACACGAGAAGAGGGGATTTTGACTTTGAATTGAGAAGTGGGTGGGGAAATGGAACGTGAAACACTCTGCACGGCCTCTCCTTCCTTCCTCTTCTTTCCAGGTCTTTGTCTGTTGGGCTCCTTTAGGCTGATCGGTGGCTGGGGCATGCTGAACTCTTGCTGGGTGGGTTGGCGATGGAACGCTCGGTTACACAGTAACTAACAATAAATGGTTGTTGAATGAAGGACAGAGCAGTGAGAGAAACTAAAGGAATTACTTCAAAGGAACCAAGGGGTACACAATGCCATCCCCTGAGGACTAAGCATGAGGGTGTTACCTTGGTTACCAGGGTGTAGCTGGGCCATTCTATTCTATGTCATGATGGGGATGTCAGGTGGGGAGAAAGCATTGTCCCCTTCTATCCTGAGGGAGGATATCAGGAAAGTCAGGCTAAGGGTCTCTCGTCTTAGAGGCGATGTTGGCTGCTGTGTGGTGCCTTCTGCCTGGTGGTGTACAACGGGCTTTGTTACTGAAGTGTCAGACATCCACCCAAAACAGTAACGATGACTTAACCAACCTGTTTGGATTGTTAGAAACCTGCCCACAGGATCAGCTGCATCATTTGCAGGTGGTAGTGAAAACTGAAAATGTGAGGCCCCTTGTTCAAAAAATATTAAGCATTTCAAGAAGGTGACATCAGAGATCAGGACAGGGGCCTTCTGAGCAAGAGGCCTTGTGAGAATGCCCGGGTCTCAGGCCCAGGAAACTGCCCCGCCATCCACATAAACACACACTCAGTCCCCATCTTTCTCTGAACCTCAGTCTCTCATTGTCTAATTCCTCCCACACAGTTTCCTTAAGCCACCCCCTCAGTCCAGGGTCCCCTCACCTCCCTGACTTGCGGAATTCCATCATCCTCACGTGGTAGAGTTCTGACTCTTAGCTCTTGCATCTTGCAAACTCTGGAACCCCAATTTCACCAGCTGTTGCCAGAAGTGCTCCTCTACCTGTTTTCTGAATCGGTCCTGCCGGTTGGGAGGAGGAAAGGGGTGGGGAGATTTGGAATGCTCTAATTATAGTCTGAAGTCCCCAACAGAGAAAGCTTTCACTAGTTCCTTCTGAATTACCTGAGGGCAACACCCCTCCAATGAAACCATTAATCTTCTTCCAAAGGGAACAGTCTCATCTCATAGGATGAATATATATTTCATCTATTAAGAAAATATTAACCCTTTTCCTCGTAACACTATAGCCCTGTCATTATTGTGCTCAAAGGAACTTCCTTGGCCTACTTTTATTACAAAGAGCCCCACATTCGCTGAATGTTTTATCTGACTGGCATATCTGGAACTATTCTAAATACTTCCTCTCTGATTCCCCCAATTTTTTCTTTGATGGAAAGAGGAAGCTGAGTTTCTGTCATCCCACCACATCTCAGCAGGTCAGAGAGAGGAAGACGGTAAGCCTGATTCTTAGGGGCTATCTCTGGCTGGGTAAAAATCATCTATAATATGTGACAATTCCTTATTTATGGTTTTGATTAATCCTACTCTAGGGATCCTTTGTTACCACGCCCTGTCCTTCTCCACACCTACATGCTTCCTTTCTGGAGGAGCAGGGAACTTCACCGGGCTCTCAACTTAACTGACAGTGTCAGTGGACCCATGATGCTGCTACAAAATTCTTTTATCCAGCCCTTGCATCTTTGTGGCTCGAGCCTTTGAAAAATGTTTTGCTGGGACTTCCCTGACGGTCCAGTGGTTAGGACTCCGCGCTTCCACTGCAGGGGGCCCGGGTTCGATTCCTGGCTGAGGAACTGGGGTCCCGCATGCTGTGTGGTGCAGCCAAAAAAAAAAAAAAAAAGTTTTTCCTCTTCTCACACCCCAGACTTTTCCCAAAGTCGCTCATCCTACAGAACGTTGTCTCCTTCTCTACCCAGGGAATGCCTGATTCTCTCCATCTCAAAGTATCTCTGTAGTTTTGCTTATCTTCTTTCTTTTCCTTTACCTGTGCTCTGAACCCCTTCCATCTCCTTCAAAACTCTGTCCCATTGACTTCCCTCTTTTTCTGCCTCTGAGCTTCAATTATTCCTTCTCTGGGTTCAAAAATCTCCCATATTGAAATGGCTTTCCCTTCACCCTGCCTTGCCCTTAAGTTTTCATCACATCTCTTTCTTTCACTTCACAGCCAAATAAATTGAACAAATATCCCTCACACCCTGTCTCTACTTCCTCACCTCCCGCACATCCTCAACCCACAGCAACCTGGTTTCCTCCTGACCTCTCCACCGGAACTGCTTTGACAAAGGTCAATGGCCTCCTTCTGCCAATCCCAGTGGGCGCTTTCCAGTCCTTGTCTCCCTTGACCTCTCTGAGAGTCTCATGTTAATCACCCCATTCTTCAGGAAACTCACTTCCCTGGGTCTCCACACCTTTCTCTCAAGGTCCTCCTCCTACCTTCTTGGCATCTTACTCTTTTTCACGGTTAAATCATCCTCTCGTGATGACAAGAGAGAGACAACACCAGTAATTAGAGGTAGTCCATGAAACATGGGGTCCCAGTGATGTTGCTTACTGGGAATAACAGAGAATCCCATGAATTGTGAACCAAGAGCTTGGCAAACCCAGCACAGAGGTGCCTCAGGAGCTAAGGATGGTGTGTCCAGGTGTTTAAGTACTACGGAAAATGATGCATGTCTTTTCCTTCTCCAAGCTGTCTTTCAAGTTCCCAGACTCCTTCCTCCCAGGGTGGAGATATCCGAAATAGACGAAATAGACGCATAGCCCCAGCACTCAGATGCCAGCTCCATGACACTGAATAAATGCCAACAACCCAGCCTTCCAACTCTGAGGATCACGGGTGATGAATGCCCGAGGTGCAGTCTCTCCCTTCGTGCACTAAAAGAACATTACTCTAGCAATTCTTGCCCCCTCTCTCCTACAGGATCAGTTTTTCACTCTCCACTGGCACATTCCCATCAGCATAAAAACATGCTGCTCTGGGCTTCCCTGGTGGCGCAGTGGTTGAGAGTCCGCCTGCCGACGCAGGGGACACGGGTTCGTGCCCCGGTCCGGGAAGATCCCACATGCCGTGGAGCGGCTGGGCCCATGAGCCATGGCTGCTGAGCCTGCGCGTCCGGAGCCTGTGCTCCGCAACGGGAGAGGCCACAACAGTGAGAGGCCCGCGTACCACAAAACAAAACAAAAAACATGCTGCTCTTCTTCCATCTTTGAAAAAAGAATTTCCCCGTCTCCCTTCCTCTTTGCTTCCCCTTTGCAGGCAAAGCTCCTTGCGAGGGTCATCCATTCTTGCTGTCTTCCATTTCTCTTTTCCCATTCTCTCTTAAACCAACCCTAATTAGACTTCCTCTCCAGTTGCCCCAGGAAAAAACATTCTTATCACTAACATCTTCCATGTTGCAAATTTCAGTGGTCAATTCTCATTCCTTCTGTTATTTAACCTATCAGTGGCATTGGACATAGTTATTTATTCCCTCCTCCTTGATATATTTTTTTTACTTGGTTTTTGGGTCGTCTGTCTCTCATTCTCCACCTCCTACCTCCCCAGTATCTCCTTCTTAGTTTCTCTTGGTTCTGTCCACCACCACCCCAACCACCCCGTCCCCACCCCCCTGCCTTGGAATGGCCTCAGGGCCTAGTACTTTTTCTTTTCCTTTCCTCTATCTACACTCACTCCTTGGTGATCTTATTTTCAATTTTATCTCTAAGCTAATGATTCCCACATGTTTATCTTCAGCCCAGATTCCTCTGCAAACCTTTTGACATCTCTCCTTGGGCATCTAATAGACTTCTCAAATTCAACATGACCAAAACGAACTGCTCTTCCAGTCTGCTCCACCCACAGATTTTCCCAACTCGGTTGACAGGAACCCCATCCTTCAGCTGCTCAAGCTAAAAATCCTGGAGTCAACCTTGATGCCTCCCTTCCTCTCACACTCCACATTCATCCTTCAGAACTGCTGCTGGCTCCACCTTCACAAGATATCAAGAATTCAACCACTCTCCCCCTCCAGTACTATCACCTTGGTCCAGGCCTCCATCATCTCTCACTTGAATTATTAACTAGCCTCTCATCTAGTCTCCCTGATACTACCTTATCTCTACCTTTGCCCTCTTCTGCTTAGTCTGTTCTCAAAACAGAATCAGAGTGATCCAACATCTCTCCAATTCCCCCCTCCCACCTCCAGCTTCTGGTAACCACCGTTCTGCTCTCTGTTTCTTTGAGTTCGGCTTTTTTAGGCTTCACATATAAGTTAAATCATACAGTATTTGTCTTTGTCTGACTTAGCATAATGCCCTCAAGATGCATTCGTGTTGTCAAAATGGCAGAATGTCCTTCTTTCTTATGACTGAATAATGTTCCACTGTATATATGTACCACATTATCTTTACCCATTCATCCACTGGTGAACACTTAGGTTGTTTCTACATCTTGGCTATTGTGAATATGCTGCAATAAACATGACAGTGCAGCTAACTTTTTGATATCCTGTTTTCATTTCCTTTGAATATATATCCAGAATTGGGATTGCTGGGTCATACGGTAGCTCTATTTTTAATTTTTTGAGGAACCTCCATAGTGTTTTCCATTGTGGCTATACCAATTTACATTCCCACCAAGAGCCAACAAGGTTTTCTTTTTCTCTATCTCCTTGCCAACACCTGTTATCTGTTGTCTTTTTTGAGACCAGCCATTCTAACAGGTGTGAGGTGGTAGCTCATTGTGGTTTTGATTTGCATTTCCCTGATGATTACTGATGTTGAACACCTTTTCATGTACCTCTTGGCCATTCTTCTCTGGAAAAACGTCTATTCAATTTTCTGCCCATTTTTTTCATTGGATTGTTTCTGTCTTTTGTTATTAAGTTGTATGAATTTTTTTTATGTTTTAGATACTAACCCCTTATCTGATATATGTTTTGCAAATGTTTTCTCCCATTCTGTCGATTTTTTTGCTTGTTGATAGTTTATTTTGCTGTGCAGAAGCTTTTTAGTTTGATGTAGTCCTGCTTGTTGATAGTCAAAGCAGACCTGAGAATGAACAACAAAGCCAGAGGCATCATACTTCCTGACTTCAAACTATATTACGAAGCTTTTTAAATTAAAACAGTATAGTCCTATCATAAAAATAGACACATAGACCAATGGAACAAAATAGAGAGCCAAGAAATAAACCCCTGCATATAAGGTCAACTAATATTTGACAAGGGAGCCAAGAATACTCAATGGGGAAAGGACAGTCTCTTCAATAAATGGTGCTGAGAAAACTGGATAACCACATGCAGAAAAATGAAAACGGGCCGCTAACACCACCCAAAAATTAACCTGAAATGGATTAAAGACTTAAACATAAAATCTGAAACCATAAAACTCCAAGAAGAAAACAGGGGGAAAGCTCCTTGACATTGGTCTTGGCAATAATTTTCTGGCTCTGACACCAAAAGCACAAACACCAAAAGCAAAAATCAACAAGTGGGCCTATCACAAGCTAGAAAGCTTGTGCACAGCAAGAGAAGCCTCTTAAACGTGAATTCATTCCTCTTTTACCTAGGCAGTTTCACACTCAGCTCCTCCCCACGCTCCAGAGCAGTACCCACGTCCAGTATCAGCAGCAGTGCATCCACAAACATTCAGAGTGTTTGGACTCGGGTGCCTTTTGATTTGAGGACACAGGTCAGGAAATCTGAAGACATAGTTCCTGAGGCCTAAATGGAGTTAGTTATGAGAGCACATATTGATGGCACTGAGCACCGGGTCTCAAGTGACAGAGGCACCCACATGTTCTTTAGCAACTGTGTCTGTGAAATGTCCTCTAAAGCGTGGGGCTTAGAGCAAGGCCCTCTCCCCTGGATCTCCAGGGGGTGAAACTGCATCTGCTGATGGAACACTGGGGGTCCAGGGCCTATGGCTGGCCATTCCTGCTTCCCAGTCTGTACAACAGGCAGAAAGATCATTCCCTTCCCTCTGCTCTGGGTAAACTGCCTAAGGATCGACATGGTAGTATCTCGTGAAAGCTCTGAGCCTTTGGAAAATCGCTTCTCCTTGAGGGGCGGGAAGAGTGCTGGTGCTGCGACCAAACTAGTGGCTCCCAGTGGGGAGGGGGGTGCAATCTAGGGGTGGCAGAGTGGGAGGTACAAACTATTAGTTGTAAGGTAGGCTCAAGGATGTATTGTGCAACACGGGGAATATAGCCAATATTTTGTAACAACTGTAAATGGAAAGGAACCTTTAAAATTGTATTTAATTTTTTTTTAATTTTTAAAGAGTGCTTATGCTTCGGATTCATGGTATTGTGCTGTGTCTTTCAGCTCCAAACCCATATGCTTCTCCACTCTTCTTTATGACGCTCAGGCTGGGAGCCTGCAAACCTCATTTCTGCTTTGCCAGTTGGTTCTGCCGATGATAAGTCCTGTCCATAGGGGGCGCTAGTGGGAAGGGACTTGCTCTTTCCTGTCTGCCTCCTGACCCTGTGAGTCACCCAGCCTTGCTTCTGCAGCCCACCCCCACCCGCACAGTGGCTGTTCCTCCTGTAGCAGCCCCTGAATCCCGGCTGCAGTTTTCCAACGCTCGCAGGTCCAGCTTCGTTGTGTCCACCTCAGACATGTCAGCGCCAGCTGGCTGGCACCCCCTGCTCAGAGATCTGTGTTGCAGTTCCATGGGGTCCCTCTTCTGAGTTTTTAAGTTTTGGGTTTTTTTGTTTGTTTTTGTTTTGTTTTTGTTTTTTGTTTTTGGCCATGCGACGTGGCTTTCAGGGTCTCAGTTCCCTGATCAGGGATTGAACTCGTGCCCTCGGCAGTGAACGCGTCAAGTCCTAACCACTGGACCACCAGGGAAATCCCCCTGAGTTTCTAAGTTTTAATAATTACAGCATCTTCCCTTTCTTCCCTCCACTCTAGATTTCCACTCTTGTAGTTGCTTCCTGCAATTGCTACTCTGTAATTCCTTAGAGTTTTTCTTTTTACTTTTCAATTACCTAGTTATCAATTCTTTGTGTTAAATGCACTCTTCACATGTCTGAGGTATTGTTATGGATTAAACTTGTTCCTTCTCCCTTCAAATTCATATATTGAAATCCTAATTTCCAATGTGATGGTATTAGGAGGTGGGGTCTTTGGAAGATGATTAGGTCATGAGGGTTGGGTCCTCATCTGTGGGATTAGTACCCTTATAAAAGAGACCCCACAGAGCTCCCTAACCCCTTCTGCCAGGAAACAAGCCCTCAGGAGCCGTGGAATCTGTCAGCACCTTGATCTTGGCCTTCCCAGCCTCCTGAACTGTAAGAAATAAATATTCGTTGTTTAAGCCACCCATTCTACGGCATTTTGTTATAGCAGCCTATGTGGCTTCTGTCTCTCATCTGGGTCCTGACTGGCACAGGTTTAAATCCCAGCCTAGCTCTTCCTAGCCGTGCAATTGTATTAGTCAACCTGGGTCAGGTTATGCTGTGGTAACAAAATAACCCAAATCGCAGTGGCTTACAACAGAAATTTGTTGTGCACTCATGCATATGTGCTGGCCATTCTTGGCCATGGTCCTGGGATCCCGGCTGAAGGAGCAGCCCCCATCAGGGACGTTGCCATTTCTGCAGCAGAGGAATAAAGGAAGATGATGGGACCAGGCAAGAGTCCTTTGGCTTGGAAACTGCATGTGTCATTTCTTCCTGCATTTCATTGGCTAAAGCAAGTCACATGGACAAGTCTGCCATCAATGGGGCAGAAAGTGCCATCCTCCATAAGGGGAACGTGCAAATGTTCTAAACAATAATACATTCAGCCTATCACAGTGATCTTGAGCAGCCCCAGGTGGTAGGATGGGCTGTCGTAGTAGCACTGAGCCCTGTGGCACTGTGGGGTTGCCGTGCGTGTACGTGTGTGTGTGTGTGTGTGTGTGTGTGTGAGCTAAAACAGCCTAAAGCACTGTCCCCTGGAAGCCTGCTTCTGCAGTGTGTCCCTCCCCTGAGGGAGACAGCCTCCCATTCTGAGAAAAGGCCTGGGGACCTAGCATCAGCGGCAGCAATCAGCGATGCATGCCTCAACTCTTACTGAGAACTTCCACGCGATGCTGGACCAAGAGAGGGCAGTGGCAGGCGGCAGTGCTGGAGATGGCCTGGTAGCCGCCTGAGAACCCAGCCCTCCCTGCAGCCCACACATAGAGGCAGGCACTGGCGGCCCTGCTCCCTGTAGGTGGCAGCAAGGATACCCCAGGGCTGCCCCTGGGGTCAAAACCCTACTTCTGGGATTTTGAATTTACCAGAACAGGGAAACCAGTAAGTGGGGTGGGAAGCAGTCTTGGAATCATTCCATTTGAATTTTAAAAGAAATCTGACTTTATTTGTAACTCCAGCTGTTAAAAGTGGTAGGTTTCGGGCTTCCCTGGTGGCGCAGTGGTTGGGGGTCCGCCTGTCGATGCAGGGAACACGGGTTCGTGCCCCGGTCCGGGAAGATCCCACATGCCGCGGAGCGGCTGGGCCCGTGAGCCATGGCCACTGAGCCTGCACGTCCGGAGCCTGTGCTCCGCAACAGGAGAGGCCACACAGTGAGAGGCCCGCGTACCGCAAAAAAAAAAAAAAAAAAAAGTGGTAAGTTTCAGTTATTTGTTCTAGTTATCTTTCATATTGAAATTAGATTTTTTCTCATTACATAAATAACATGATGATTTTTAATAATTATAACTATTCATATAAATATCTGGACAAAGAAAAGTCACCTAAAACCTCACACTCTAAGCTCACTACTGCTAATACTGGTGACCAGCTTTCTTGCACCTGTTTATGCATTCACATATACACACAGGTAGATATAAGTTTCCATAAATGAGAAGGTATTGTGAATTTTTTTAATCATCAACCCTTTCCACTTCCATCCCCTACTCCATACGTGCCCCGCCAGTGATCCTTGTTCCCGGTCTGGTACGTGTCCTTCTCTTCCTCCACAGCCATACAGTCCTACACAGTTTGCTATCTATGGCCATGCTCTACTGGTCTTTGTTTTAGAAAATGAGATCACCCGTTTCCTTGCGTCTTCTGTCTGTCATCAGTGCTCTTGGAAATCCCTCCAGGTCACCTGGAAGGGCTCCAACTCTTCTTAAATGGCTGCTTAATATTCTATGGCAAAAACCTGCACTAAGTTGGAATTTCTCCACCCACTTTCTCCAAGGACTCTGATCCTTGCAGATGTGGAAGAGTTCTGAAGATGCACTGGGAAGACAGTGTGGTACAGGGGGAGACCAGGAATTTGAGACTGAGGACCTAGTTTTCTTAGACCAGCTGAGACTAAACTATGAAGATTATGGCAAAAGAGCCTTTTAAATGATGATGATGTCAGTGCTGCTGCTGCTAACGGCCATTATTTGCATTTATTGGTTTTGACTTTCTTACTAACTTTATCGGTTTTTTTCTAAGTTACTTTTTCAATAATGAATGCCTTCCCATGTTTCAAAATATCAAAACGTATACAGGGCACACATGGAAAGCCTCCTTCCTGCTCCTGTCTCCCAGCCGCCTGGTTCCCCACCCCATAGAAGACCACTGTTACTGGCTTCTCATATATGTACCTTACAAATTATAAATAATTTTGGTTTTCTTTACTCCATTTACTCCTCCACCACACAAAGCAGTAGACAGATCCCAGCCCGTGTTACACATGAGGAAGCAGAGGCCAAAATTCAGAGACTAAACACTACCTGGCCCAGGTCCCCCATGGATCGGACCCCAGGTCTACTCGGCTGGCTTTCTATGCAGCAAATGAGCTCACCCAGTGGCTCAACGAAAGGGAGGTGATCAGAAACCCTTCTCTAGGGACTTCCCTGGTGGTCCAGTGGTTAAGACTCCAAGCTTCCACTACAGGCAGCACGGGTTTGATCCCTGGTCAGGGAGCTAAGATCCCACAGGCCACATGGTGTGGCCAAAAAATAAATAAATAAAAGGAACCCTTCTCTACAGCAAACACTCACCCATCCCACTGATTTATCACTTTAGCAAGCCTGGATTTTTCTCCCCAGAGGCTTTTTTCTTTTCCTTGCCCCAGAGCTGATTCCCCGAAGACTGTCCCGCCCACGTTCTTGCAGCTGGAGCTTCTGGGAAGGCCAGTGCCTGTGCAGCGGGGCCTCCTGTGCCTCCAATCTCTCTGCCCGTGGCTGCGCCCAGGGCCTCAGAACAGAGGCTGCCTGTTCATGTGTCTGTTTTGCTTCCTCTGCTGGGAAGCTTTTCCTGATGCCCCTTGATGAAAATCCCCTGACACTTGGTTGAGGAAGAGCACCTGGGTGTCCCTGGCTTCATTCACCTGGTCATTACAGCAAGCTCACAAGACAGGCACAAGGAAGCTGAGGGTGGCTCAGAGATGCCAACTGACCTGCCTAAGACGCCACAGCGTGCACGTGGCTTTCTCCTGCCAGTTCCCATGCCTGGTCTGGTGGCCCAGGCCACCTCCATGGACCGCCCATGCCCTTGGCTTCGGCCTCTAGCGTGCAGGCAGGATTATGCAGAGGCCTCAGGCTTGGGAATCAACAGAAGGGCGTTGAGGCCCGGCTTTGCACTTGCCAGCTCTATCGTTTAGGGCACGTTCCCAATCACTCTAAACTCTGCGCAGTTGAAAAGTGGAGATGCTAAGACAAATCCTAAGGCCCTTGTGAGGTCACAGCATGAAACGAGAACATGCACAGAGCACACACTCATCTCAGGGCTTGGTGGGATGTGAGCAGTAAAGGCTGTCGATGATGATTTAAAAACTCACTTACCGGGGAATTCCCTGGTGGTCTAATGGTTAGGACTCGGGGCTTTCACTGCTGTGGCCCAGGTTCAATCCCTGGTCGGAGAACTAAGATCCCGCAAGCTGCACGGTGCAGCCAAAACAAAAAACAAAAAACCTCAAAAACTCACTTATTAGATCCAGTTCTCCTCCCTTGCTCCTGGCAGACAGAGGCCTAGACTCCCGAGTCTTTGAGTTTGAGGCACTGTTTTGCACAGAACGGTTGACATCTTGAGCTGGGCCATGAAGGATGACTAGTCAGACGAACAAGGGAGAGGCTGCCAAAACCAGCAGGTGTGAGAGTGCTGGGGTTTGCCAAAAATGATGGCTTCCCATGTGTCTGGACCTTGCAGGTGGCCTGAGGGGGCACAGGGAGAGCTAAGCCTAGGGAGCTTAAAAGGGACCAGTGCAAGGGGAACAGATAACAAAACTGGCTTATGGCTTGGGGTGGGTCCATGATGGGGGTCAAACCAGACCTCTAAGTCTGAGGCTATTTTAAGCAGGATGGAAAACCCCAGAACTTCTGTTGTTTTTTTTTTTTATATCTTTATTGGAGTATTATTGCTTTACAATGGTGTGTTAGTTTCTGCTTTATAACAAAGTGAATCAGTCATACATATAAATATGTTACCATACCCCCTCCCTCTTGCGTCTCCCTCCCTCCCACACTCCCTATCCCACCCCTCTAGGTGGTCACAAAGCACCGAGCTGATCTCCCTGTGCTATGCGGCTGCTTCCCCCTAGCTACCTATTTTACGTTTGGTAGTGTATATATGTCCATGCCACTCTCTCGCTTTGTCACAGCTTACCCTTCCCCCTCCCCATATCCTCAAGTCCATTCTCTAGTAGGTCTGTGTCTTTATTCCCGTCTTACCCCTAGGTTCTTCATGACCTTCTTTTTTTCTTGGATTCCATATATATGTGTTAGCATACAGTATTTGTTTTTCTCTTTCTGACTCACTCTGTATGACAGACTCTAGGTCCATCCACCTCACTACAAATAACTCAGTTTCGTTCCCTTTTATGGTTGAGTAATATTCCATTGTATATATGTGCCACATCTTCTTTATCCATTCATCTGATGATGGACGCTTAGGTTGTTTCCATGTCCTGGCTATTGTAAATAGAGCTGCAGTGAACATTTTGGTACATGACTCTTTGAATTATGGTTTTCTAACCCCAGAACTTCTGAGTGCTTCCAGCTACCCAACAACTGATTGGCAGCAAGAACAATATTCTTGTTGTTGGATGAACTCATCTGTTTCTCTTCCCAACAGCAAGCTCCTTATGGATAATTCTGTTTTCCCTAGATTTACCCGTCTATGCTTCCCACCGCTAGGAAAATTTCAGATAAAGATGATCCCTTATGAATTTGGGAGGAGAAACACTTAGGAATATTCAATTGTAAAATCAGAAAGGTTTTGATTATTGGGATGAAGGAAGGATCAGACTAAAACAAGAAAAAACAAAACAAACAGAAAGCTGCCTCTTAGCATGGCCTGTCTGCAACACAGCGAAACAAATCGATAGGTTTCTTACTAAAACTGTGGGGAGAAAAAGTCTCTAAAGTTTATATTGAACGAGAGATGGTACATAGAAAAGAATAGCATAGTACACGTAATTTCCAATTGTACACATACAATGTGCACCAGCACTTGCTTTGTTTGATATGCCGTCTTCATTGTTTTATTTTCATGAACATATTTTCATGAACATATTTATAAGCATAACCTTGCCAGCCTGTGGGTAGTCTTGGGGTTACACTGAACAGTAAAAACTCAATTTTTTTCAGTTTATGCCTGTGGGAAGCAAAATAATGCCTCCCCTCCCCCTGTCCAGATGTCCACGTCCTAATTTCCAGAAACTGTGAATATGTTAGTCATATGGCAAAGCGGAATTAAGGATGCTTATCAGGGACTTCTCTGGTGGTCCAGTGGCTGAGACTCCGTCCTCCCAATGCAGGGGGCCCGGGTTCGATCCCTGGTCAGGGAACTAGATCCCACATGCCGCAACTAAGAGTTCGCATGCTGCAAATAAAGATCCTGCATGCTGCAATGAAGATCCCGCAGGCGGCAACAAAGTTCTTGGGTGCGGCAACTAAAAACTGGCAGAGCCAAATAAATAAATAAATTTTTTTTAAAAAGGATGCTAATCAACTGACTTTAGGATAAGGAGATAATCCAGGTAGGCCCAGTGTAATCACAAGGGCCCAGATAAGAGGGAGACAGAAGTGTCAGTTGAAGGAGGAGATGTGATGATGGAAGCAGAGGCCTGAGTGACGTGGCCACAAGCCAAGGAATGTAGGCGGCCTTTAGAAGATGGAAAAGGCAAGGAAACAGATTCTCCCTTGACATCTCCAGAGAGAAGCACAACCCAGCCAACACCTTGATTTTAGCCCTGTGAGACCTTCCGACCTCCAGAACAGTAAGATATTAAATCTGTGTTGTTCTAAGCTGCTAATTTTGTGGGGATTTGTTGCAGCTGAAATGGGAAACTGATATAATGCCCTTACTTGCTGACCCAGGAGCTGAGCCCTCTCCACCCACCCCAGGTCTCACTGTTTATTCTGGACAGGCGTCCCGGGCTGACTCATGAGAACTCGTAAAAACATCCCGCACATTCTTCCACTCCAGCTCCTCTGGTGATATGTGATGCCTCTGTTACCTTTGGGCCATGCTATCTACTGCCACAGGTGCCCTCTGAGAGCGCCCAGGCCTGTCCCCAGGGGATCACCTTGCAGGACACACGGAGCATCAGCTGCTTGCGTTTCCAAAGCGGCACTCTGTCCCTGCTGTCCTCAGCACTTCAAACTGTACACTGTCCAGGAAGGAGCTGAGGGAATTCTCCTTCCCCCACTTCGTCTTTTACCTGGGCATCTGGTCTCATGGAAGTGTTGCCCATGACCCTGTACGATACCTTCAGCTGCATCCCTATTCCCTCAGGGGGCAGTCTCTGGGGAAGGATCAGGAGTTATACCATCCCACCCCGGCCACCCATCCCATCCTGGCTCTCCCGAGGCTGTCGCCGCAACCTGCCCTGCTCCTTCAGCCAAACACCCTTCCCCTACCCGTGAACTTCCCGCACACACACCCACTCTTGCCAGACGTGTCCAGATGTATTTTCATCCCCGCTAAGGCCACAGGGACCCCCTTCCACGACCTCAAAAGAACTTCAGTTTTATTTCCCTCACCTGCTCCCTAATCCATGGTTCTAGAACCCCGAGTTCCTCCACAGTGAACTTGGCTACCATGGGGGTTTTCAGGACCTTGGTCTGCCAGCATTGCATGGGCCACTGCAATGCTTTACTCCTGGGGGTGAGGGAGCCCATCATCCCTCTTCCCACCTGCAGCAGCTGTACACACCGAGCAGAGAGGCCAGGTCTGTGCCCTCAAAGACTCATTTGCCAAGGCAGCCTCTTCACGGGTGAGATGAGGATGTGGCAGGAGGTAAACTACTGCCGACACCCCCCATTCCATCACTCCCCCTAACCTCACCCACAACGCTGTTCAGCCCTCAACCCTGACGGCCATCGGGAGCCCCAGCCTCTCTGGAGGGCCCCAGGTGGCTGCCTCTGGCTGACAGCACAGTCGGGGGGCCGGGAGTGGGGTGTAGGGGGGAAGAGGAGGGGTCTCCTGCAAGCTGGGACAGAACCCACCAATCAGACCCTGTCTCTGCAGCTGAGTCTCTCGTGGAGCTCATTTGCATCATTTAGTTCAATATTTACCGAGCCAACCTCATTTTCTGGGCCGTCTCCGTGGCCGACAGCTGGGAAGGCTGCAATTACGGCATTACACGCACGCAGGGAAGCCACGGAGAGCAAACACGGAGATGCAGCTTCCAAACAAATGCAGCCCTGGGGAGCTCCCGCCTCGTCTACCCCAGATCTCTGCAGCTGGAGTTCTGCCTGGGCCACATCTGCAAGCCGGCTACACCCGGACACAGCCGACAACGGCAACAGAAACAATAACGGTGACTTTTTTTTTTTTTTTGCGTTATGCCGGTCTCTCACTGTTGTGGCCTCTCCCGTTGTGGAGCACAGTCTCCGGACGCGCAGGCTCAGCGGCCATGGCTCACAGGCCTAGCCGCTCCGCGGCACATGGGATCTTCCCGGACCGGGGCGCGAACCCGTGTCCCCTGCATCGGCAGGCGGACTCTCAACCACTGCACCACTAGGGAAGCCCTAACAGTGACTTTTTATTAAACTAATCCTAATAATTGACCGCGGCTGGGGCTTAGGTGCAGGCCTTGGGCTAAATTCCCTCCGTGGAATTTCTCACTTAATCCTCACAGCAGACCAGGGAGGCAATGAATCAGTGAGGACTGTTTCAGGCCATCATTCAGACAGAATGAGACTGTTAGCCCAGGAGGAGCCCCGGCTTCAGGCACAGCTGGGCTCAAGATGAGAAAGACATCATCAAGACAGTTTTTCTCCAAGTAACTGCTGACCTCACTCAAGTAGGCTCCCGGCTGCGGCAACTCCAGCCCTACCCTTACCCAGGTCTAGGGGGTTCGAAGTCTGAGCCCATCCGCCAGGGTCCTGAAACTCACTTGGACTGGACAGGCAGGGAAATTTACTTTTCAAGGGAAGCCCTCCGTGGAGCAAGGGGAGGAAGGGGAGGACAGGGAAGGATCAGGGGCAGACAGGCAAAGGACTGGCACACTGGTCCACAGCTCACTGAACCTCCCCTGGAATGCAGGTTCCTTCAGGGCAGGGACCCATCATGTTTACTCCCCAGTGCCTAGAAGTGTCTAGACGTGAGAGGCTTTCAGTAAATACCAACTGATTGAGGCTGATTCCTGCTTCTTGAGGGACTGGAACATATCTGAGGGTTAGTTTCGACAGCCATTGTGTGGATAAAAATAGCCATTCAAGTTGGATTGTGATGATTAAGTGAGAAAATGTAAGTAAACATGCCTAAAAATACAGACAGCACATAGGGGCTCCATAGAGGATGGTAGACTTCACAAACTCTTCCGTTTTCCAGTTGCACCTGGCCATGGTAATCTGACCCAGGTGAACAATGATTTCCTATTGACTACTTGTGTCTCCTGATACAATAAAGTAGCTTTAAAAAATAATAGCACTAAGGTGGGGGGAAGAGAGAAACGGGTGAGGGAGATTAAGAGGCACAAACTTTCAGTTACAAAATAAATGAGTCACAAGGATGAAATGTAGGGAATATAGTCAATAATTAATTATGTAATATCTTTGTATGGTGACAGACGGTAACTAGACTTACGGTGATCATTTTGAAATGTACAAACATATCGAATCACTATGTTGTGTACCAGGAAGTAACATACTGTTGTAGGTCAATGATACTTCAAAAACAACAAAGAAACTCATATCAAAAGAGATCAGATTTGTGGTTGCCACAGGCTGGCGTGGGCGGGAGGACTGGATGAAGGCAGTGAAAATGTACAAACTTCCAGTTCTAAGATAAACAAGTACTAGAGATGTAATGTACAGCAAGATAAATACAGTGAACACTGCTGTATGTTATACGTGAAAGTTGCTAAGACAGTAAATCCTAAGAGTTCTCACCACAAAGAAAAAAATTTTTTCTGTCTTTAATTTTCTATCTGTATGAGATGACGATGTTCACTAAACTTACTGTGATAATCGTTTCCTATGCGTGTAAGTCAAATCACCATGCTGTACACCTTAAACTTATAAGTGCTATATGTCATTGATGTCAATAAAACTGAAAGAAGGGGCTTCCCTGGTGGCGCGGTGGTTGGGAGTCCGCCTGCCGATGCGGGGGATACGGGTTCGTGCCCCGGTCTGGGAGGATCCCACGTGCCGCGGAGCGGCTGGGCCCCGTGGGCCATGGCCGCTGAGCCTGCGCGTCCGGAGCCTGTGCTCCGCGATGGGAGAGGCCACAGCAGTGAGAGGCCCGCGTACAGCAAAAAAAAAAAAAAAAAACGGTAAGAATAAAACTGAAAGAAAAAAATAACACTAATCATTTTTTAGCATGCTTTGCCACTTACAATGCACCTTTACAATAATGATCTCATTCGATTCTCTCTAAACACCCATGTGAATTAGACGATAACAACTAATGCTTGTTGAGAGTTTATCCATGCCAGGCATGGTTCTAGACGCCGTGCATTTATTAATTCCCTTCATCTTCACAAAAGCCCTATAAAGTGGATGTTATGTCCCCATGTCACAGGTGAGGAAAGTGAGGGCCAGAGACGTTAAGTAACATGACAGTGGTCACACAGCCAATAAGCAGAGACCCAATTCATCTGTCTTCAGCCTACCATCTTTAACCACTAAGCAAGATGCTGTTTTAGTGAGTTCCATGAGAAAACTGGACCCGGAATAATGCAAAGTCCTCACAAGTAGTAAGCAGCAAAGCCGGGAAGAGAGTGCAATAATCTGTATTTTCCCCACTTCCCAACCAGTAAAGCTCAGTCTCTTTCATTCCATAGTATAAAGGCAGTGTGCTCAGAGCGCCACAGTTTTCAGTGGGCAGCTGCCAGGGGGCTCCGGACCCAAACGGACACACAGCAGGCACCTAGGAGGTCTGTGAGGTAGCTGAGTGCTGTGGGGATGAGAACAGGGGTCCCCTACTTAACTCCTCTTTGCTTCACGCCAGACCTCAGAGCCAGTGAGCCCGGGGGGTGGCCGGGTGAGAGAGGCAGAGGTGAGCTGGCTGGGAGCTCCGGGAGGGCAGCACCAAGCCCCCAGCAGCTCTGGGCGCCCTGGTACAGCCCCCACCCCCACACACACCGGAGAGCACCAGGAAACGTCGGAACGGCCAAAGCAAAACAAGCACATCACTGAGCTGGGCCCGGCGGGAGTTTTCTCCACACGCCAGCAGAGAAGAGACACTCACAAAGAAAGCAGTGAGCTAGTCAGCATGCCACATTCTGGGGCTGCCCCCCCCCCACACACACACACCTGGGGCAGCGAGCGGCACCTGAACGGTTTATGGCCACAAAACCTCTGTGGGAACAGCAGGCAGTAGGGCAGACAGGTCAAAAGTTTACACCTAAGAGTTCAAATCTCAGGGATGTGAAATGCAAGGTGGTATCTTAGATGTGATCTTGGAACAGTAAAAGGATATTAGTGGAAATGCACACCAAGCCAGTGATTTTGTCAACAGTAAAGTGCTAATTTCTCCGCTGTGACAAATGTACCATGGTTGTAAGATGATAACATCAGGAAACACTGCGAGAAGAGTATACAGGAGCTCTCTGCATTATCGTTCTCTGAAAATTTTAAATGACTCCAAAAACGTTTTATTAAACGTTTAAAAAAATTCTCCAGAGGGAATCTCAACTCCATTGCATGCTATGCAACCTTTACTAGATCATTTACGCTTTTCGTGCCTCAGTTTCTTCATCTGGGCACAGAAACATGAGGATAATGATGGTCCCTGCCTTAGAGTACAAAGGGCACTTAGCCTCATCTGGCTCCGTAAATACTCAATAAACATGGGCTATTGTTACATCCACACAGTCTGCCTTCACACACAAACTATCAATACGTTCCCGGGTTGTGGAAGACATCGGGACCGCTCCCAGATGCCCCTTCGTGGAAGGACTTGCTGCCAAGCTGCAGAGAGCAGCCCTTCCTGGGGCAGCCGCACCTGCTGACTGAGTGATGGGGGAGGGGAGGGCGGCACAAAGGCCCAGCCACTTCAGCCAGATGTGTGACAGCTCTGCCCAGCAAGCTTGGCGCCAGGTCTCCCCCACGGACTGGCCGAGGCTTTGTCAGGCTTGCATCGCAGTTGCCTCCCTCCTCGGCCCAGTTAGGTGCTGGTCCCCAACAAACCTCTTGCCCCCTGAACTCCACTGCAGTTTTTGCTTCCCGAGAAACTTACCTGCGGCAGCTGGTTCTGGGAGGGGTCCAAGAAAGCAGGTGGTTAGACGGTGCTTGGGACTGCAGCACTCCCCTCTCAGCTGGCAAGGAGGGCCCCATCCCTGGTGGCAGGGGAAGCACAGGCAGGCCCAAGCACAAGGGTGATGAATGGACGGTGTACCTGTGGGTGGAGTGTGCAGGCAGGCCATGAGCGTACTGGACATTTGAGAGTGACGGTGGGGTGGGGAGTAATAGTAACCCTAAAGATACCAGTATTAAACGGCCATGGCTAAGTACTGTTGATACTCCCACTGAGAGATAATGCACAGCTGAGGCCTAGGGGCAGCCAGTGGAAAGCCAGGGATGGAAGCCACAGGGCCTCTTTAATTGCATACAAGGAACCGTTCATCTTCTATCCAGGGCAAGCCCACAAGCCCAAGACGTAATAGTCTGAGTGGCTGAACTTCAAAGACAGTTAACGGCCTACCAGGGCAAGACCAGTGAGGGCAAGGTAAAGTCCTGGGATCCCGACCAATGAGATAGGGACATCTGGGGAGAGGCCACTGAATGTGTCAGTTCCCCAGACTCCACTGAACCCTCCAAGCCAGAAGCCTGGTGCAGCCCGCCCCTCCCCCCCAAAGACGGTACAGAGGCCCCTTCCTACAAGGCAACATTCGCTCCTCAGAGCCCACCTCTGCCTGTCTGGAATCTCCTTTAAGAAATCCTTGCCAGGGGCTTCCCTGGTGGCGCAGTGGTTGAGAGTCCGCCTGCCGATGCAGGGGACACGGGTTCGTGCCCTGGTCCGGGAAGATCCCACATGCCGTGGAGCGGCTGGGCCCGTGAGCCATGGCCGCTGGGCCTGCGCGTCCGGAGCCTGTGCTCCGCAATGGGAGAGGCCACAACTGTGAGAGGCCCGCGTACCGCAAAAAAAAAAAAAGAAATCCTTACCTTCCCTGAGGTTAAAATGACGCTCATATTCCTTTTGTTAGTGTTTGTTTTCTCCCCAGCATCCAAAATCTTTTTCATAACAAGGCAGGCTCTGGGGTTAGTTTCTGTAGCCTCCGCTGGCGCGTTGGCCTCCGGGCGGGCGTTCTTGAACTCCCGGCTGTGCGGGTTCCCAGGCCTTGCCCGAAGGCCTGTGCACCTCTCGGCCCTTGCGAGGACCAGAGAGCGGGACGGGCCGCACCCCGGCGGAGCGCGGAGCCGGCGGGCGGCTGTGAGGACGGCGCCGCTCCCCATCCTCACTCCGGGAGTGCGGCTCCGGCGCGGCTGCCCCCGCGCGGCGCAGTCCTTCAGCGTGGGCGCCTCCGGACACGCCCAACCTCCTTTATAGCCCCGCAACCACAGCTGTTTGTTTTTCCGGCCGGCGAACTTCATCTTCCGGATCATCCAGGACAGGGACAGAGGCGGCGAGGCGGTGCGACTCATGCACAACCTCTTTAGCACAAACTGGTTGAAGGTGGAGTTGTTTCCTCCGGGCCAGAAACCGTGCAGCTCTGCGAACAGCTTCTGTAGATGTCCTGGCTCCTGGGTTCCGTGCAGCGAGAGTTTTGGTCCTCCTTGTGGTGGATATCGACTCCCGTGATGGCGCCTTCTGCTCAGACAGGTCCCTAAAATGTCCTTTTATTTGTTTTCAGTTTTCCCTTTCACATTTAGGTCTTAATCAACCAAAGATAACTGAAGACACGCATACATATGACTTTATTTTTGTCCAGATAGAAGCCAGTCTCCCCAGCAGCATTTACTAAATATTCCATCCTTTGTCCACAGATACTTGGTGTTAACTTCTCTCGCATGTGAGGCTCTCCTATATTCCTAGATCTGCTTCAGGATTTGCGGCTTTCTTCCGTTTGCTTTGTCCTGTGCTGCTTCTTGGGCTATGGCTTTGTAATGCATCTTAATCACTGGTAAGTGAGGTAGGTGTAAACAAGAATTATTATCATTACAGATGAGGGCACTCAGGCTCGGAATGTTGGAGTGAGTTGGCCAAGATCACAGGGCTAATAAGTGGCCACATCAGGATTCAAACCCACGTCTGCATTATTTCAAAGACTGGGATCTTTCCACTCCACAAGGCTGTCCTCAGAGTTGTCTCTTTCCCAGGGAGCAGAAGGGGTTGGTTGCGATGGTAGTTTGAGCGCACTGGCGTCATGCTCCCTGCCTCAAAGGAGGTCATGTTCCGTCCCAGAAGCAACTGACATTTCCTTTGGCTCCTGGAACCAGAGAGAAGCCACATTATCTGCCACTGTTGTCTTCCCTTGGGAGCACCCAGCAGGGCCAAGAGGACCAGTCCCGAGCTCAGGACCCAGAGGAACAGCCTCCACTTTAGTGGGCAGTGGGCTTCCTGCTTCCTGTACTGTGGCTGTGAGGAAGGGCTGAGAAGCCATAGAATTGTCTTCATTTCTTTGAAAATAGATCTGACCACATCTGTCTCCTCTGCTAAAAACAAAATAAACAAATGACACTACCCCCCCCCACCCCCAGCAAGAAAAAACAAAACCTACAGTGGTTCCCCAAGGAAGCAATAGGGTACAGACTTTTGTTTTTTCTTTTTGTGTTTCTTATTAGCCAATGACCCTATTTTTTCCTATAACAGAACAATATACAGAAGCCTCAAATGTAAAACATTAAAGTGTAGCTTTAGAGGCAAGTGGTCTGTTCAGCCTCCTCCTTGTGCCTGGCATACAGTAGGTGCTCAGTAAATACTGATGGCTACAGGGGCCTCTGGCTGAAGAATCCACATGGTTAAGAGAGGCCTATCGCTCCAGCTGGAGAGTGGCACATGGACGGGTCAAGACCAGACAGCAGGGAGCAGGGAGCTTCCGGTGGTGTCCGCCTGGGATGTCTCCCTCACAGCCCCTTGGAGAAGTCTCTGTGTGGATGGGTTTTGAAGGAGAATAGGCTGATTCTCCTAAAGGGAGGGTCTTCTCCACGCCAACCCTGCTTCATGTACAGTAATATAAATCTGAAGGAGAAAAAAAACGCATCTGACTCCAAATCCCAAGAGCTTTCCCTGCGCTGCTCCCTCCGGGTGTGCCATAGGAGGGCAAAGGTACAAGAACATGTCAGATGAAGAAAATCCCACTGTCTCCCCAGCTCGCATGCTCCTACAGACAGAAAATCGGCATAAAGGGGGACATGGGGGGTGGCTTGGAGACAGGTCCCCATCCTCCCTGGGCTATGTTCTAGTTATGTCACCCTCTCTGAGCCTCAGCTTCTCATCTGCATGGCAGGATTAAATGAGTCAATGTAGATATAGCTTAGTGCCCACGGTCCTGTAGGTTTAGTTCCCTTCCTTCCTCCCCACCCCCCCCCCCACAGAGCACCCCAGCGTTCCTCTGGGCAACAGAGGGCCAGTGTGGGCTGGCTTTTCTAGACCAGCATTTTCCCCCTTCTCCCCTGAGCCAGATTCCCCACAGGTGCCTTCAACTCTTCCATGTTGCAGAGGTGCTGGTTCCCCCTTACGGGCCCATTTCTTCCCCATCCTGTGCTCCCACCTAAAACACTGCTGGCTCTCCCTCACCACAAGGGGGCGTATCAGGGTATGGTGGAGAGCATTCTCCATTATTTCCATTCCCCTTCCCAACCTGTTCCGTCAGGTCCTGGCATTTCCCCATCACTCAGTTGGGCTTTGCATTTTACTTTCCCTCTCCAGGGCCCGACCAGCCTCCCTTCCACCCCAAACCTGTAGCCAGGGCTTCAAAGCACGATTCCTTCCAGTTCCCTTGTTGGCTGTGAGTGCCGAGCTCCTACTGCTGCTGACTGATATGGCAAGTTTTGTTTTTGGCTTTGACGTGTCCATAAAACAAATGTGCACATAAACAATTATGGTCAGATATGCAGTCAGTGCACTACATGTTCAGACAGTAGAACAAGTGAGCAGTCCTCTGCTGGCTCCTGGGTAGGAAAGCCTTCCCAGTGCATGTAACGCTGAAGTGGGTTTTAAAGGTGGAGTAGGAGTTCAGATGAGGAGAGAGGAATATGGGAGAATTTCTAGGCAGAGTGACCAGCACGTGTAAGTGTGTACAGCTGTGGAAAGGCCTGGGTCATGGAGTCGTGTGGTATGGGGTGGAGAGGGAGGGGGACGGGCTGAAGGCATACGCTGAAGCAAGCCTGTAAAGGGCGCTGAAAGCCAAAGAGAGGAGTTCGGAGTTCATTACCCTGAAAGCAGGAATGGAGGGCATTATGGCAGAGGGGCACCAAACGAGCTCCGGGTATCAGTTTCCCAACCATATCTGCAGCAGACAGGAGGAACCTTTCACCAGCAACCCAGTGACCATCCCAAGTAGTGTTTTTGGGGTCATTTAACAAGTCTAAAGTGGAAAAACCATCAGTTCTCAAACTTTCCAGTTTTAGGGCCTCTTCTCCCTCTTAAAAATTGAGCAACCCAAGAGGTTTTGTTCGTGTGGCTTGCCTCTATCAATATTTACTTGATTAGAAATTGAGAAATTTTAAAAGTTAATTCATTTGAAATAAACATAGTGTATGTTGAAGTGTTTTTTAATCTTTATGAAAAATAATTATTGTTAAAGGAATTAATGACAGGAATGGTGTTGTATTTGATTTTTGCAAATCTCTGTTATCTGGCTTCATAGACGACAGCTGGATTTCCACATGTGCTCCTTCATTCCATCTGTTGTGATATCACATGCCATGCAGCCTCTGGGAAACTCCACTATACACCTATGAGAGACTGGGAGTGAAAACAGCAAGCAGAGTCAGTGTTATTATGAAAATGGCTCTTATCTCATAGACCCCTCCTGCAAGTGGTCTTCAAGTCACATTTTAAGAACTGCCAGGCAAATCATCAGAGGAGCAAATAGCTGTCAGAACAGCAAGGAGGGGCTTTTAAAAAAATCACAGGAAGGAAAAAGACTTAATTCAGGGGATATGAAGAGGCAGGGGTGAAAGCAAGGCTGTGTCACCTAGGGCGACACAGGTTTGCCTCCTGGCTCTGCCACTAAGTAACTGTGTAGCTTTGGCCTGACTGACCTCAGTTAACCCATCTGTAAAATGGCAATAATGCTAGTATAAGTAAAGCATGCAGCACAGGGTGAGACATTTGGACTTCTGAAGGTTAGCTCCCTCCTCCTGGGCCAAAAGAGGACTTTGTGAAAACAGCTTTGGTTCAGTAGCTAAGACATACATGTAAGTCTGGGATAGGCTGTTTTGCTTCTGTAACATGGGTCAGACGTGAACTCCAAATGCACGGGCACCTTGAAAACTTTGGTACTATTTGCACAGCTGCTCAGTCCAAGGCCACAGTGTAATGTGGCTGTCAAACCAGCAAGCTCAAATTCAGGGTGCATTCATGGAGACACCATGCACAGAACAAGGGAGGTGAGAGCTCCTCTAGTATCGGGTTGGCCAAAAAGTTCGTTTGGTTAGTGAATACGTTGTTCAGTAAAGTTCTTCGTGAAAATGAAAAATGTCTTTTATTTACTTAAAACTGAACGAACTTTTTGGCCAACCCAATACTTTGCACTGCTCAGACCCCCCCTCAAGTATTGTGTTCGTCAGGATGGGCAAAGCACTCTGTGTAACTCACTCCAAGTGAGGGATTTTTTTCAGCATGGAGAAGACTTGGCCAGAGGTGGGGAGGCGGTCAGGGAGACACAATCACTCTTCTAAAAGACCTGAGAGGTTGGCACACTGGCTCAGGGTGACCCCCAGAAATGAATTAGGCCCTGAGGATGGCCTGTCCGGACAGGCAGAGGGGAGAGGGGAGCTTGACAATCCCTAGAGTGTAGGAAGTCAGAGCTGGCAGTAGTGAGGGCCACATCACTAGAAGTGTCCAAGTGGAGGCTGGAGATGAGGCATGAAAGAGGCCCTGTGCTTGGTCACTGGGTGGCACCCATAGGCCCTTCCCAGTCTGAGTTCCTGTGCCTCTGGCACCTCGGAGACCGTCAGAGGAAATCAAAAGGGAACACTGAGAGTCCCTAGGGGTGGGTGAAAGGGGCAGTGGGCATTCCGCCAGGCATTTTTGCTGGGTTCTCTGCCAAATTTGATCCAGAGATGAGATGTAGCTGCTAATTCCTTGGCCTAGAAATGGACAGGAGAAAATTCAGCATTGCTCAGAAAGTTCGTAGACATTAAAGCTTTCTGTGCCTGAAATGCCAATGTTTGTGCCGCGCTGCCCCCGCTGAGGGGGAAGCCCCCCAGCCCCTTGGGAATGTGAGGGGCCAACAGTGAAGGAGGGAGGACCAAGGCACCCAGAGATCAAAGAGGCGCACTCAGCATCATTGAAAAGAACTCAGTCACTCTCTCAGTCCTTTAGGGGACAAGCCTCATCATTGCAGAAAGGCAGAGAACTTCTCCCAGCCTTCAGGACAGGCAGTCTGCAGCCACATTAAAGCCTTGGCCTTGGGAGGGATGTTCACCAATCCATTCTCTAATTTGACCCCTACTAGCAAGCTGTAAGGCGGGCTCTGCTTTACAGATGAGGAAATCGGGACACATGGCCGAAATCACACAGCTGGCATGGGGTGTGAAGACAGAAATCCAGGCCTAAGTCCAAACCCTGACCCCCAAGACCCTCTGACCTGGCCCCAGCATGGGATTCTTGGGACTGCAGCTGTTGCTCTGCTCTCCATTTAAGTCTCAGATGTAGGCCCATTTGGAATTTGTCAACAGAATCCCGCTGTCCCTGCAACCAGCCAGCTCACTGTATTATGTGTCAGGTCTTCAGAATCTGGTGCCAAGGTCCCTGGGCTGAGGAAAGAAAAACAGAGCAGGCTTTGGGACTCTGTTCATTGTCCCTCAGCTTCTTAGTCGGCTTTTAGAACTGAAGGGATGGCAGACAGGGTAAGGAGAGCCTGGAGCCCTAGTAAAGATGACAAAGGTTGTCCCAACTATTTGTTCATTGCCTGTTTATCCATCCAAAACTGACCAGGCATTTCCACCCTTCACTTGTTCTGGGGGTACAGAGATTAAAGGCACATTGCCTTTAAAGAGCTTGTCAGGTGTTCTCTCATTCACTGTACAGTTTAATGGGAGACACAAATAGACACTTTCAATTCAGGGTTTTCACTTTTATGATAGATATGTACGTACAAGTGGCTGAGGGAATAGAGAAAAAGAGGTCTCTGGCCCAAATTGGAGGGCAAAGGGGGTCGTGGGCAAGCTTCCTGAAAGAGGGGTCTTGTATGGTTTTGAACAGAGGAACCAGCAAGATAAAAGCGGTAGGAACAATTCCAAACCAAGTGCCTGCCTGGCTTTAGGCAATTGCTCATTAGTTGCTGAATGCATGAATCAGGGTGGTAGCATGTGCCAAGACAAAGACACCACAGAGCGCAATGCTTGCAGGGGAAGCGTGACTAGTGTAGCACGTGGGCTGCACTCCTGTCCGTTAGTCTGCTCCTCCTGCAGTCTCCCTGACCACCACTAGCACCTGAAACACACTTAGGCAGCTGAGTGCCTACGAAGATGGGTTACACGCAGGGGAGATGACAAATAAGTAAACACATTGAGCATAATGGGAGCTAAGTCTCTCACTGTGCAAGAAAGGACTTATAAATAATGAAAGGGAGAAGCTAGAATGAACCTTGTGGTGCTGGACTAGAATTAAAGGTACCAGTGTGACTGGTCAGAATGGCCATCATCAAGTCTACAAATAATAAATGCTGGAGGGGGTGTGGAAAAAAGGGAACCTTCCTACACTGCTGGTGGGAAAGTAAATTGGTGCAGCCACTATGGAAAACTGTATGGAGGTTCCTTAAAAAACTAAAAACAGAGTTGCCGTATGATCCAGCAATCCCACTTCTGGGCATATATCTGGAGAAAACTCTAATTCAAAAAGATACATTGGGGCTTCCCTGGTGGCACAGTGGTTGAGAGTCTGCCTGCCAATGGAGGGGACATGGGTTTGAGCCCTGGTCTGGGAGGATCCCACATGCCACGGAGCAACTGGGCCCGTGAGCCACAACTACTGAGCCTGCACGTCTGGAGCCTGTGCTCCGCAACAAGAGAGGCCACGATAGTGAGAGACCCGCGCACTGCAATGAAGAGTGGCCCCCGCTCGCCGCAACTAGAGAAAGCCCTCGCACAGAAACAAAGACCCAACAGAACCAAAAGTAAATAAATAAATAAAAATTTTTAAAAAGATACATGCACCCCAATGTTCATAGCAGCCCTATCTACAATAGCAAAACATGGAAGCAACCTAAATGTCCATCAACAGAAGAATGGATAAAGATGTGGTACCATGTATACAATGGAATATTACTCAGCCATAAAAAAGAATGAAATAATGCTATTTGCAGCAACATGGATGGACCTAGAGATGCTATTATATACAGTAGTTTGGAAAAGAAATAGTAGAATGGAAAAAAATACAAAAAATATATATATAAAATATATTACACATATATATATAACTGAGTCACTTTGCTGTACACCAGAAACACAACATTGTAAATCAACTATACTTCAATAAAATAAAGGGAGATGACAACTTGTTAGGAAAAAAAGGTGCCAGTGTGAACTGAGGTGTTCAGTACCCATATGTAGACGCAGGAATACAGATGTGATGTTTGTGTATTTATTTTCTATCCATTTACTGAAATGCTTGGGAGCAGTGAGACTCCAGTAGCAATGAACACACCTAGAACAAAGTTTTGGTTTCTACTTGAAAGGGAACAGAGCTCGTTGGAGAAATGGTGAATTCCAGGGCTGGTGCACAGAAAGTACAAGAGCCTGAAATATATTACTGTGCCAGAAAATAAGGAAGTAGTCAAGAGATAAAGACACGCCAAACACAGAAGTTACCTTTGAGAACCAGAACAATGGGACATTTGAGCATCAATATAATGAGTTATAAAAATGCATGACTTGAGTCTAGTCATGAGGAAACACCAAACATAAATTGAGGGACGTGGTATAAAACAAGGGCCCTGTAATCTTAAAAAAAAAAGAGTTAAGCTCATAAAGATCAAGGAAGGACTGAGAAAGAGTACAGATTGAAGGAGACTAACTAAATGCAGTGTATTATTCTGGATTGAAGTCTTCTGCTATGAAGGACATTACTAGGACAACTGCAAAACTTAAATGGGTTTGGGGAAGTATGGGGTGGGGGTAATTGGGAGCTTTTTGTGCTGTTCCTAAAACTTTTCTGGAAGCCTGAAATTGTGTAAGGATGAAAAAATTAAGGCTTTTTGCAAAAATGGTATAA